>NW_012121820.1:7197684-7202200 GCF_000951035.1 Colobus angolensis palliatus | reverse complement strand
GCGCGCCCCTCACTCACCAGGGGGCCGACCTAGGCCCAGCTCCCGCTCCCGGGTCTCCCCTCGGCTGCTCCTCCAGCCTCCGCCCGCCCCGCCTTCTTGGGACCCCGCCCCGCACAGGCCGGGCCGGGCTCCTATTGCTCCGACTCGCCGTCACGCTGAACTCTCTTTCTTCAATTGGGTTGCTTGTCTGTCACTCAAGGAGGGGCGGGCACAGCTGCCGGTAGAGGGGAAAAACGCCGGCCGTCCCCGCCCCCCAGTGGAGGCCTCTTAAAGAAACAGGACGCCTTTCCCCCGCGGGCTACAGGGTCTGAAGGAACGTAATTTCCCAACAAACCCAAGAGGCAGCTTTCTTTTTGCCCCAAACTTTTATTTTTTCTTTTTGGTATGCAGTCCTAGAGTGAAGGAAAAGGCTTTTGTTCCCTGTGTCAAATCATAGGTTGTGAGCTCTAAGCGGGCCTCTGGTGGCATTCCGCCCTGTGCCCAGCGGGCACTTAACCGCACACCCAACAGTGGGGATAGCTGTGGTTTGGGGAACTGAGTGGGAGGTGACAGTCGTGTCAGAGGCTGTGAGCAGCCGCGCTGCTCACCACCGAGTTGGAGCTAATTATACCGGCACCCAGGGCTGACCGTGGGCGCTGAGCAGAGGCAGAAGGGTACAACTCAGCTGTGCTGTTGGAAGGGATCCGTGGGAGGTGGCATTCGTCACTGCACCTGCGGATCGGAACAAGGCCAGGCACCGCGCCAAGGACTCACTCCTGCTGTCTCTCTTCATGCTCACAGCAGCCCTGTGGTGGAGGGAGCATCGTGATCCCTTCGCTGCAGATGAGGAAACTGAGGCGCAGAGAAGATCCGAGATCTTACAGTTGGTGAGGGGCAGAGCAAGATGCCAACCTATGCCTGTTGGATTCCAAAGTTTATACTTTAATCGTTGGTTTAGCAGATTCTTACAACAATCCTGGGAGGTGCGTATTCAGTTGTCCGTTTACAGCTAAAGAAACTGATACTCAGCAAAGAGACGATGTAATGACTACCACTTACAGGGCACTGCGCAGTCTGCAAAGCAGTTTTATATACGTTGTTTCCTTTGATCCTCAAAACATCTTGGAATTAAATATGATTTCTGTTTTTTTGTTAGTCCTATTTTGCAGGTGAATAAAGTAAGGCTTGGGGAGGTTGAGGCTTAGCTATAACTAACATTGCTAGAGCTCTGGCAGGAGTTACTCTTTCTCCTTCTCACTGGCCGGACCCAGCCTTGACCTTGTGATGATGATGATGATGTGCTAGGGGACAGAGCCACAGCACAGAAGGTGCCAAATGCTACCTGCCTACTTGGGACACTCACTTCATATTCTTATGGAAAGAGAAATGATCTTCTCCGTTCCTTTTATTATTAACTTTGATAGCAGAGAGGGCTCTTAGAGTCAATCTTGCACTCACACAACACTGAAGATGAAAGTCTTAAATTTGTACCCTGGGCGCCTCATTTTGCTTCATCCTAGTCCTGGCCCTGCCTAATACACATTTATCCAAGGAATGAATCACTCACTTTAGCTTTACAAGACTGTGTCATTTTTTTTTTCTTCCTGATATTGCCAGTGCAGGTTCTTTGACTGCTAGTCTTAGGAATCAATTCTGGCTAACTTTACCCCCAAAAAGAGATTTTATTGGCAGGCTAGTGTTTAACTCACAGAGGTAACAGGAAGCTGGAGAATCAGGCTTAGAAAAGGACAGAAAGTGGAGATGCTTTGAGAGTTTAGGCAGGCAAGTGAATCAATTCTGTTTTTCTTCCCTTTCTTGACCAGAGTTTTCTTTGATGAGTCAAAGTCCCTGGAGCAAGGGTGCGATTGGCTGAGCTCAGGTAACACATCCACACTTTAGCGAAGGAGGGCAGGCACCTTGATGGACAGCTCCACCAAGACGGCACAGAAGTGCAGAGTTCTAGATCCCTCTTCCTCCATCCGCCTCAGCTGCTCCCAGTGGGCAACTAGGTTCAGGTGCCCTGTTTTCAGGCTGGGATCAAATAGGAGGAGTACATGCAACTGAAAGTCATGATTACACAAATGCAATTGTGTCTGGCATGTGGGAGAGGATAGCAGAGATTCTGAGCTTTGGAACCTTATAGACCTTTGTGCTATTTACCAGCTGTTTGTCCCTGGGTAAGTTACTAGATCTCTCTGAGCCTGTCTCCTCATGTGTACAATGGGGAGAATAACAGTACCAGCCTTAATGGATTGTTTGAGAAGTGAGATCACTATAAATGTACAACAGTTAGCAAAATGTCTGCATTTAAGTGCTCAATAAATTGTAAATTATAAAATTGTAAAATTATAGTAGGTCTTCCATAAGTACGTATTGTGTGAGTGAATTATCTACCCCTCTCAGTTCTCTAATACATTTGACTTTTGTTTATTTTTTGTTTTTGAGGCAGAGTCTCCCTCTGTCACTTGGGCTGGAGTACAGCGGCATGTTCTTGGTTCACTGAAACCTCCGCCTCCCAGTATCAAGAGATTCTCCTGCCTCAGCCTCCCAAGTAGCTGGGACTACAGGTGTGCACCACCACGCCTGGCTAATTTTTGTATTTTTAGTAGAGACGGGGTTTCCCCATGTTGACCAGGCTGGTCTCAAACTCCTGACCTCAAGTGATCTGCCTGCCTCAGCCTCCCAAAGTGCTGGGATTACAGGCATGAGCCACCACACCCGGCCTATATGGCCCATCTTTAGAGTGGTGGGGAGCTTAGAGACAAAATCTTTGCCATGGTCTATAAGACCCTAGATGATCTGGCACTTTACTTCTCAGACTTAATCTATTCCTACTCTCCTGCTAACTTACTGTTTGAGTCTTACATACTAATTTCCCATTCTCTGAACACACAGTTTCTTCTCATCTCTGTGCTTTTGCACTTGCCGTGCCCTCTCCCAGAATGCTTTTCCCCCAGCTCATCACATGGCTTCCATCTTCACTTTATTCAGGCTATGCTCTGTTATCTCCTCTTTCAAGTGTTCCCTGACAACTCTGTCTCCTATCATCCAGCCCCTCCACCCCTCTCTTCCCTTAACCTGCTCTAGCCTTTTCCCTAGCACTGTATGTCATATTACTTTGTTTTGTTTTCTGACTTCTCCATTAATTGTAAGCTCCATGATGGCAGAGATCTTGACTGTCTTGTTCATAGCTGTATCTCTACTACCTAGAACATATCTATTACAGTACATAATGTGGGGTCAATATCTTATTTTGACCTTGTAAAATAATGGTTGCATCATTGAATAAACAAAAATGACCTGTGGGTAAATGGAAGGTTTCTATGAACTTGACTTATACTTAAATCTCTCTAAACACTTACAGATTAATCATGGCCCTTCTCACATAGAATTATTGTCAAATACAATCCCTGCCAGTACACCAAAAGGCTTTTTTTTTTTTTTTTTGAGATGGAATCTTGCTCTGTTGCCTAGGTTGAAGTGCAGTGGCATGATGTTGGCTCACTGCAACTTCCACCCGCTAGGTTCAAGCAATTATTCTGCCTCAGCCTCCCAAGTAGCTGGGATTACAGGTACCTGCTGCCACGCCCAGCTAATTTTTTTTTTTTTTGTATTTTTATTAGAGACAGGTCTTCACCATGTTGGCCAGACTGGTCTCAAACTCCTGACCTCAAGTGATCTGCCCACCTTGGCCTCCCAAAGTGCTGGAATTACAGGCGTGAGCCACTGTGCCCATCCCAAAAGGATTTTTACATGGTAGCTCATACATGTCAAAAACTTCATTTATCTGCTAAAGGAAATAGAACTAGCATTTATCATGGGTTTACTATGTGCCAAGGGTTATACTGGAGGCTGTTATACACATTATCACACTTAAAACTGTCAATTTTCTATGGCATATTAGTGTGCCCATTTTGCAGATGAGAAAGATTGAAGATTTGAGATGTGAAAAACTTGCTAAGGCACCTCAGCCTGGCTGGTACCCAGTCAGTCTGACTTTCTCTTTATACCACTCAGTGGAAACAGCATTCCACTGTGCATGTAATTCTTCATTTTTTTCACACTTATTAATCCTGGATATAGATGACACTGTGTATTAAGGTCTTTACATGATTTATCTCATTTGATCCTCATGTTGCTAGAAAACACATACTGCTGTCACCTTTACTTTACAAACAAGGAAACTGAGGCACAGAGACTTTAGACATTTGCCCACGGTTATCTAGTTGAGTGGTGAAGCCAGTATTTAAACCTGGCTCTGTTTAATTTCAAGGCCTCTGTCTTTTCTGCAATAGCGCGCTGTCTCCCTTAAGACCACTCTCTGCCTCAGATAGAAAGAGAAGAAAAGTGGCTAAAACAGGAGAATAAAAGTATCATTAAGAAAATTCATGGTGACTTGGTTCTTGAAACGGGAAGCAAAAGGGCAGGAGGCAGACAGCCAGTCTAGCACCAGCGCTTGCAGGCTAGGGGTTCACATAACTCACAATAACTTAATTTGCGAAGATCGTTCTTCCAGGAACTGGGTGGTGGAGGGGTG
>NW_012121820.1:7183146-7197624 GCF_000951035.1 Colobus angolensis palliatus | reverse complement strand
GTGGGTGGCGGGTGGTGGTGGTTATGGTGTATTTGTGTGAGTGAAGCCCAGGAAGAGGCCGGACTTTCTTGGTGAGCGGTGGCTGTCAGCTCCGGGAGGGCCAAGCCGCCTGCGGGAGACCAGCGCCCTCTGCTGGCATCGGAAGCCACCTTCCAACATCAAGCAAGCCGGTTGTGTGTGTTGGGTGTGCGTGTGTGTGTGTGTTTGTGGCATTGGAGAAGCAATGAGATTTGAAAATTTTCATTTTTTTTTTTTTTTCTGATACAGGGTCTCACTCTGTCGCCCAGGCTGGAGTGCAGTGGTGCGATCATGGCTCACTGTAGCTTCGACCTCCTGGGCAGTGATCCTCCTGCCTCAGCCTCCCGAGTAGCTGTGACTACAGGCATGCGCCACCATTCCTGGGTAATTTTAAAGTTTTTTGTAGAGATGGGGGCCTCACTATGTTGCCCAGGCTGGTCTCGAACTCCTGGGCTCAAGTGATCCTCCTGCCTTAGCCTCCCAAAGTTTTGGGATTACAGGCATGAGCCACTGCAGATGGTAACCAGGCTGGGACTTGGTGGTGAGTTTGCTGCTTTTTGTATTCAAGCTCAGGGAGGCTGTAGACTCGCTGGGTGGCTGGCCTTAGAATTCCCTGCATCTGTCTGAACCAGAGATAAGCCTCCAACCACTGCTCAGCTTGGACCCCCGGAATCTGCTTGTCCAGTAATAACCACATTACAATAGTACAACATTTTGTTTGGCTACAACAAAGCAGACAGTCCTAATGAACAATGCAAAACATTTAGCACCCAGGGAGGTACCAGTACTGACAGATCAGAACAGACAACCCCTCCCCCCAGGGTCCCAGGAGACAGTCCCTCTGCCTCCCCCACAGTATGGCCAAGGCTTTCACCCTTTTACTTACTGGAATGTGGGCCATTGGAGGTGGAAGATGAGGTCAGGGTTGCTGGGGAAGAGTGGTTTGAGGCAGCTACTATTTACCAAGGAATATGGAAGAATTTCAATATTTTAACAGTTGGCGTGGCTATGCTAGCTGAATACTGCCATTCTTACTGTGGGTCCTGGGGTAATAGTAGGAACTCACTCATGGGTCTGGTGCAGGGGTTACACAAACAAAAACAAGTAAAGGTCCTGCTTCTACTTCAGAGAGGTATTCAGTCGATGAGAGTTGGTGTTAACGGCCTGAACAGATATGTGTGTGTGTTGTGGGGGGGCGTTGTTGGGGTGGGGAGAATGAGCTAGTCTTGCTGACTCCAGATCCCATCTCGCCATCCATTGCTTTCATTCTCTTCAATTGTAGCTGAGTCCTGGAACCCAGAGCCTGGGGTGGGTTGGGAGTTCCTTAACCGGTCTGTGGTCACTTTGCTTCACTAGACACCTCCCTGAGTTTTACAGAACTGGCTCAGTTTGTCCAGAGCCAGCTGCCCATTTGTTGAAAAACGAGGCAGCCATGATACAAGAAGTGAAGGCCTGGCTGTGGAGGGTTGGCTGCCAGAAGTGACCATGAGGCGAGGCTCTGGTTAATCTAGGAAGACCTCTACATATGATCATCTGTCTATTCTTTCCAGAAACATCTGTTGAGTGTTCCATGTCTGCTAGCTAGTGGCTGTATGTTAGTGATCAAAACAAACATGGTCCCTGTCCTCCTGGCATTCACAGTGACACAGGGGAGACAGCATATAAAGAAGCAAACAAGCATATCAGTGTGATTATAAACTGTGATAAATGTAATAGGAAAATGATTAGGCTTACCTCCCCATATTCCAGCAATCAAAGCAGGAGGAGAGTGTAGTCATGAAGGTCCTCCCTGTGGAGGTGATGATTCTGTTGAGACCTGGTGGATGAATAGGAGTTTTCCAAGTAAGAAGTGAAGGGTAGGGTGTTCCAGGTAGAAGGAACAGCAAAAAAAAAAAAAATCATGATTTCACCTGGGTGGTTGGATTACAAAAGCAGAGAGAAGAGAAGAGAAGGGTTAAGGAGAAGGCAGCTACTACTAAGGGCCTTGTTGGCCCTGCTGTGGTGAGGGTTAGTTTTATTCTATGTATAATAGGAATCCACTGGAAGGTTGCAAACAGGGGAATGACAAAATCTGATTTAAGTTTGGAAAAATATCTAGTTGGTTGCTGTGACCAGATTGTGTTGAGACTAGCTTGTAGAATACAAAGATGGAAGCAAGAAGTCCGAGTGGGATGCGAATATTAAAAAGCCCCCACCCTCATAGGAAAAGACTGATTGTTCTATGGCCTTAGTAATAAGTAACCACCAGAACTGGTCTTGAACCTAATAGGTTAATGGCAACTCATCTCACTGAATCTGCATCTGAAACCAATCAATCAGTGATAGTCTGTGCTTTGAGAATCAGCCAAGCTGCCCCAGATTCACTGCAGTGAGTAGGTTTCTCAGGCTGGTGTCATTCCTCTCTCTGCTTGGAAACCAACCTCATCCCCAAACGAATTCTTCCCCAAACCTATATAAGATTAACAGTTTGTTTTGCTCATTCAGACTATACCTGACCACCAAAGGGCTCCTATGCTTAAAGAAGCAAGAAATGCATCTGGTTGCAGACACTAAGGGGTGGTTTTATCCTCCAGTAGAGGTTGCCTTAGGCTGGTCAGGCTGCTACAACAAAATACCATAGGCTGGGTGGCTTATAAGCAGCAAATATTTATTTCTTACAGTTCTAGGGGCTGCGAAGTCCAAGATCAAAATGTCATCAGATTTGATGTCTAATGAGGGCTGCCTTATTGGTTCACAGAGAGCCATCTTCTCACTGTGTCCTCACATGGCAGAAGGGGAAAGGAGCTCTCTGAAGTCTCTTTTATGAGGGCACCAATCCCATTCATGATGGCTCCACACTCATGACCTAATCACCCCCTAAAGGCCCCACTCTAAATATAATCACATTGAGCATTAGTTTCCAACATATGAATGGATGGTGAGGCGGAGGGTAGGGGGCACATGGAGCAGCTATTCAGTCTGTAGCAGAGGTCTTTACAGTCATCCAGGCTATCCATGGTGATGGTCTGTTCTCTTGTCACTGCTGAGGATGTCATCCTGGGGTTTATTCTCTGACCCTCCCTGGGCCAGGCGCCTATGGCTGACAAACCCTTTGCTGAAGGACATTATCTTTCTTTTGAAGATTTTATGTCTTTATTTAGGTGTACGTTTGCATCTTGTCTCAGGGGATGTTCTGCCCCTTCAGGGAATGTGTCAATCGGGGTTGAGTCAGGAGAGAGAAACAGTACCAGTTATTTGAACAGACGTAAATCAATATAAAGAATTGTTAATGGGGTATAAAGTTGTTAAGTAGGTCCCCCGGAAAGGATCAAAAGAACTCTAAGCTCTCATGGGGGTAGTGACTGCAGAAAGCATCTACCACCTCTAGGGCTGAAAGGAACGAACGAAAGACATTGGAATTATCAAGACTTAGAATCTGGTCTGCAAGTTTTGAAGAAACTTGCAAACTGGAGTCAGCTGGTGCTACAAGAAGACACTGCACCGCTGTTGCTGCAGTGAATAAGTGATGCTCAAAACAATTCCACAAAAAGCAAACAGGAAAGAGCAAAGCCTTTTCCTCTTCCAGACTTGTACCTTCCTTGAGCACCCGCATTAGTAGAGACTAAGAGAGCTGCTGGTGAAGCAAAAGTGCAGTTTTTCAGAATTCCAGCCAGCACCACAGAGCAGAGTATGGAAAGGTGGGTTTGGAGCTGAGAGCCAGCAGCTTAATAACTGGAACAGGGGACATTGTATTTCTCTGTTCCTATCCTGCTTTTACAAAATGTTTAATTATCAGAGGTCAGCCTCATTTCTAAGATTTGGGGAAGTCATCTCATTGTCATCTCAAGTGCCTCTCTTAAGTTGCTTTCTGTTTGGTTGTGGGGGCAGATGCATGTACAATCAGCTGATTCTTAGCAACATGTGATGCTTTTGGTGAATGAAGGGCCAGAGGAAGTGGCAGAATGTGGGGACATGTGGGGACAGTTCAGCCTGAATGGTTCTAATCCTTAGAAGTGGCACAATGCATTTGTACTAGGCATTAAAGGATGAGTGATGAGTGGAATTCCAACTGAGTTGACAAAAGAGTCACTGTAAGATCCATTTTACAGAAGAAGAAACTGAGGCCCAGAGAGTTCGTTTCTGGAGTCACAAAGTACCACATCCATCTATCCGACTGCTTAGCCTGGAGTCCTAAACCACTGCCCTGTGACCATAGCTTGCAATTTCTTCAGGTTTATCATCCTATAAAAGTGGAATAATGACACTTGCCTTTTGGGGTAGTGGTGATGGTTAACTGGTGTCATATATTAAAAACATAAAGCCATTTTGGAAGACAGATGCTGGGCACATTTCCACTCCCACTCACCAGCCTTGCTACTTGTAGTTCAAATTTGTACCTCAGCAAAGTTATAAATCAGTCCATGTCATAGATCTGGAGGTGGGAGGGGTGGTGGCGTTCTTACATAGTTGAAACCAAGAACATAAAATCCTTGAATGTCATTATCTCAGTGAATGCTAATAATAAGGATAATGATAAGAATGGTAGTATGATTCCACTTAATGAATACCTACTATGTATGTGCCAGGTATTTTACATATATTATATCACTTTTGCCTATTCAGCAAATAGGTATTTAGTGTGCAACACATGCCTGGCTTTATGTTAATGCCAATTGCCATAATGAAACTGAGTGGTAGGTCTTATCATTCCTGTTTAACAGATGATGAAGTTGAGACTCACCCCTCTGGCCTCTTTTCTCATTTGTGCAACAGGGACAATAATAATCCTGCCTCTAGGATGCATCAGGGATTACAGTTCATATAGCATATTGCCTGGGACATAGCAGATACTCAATATATGCTTGTTACTTAATAGATTAACACTACTATTGCTACTAGTGCAACCTCTGCTCAGGGTCACAGAGCTAGCAAATGGCCTATCTGACTCCACAGCCTCTGCTCTGTCCTCTCTGTCATGCTCTTGATGCTAAGTTAGTCTTTCTACTGTGGCTGCCTTCCCACAAAGGCAGGCCTGGCTTTACTGTAAATTCTATTGGAAGAAAAGGAGGAGCAGCCAGAGGGCACCAAGTCACAGCAGAAACAGCTGTTTTGAAACAGAGGCGGGTCCCAGGAGTAGCTATTATCATTTTTTTCTCATAAAAGTGATCTATGGATGATTGGGTCAAGATGGCAGATGGGACACTTAACAGCAGCCTCGCCCCACCCCTAAACATCTAGAAATAACAGAAATGTGTGTGTGTGTGTTCCAAAACTATATGGAAAATCAGGAAGGCATGCCTCCAGTGGTTTAGAAACTACAAAAGATGAGATTAAAGAGAAGAGAAAACAGCCTCAAACACACCAAGGCAGTAAATAATGGGTGTCATTCCAAGGGTGGTAGATACCTAGAGCCAAGAGGTTGGGGACTTAGGGGATTGATTTGGAGCGATGCAATAGAAGCCATCAGGCATGGTGACCAGCTCCCTCCCATCCACCCTGCTTTGGCTAAATAGTAAGTTACATAGGTGTCTCCCCACAGATGGCAGCAATAAGTCTCAATGCAAAACTGTATCCTGGGTGGGTGGGTTGAGAAACAGAGGTCTCCAAGTCCAGAAAACAAATTTATATTCTATCCCTGGAGTTAGAATGTGGTGAACAGAGAAAGCACTTTCAGATAGGCTGACAAGAAACTTTAAACTTCAAAATAAAAACATAGCCAAGAGTCACCAGATATTTGGAAAATCCAACACATGAAACAGTAACATCAAAAACAACAAACCAAAGAACTTACACCTGAGGAAATAGAGTAAAGAGAGCAAATAGAACCAGACTATGGAATAAGTATCATTATATACCTTGGACAAATGGCAGAGCCTACTGTATTCATTTTTTAAAAAAATTAAAAAATGCATCGAGGTTTTAGAAATTAAAAAAATTATTCTTGAAATAAAAATCTCAATAGATGGGTTGAATAGCAAAATGGATTGAAGAGTATATCAGTGAAACAGAATATCATGCTAATTCTCCCAGAATGCAGTGCAAAACAATGAATAGATGGGTAGAATGAACAAAATGTTATGAGATATGAATGACAGACGTAAAAGTTCCACTCTCTACTTAATGTGAATTAGAGGAGAGAAGAAAATTAAGGAAGGAGAGTACCTAAAACAAGGCAAAAATTTAAGACAATTTCTTAGAAATTGGAAATACTCATATTGAGAGGAACCAGTGAATATTTACAGGAAGAATGTAAAAAGACTGACACATAAGTAAATCATGATGAAATTTCAGGACACTAAGGATAAGGAGGAAACTCTGAATGTTTTCAGAGTGAAAAACATTATGCAGGATGGAATAAGAATAAGATTGATATCAGACATTTGCAACATAGTAAGTAAGAAAACAGAATAACATCTTTGCCGGGCGCGGTGGCTCAAGCCTGTAATCCCAGCACTTTGGGAGGCTGAGACGGGAGGATCACGAGGTCAGGAGATCGAGACCATCCTGGCTAACACGGTGAAACCCCGTCTCTACCAAAAATACAAAAAACTAGCCAGGCAAGGTGGCGGGCGCCTGTAGTCCCAGCTACTTGGGAGGCTGAGGCAGGAGAATGGTATGAACCCGAGAGGAGGAGCTTGCAGTGAGCTGAGATCCAGCCACTGCATTCCAGCCTGGGTGACAGAGCAAGACTCCATCTCAAAAAAAAAAGAAAAAAAAAAAAAGAAAACAGAATAACATCTTTAAAGTTTTCTGGTGAAAATACTTGTGAAGTTATGCTTCTTGTTAAAGTGAACTAAATATGGCCTGAGAAGGACTCCATACTTGTGGACTAACCATAACCTAACTTAATAGACAAGATTGAAAACCTAGCTTAGGAGTATGCATCTGTAACAGTAGCTGAGTCTTGGCCAGTCCCAGCAGCCATACTCCAATCACTCATACACTGCTGAGTGTTCAAACTGTGTTCAAATAAGTCAAATGCCAACCTGTAACCAACCCAGCTGTTTCTTTACCTCACTTCCAATTTCTGTGTGTCAGTTTCCTTTTTTTGTCTATAAATTTGTTCTGATCATGAGGCATCCCTGAAGTATCTCTGAATCTACTGTGGTTCTGGAGGGTGCCCGACTTGTGAATTGTTTTTTCTTCTTGCTCAATTAAACTCCATTAAGTTTAATTTGAAGTGTTCTTTTAACATTCTTTAACCAGCCAAACTGCAAGTGAATGTGAGGACATCATAGACATTTTAAGACACACAAACAGATTCAAAAAGTTTATAATTCACTGTCCACATAGAGTAACCTTTCTCAACAGGGTACCACTGGCATTTGGGGTGGAACAATTCTTCATTGTGTAAGATTGATCCACACATTGCAGGTTGCTTAAATGCCAGTAGCATTTCTCCTCCCTGTGACAATATACAACAGCCCCACATTTGGAGGGGGTGCTGTATCACCTCTGGTTGAGAAACCACTGTCTAGAAAATATATTCAAAGAGAAAATAAATCTAGGAAGAAAAAAAGGGATATAAGAAGCACAGGGGAGCAAGATAATCGGTAAAGTTTACTTTTAAGTCTAAATAAATTATAACAATAAACCTATAATAATAAACTAAAATCTGAGACAACTCAGGATGGAGAGTTATGAAGTCTGCAAAGGAGGTAGGAGAGAGAAGTAAAAGCATGCTAGGAGCCTCATTTTATTTATACAATTAGCTCTGGATGTCAATTAATAATATGCATAACTATGTGTATAAAAATATAAAGATATAGGAACTAAACATATACTTTTCAAGTCATTAGAAGAAAAATTAGTTGGGAAGAAGTAAAATGCCAGCAGCTAACCGAAGATCAGGGATGAAAAAGAAACACAAGAACAGCATATAAAATAGAAAGCACAAGGTAAATTGGTAGAAAATGTGCAAATATATCAGTAACCACAATAAATATGACTATGTCAAATTCGCTGCTAAAAGACAGAGACTTTTGAATTGAGTTTTAAAAGAGTCAAACCATGTGTTGTTGTATAAGACACAGTAAAACAGAGTAATACAGAAAGATTGAAAATAAAGAGATGGAAAAGGTAACTGGGAAAATGCCAGGAAAAGGAAAGCAAGTCGTACAAGCAATCTTACCATTTGACAAAATGGATTTTAAGGCAAAAATGATCATTGTTACTCAAAAAGACAAAAAATAATATTTCATAGTGATAAAATACTCAATCTACTAATCAATTTAGCCTTATGCTTATGTGTGCCTAGTAACATAGAATTGAAATGTGTAATACAAAAACTGAGAATTATAAGGAGAAAACAAATCCATGGCTTCATGGGAAACTTTGCCTTTAGAAATCTACCGAACAAGTAGTCAAAAATCAAGTAAGAAACATAAAGATCTAGTATCACAATCAACAAGGTTTTATTATTACTACTTATTTATTTATTACTATTTTATTTCTTTTATTTACTATTTTATTTTATTTATTACTATTGTTCTATCCCCAGGCTGGAGTGCAGTGGTGCCATCTCAGCTCACTGCAGCCTCAACTTCCCAGGCTCCAGCGATCCTCCCATCACAGCCTCCCAAGTAGCTGGGACCACAAGTGTACACCACCATGCCTGGCTAATTTTTGTATATTTGGTAGAAATGGGGTTTCACCATGTTGCCCGGGCTGGTCTCAAACTCCTGAACTCAAGCAGTTTACCCACCTCGGCCTCCCAAAGTGCTGAAATCACAAACATGAGCCACTGCAGCCAGCACACCAAGTTTAATCAAATAAATTTATATAGAGATAAATGTTTGCCCTTTTCAAACACACATGATAACTTTACAAAAATTGTCCTGACTTGAAATAATAGCTTTTTTTCCTTGTAGCCTTTTCTTTCCCCTTTTCTCTCCAATTATACAACCTGCTTCTCCTCTTCCCAGGTAACGCTGCTAGCAGAGTGACTGTATCCATCTATATCTTTCTTCATGCTCATAAAATCGTATCTAAATATATACATATATATGTAAATTTCTCTTCCTATAGCTTACAAAAATAGAACCATAGTTTATAAATTTCTCTGCATCTTTCAGAAATAGAAGATGGAGGTGCTCTCAAGTCAGTCGACAGAGGTTTAAGTTATTCTTGTTAAATGGCTGCATTATGTCATGATATAAATGTATTGCAATTTACTCAATAATTCTTCTATCTATGGGCATTCACATTGTTTTCAGGTTTTTTCCCCCAATTGCAATCATGATCACTGTTGTTGGAAACATCCATATACACATATATTCTGGTGTTTTTATTTCTATGGGATGAATTCCCATGCGTGGGATTGCCGGGTAAAAGAATGTGTGGAGTTGTTTTCTTTTGATATATGCTGCCAGATTGCTCTCCAACAAGGTCACAGCTGCTGGTGATGTGGTGAAGAGCATCCCTTTCCAGCCTGTAGTAGGTGTTATCATGTTCCCAATTTGCTAGTCTGATGTGAGTAAAGTGATAACTGATTGTTGTATAATTTACATTTCCTTAACTCTTAGGGAGACTGAACATCTTTTTACATTTATTTGACATTTGGACTTGTTCTTCCAGGAATTGCCTAAGACAGCTTTTGATTATTTTTATTCTGATACCATTTTTATTCTGATACACACATAGGTATTAACCCTTTATCTGTCATCTGATTTGCAGATAGATGGAAAGATCTCATCAAGTACTAGGTTGATATAATGTCATGTTTTCTTCTAAAATTATAATGGTTTGATTTTTTAGATTTAAGTCTTTAATTCATCTGGATGCATTAGAGTAAATAAAATGTTATATAAATTAACTTTGTATATTTATTTTTACTTCTTAATGTGTCTACTAGAAAAATTTTAGGCCAGGCATGGTGCCTCATGCCTGTAATCTTAGCACTTTGTGAGGCTGAGGTGGGAGGATTGCTTGAGCCCAGGAGTTGGAGACAAGCCTGGACAACATAGTGAGGCCCCATCTTTTAAAAAAAATTTTTTTAAATTAACCAGGCATGGCGATGTATGCCTGTGGTCCCAGCTACATGGGAGGCCGAGGCAGGAGGATCGCTTGATACTGGAAGTTTGAGGCTACAGTGAGCCATGTTAGAGACACAGCACTCTAACTTGGGTGACAGAATAAGAGCCTGTCTAAAAAAAAAGACATTTTAATTACATGCATAGCTTACATTATATTTCTATTGGACAGCTCTATTTCAGATTATCAGTTGTGCCAGAGCTATTTCTTAAACATTTTTGCTGTCTTTCACTTATCTTTTATCTGCCTCGTGAGAGGTATATCTATTTTATTTCTCATAGTAGACATCTGTCTTATTCATCACTTCCCATCATCTTTGAATAGGCTTTTTCTCTTGGGGGAAATTCACAATCATGAGTTTCACCTCTCCAGGGTAGGAGTTAGACCTCAAATTCCCAGTCTCTCTCACAGTTAAGATGTGCATATTTGACGTTTGTGGAAAGAATTGGAAGTCAGTTACATGAGGGATCAGGTTCTGCATGGAGTGTTTATTTCCATAGGCCCAGATGGCACATGCAACCAGCTTTGATGGTGGCAGCTCCAGAAGAGGTTGCAAGGTCAAGGCCCTGCCTTTGGCAGATAGTGATAGCAGTGGCAGTTTCTTTATCAGGCCAGCACTGGGTATGCTTTGGGCATTGCTTAACCTTGAATCTGACTTTTCAGCCCTCCCAATAATACTGTGAGCTACTTGGCCAGGCGTGGTAGTTCACTCCTATAATCCCAGCATTTTGGGAGGCTGAGGTGGGTGGATCACTTGAGGTCAGGAGTTTGAGACCAGCCTGACCAACATGGTGAAGCCCACAAAAATTAGCCAGGCATGGCAATGTGTGCCTGTAGTCCCAGCTACTCGGGTGGCTGAAGCAGGAGAATCGCTTGAACCTGGGAGGCAGAGGCTTGCAGTGAGCTGAAATCAGGCCACTGTACTCTAGCCTGGGCAACAGAGCGAAACTCCTTCTCAAAAAAAAAAAAAAAAAAAAAAAAAAAAAAAAAAAAAACTGTGAGCTACTCAGTATCTTTTTAATAAACTTGCTTTCTGCTTAATCATCCAAATCAGCTTCTGTTGCTTGCAATATAGAATCCTGACTGATACACTGGGATTTTTTTTCCTTAAAGACATAAATTTTGGATTTATTTTTTCCTGCTATTTCCCCCTACTATTTCTAAAATATTATCTTCCATCTTAATGAGTTTCCTCTTCCCCTAGCTTATTTTCTTGTCTTTTTTCTATTTCTCAAGAATATTGTTTTAGCCTGGATTCTCCAGAAAACAGAGCCTTTGGCAAGTTTGTATGCTAACACCTTGCTGGGGAGTGCAACCTTGGAGAAACCAGATTGAGAGAAAAATGAGGCAAGAAGAAGTGCAAAGATAAGAGGCATTACTGAGAGGACCCAAGTTTTGTAATTAATGGAGCTAACTGCTTGGACTCACAGTACATCTTCAGATCTTCAGAGAAGTTGTATGAACTCCCTGTCTTGGAACATCCTCAGGAGAAGAAAGCGAGTAGAATTTAACCATGGCTCCTTCCTGTCTTTTGTCTCATCCCCTGTGGCTCAAAGTCTCCCCCACAGGGCATTAACCCTCCAGCACATTCAGGCTGTATTACCTGATCTTTCCAGACAGCAGCTGGGGAAGCCAGAGCCTTCAAGACCAATCTAGCTAGTGCAGATAGTAGCTTGTCTCTCCTTTTCTGACAGTGCCACTGTGGGGATCCTCCATCTATAGTGTAGTCAATGGCAGAGGCATTGACCTGGCTCCATGACCAGGTACTAGCTTGCTGTCCCCTGTAGATCTCTTCTATCTAGGATTGAAGGCAAGGGATTTAGGCCTGAGGTTGGTGAGTATGGGGCTTAGGGAGAAGATACCACAGAGAGATCTACAGCAGTGCATACCAAATCTGGTACATTCCACTTTGCACTATTCAGACCTACTTTCACCCTCTTATAATATCTTGAGCACATACAAGAACGATGCCTTCATTTTGTCCCCTAGAGGAGAGATGCAAGTCAGTCCTCCAAGGTGGTGACTTGTTGCAGTTCCTGGCAATTTTAGAGGGCTGGCAAACCAAGTACAGTTTTTGCTGCTGTAACCTGTTCCAGGATAGTAATTCCAATTCATTGTCTTCCTTCTCTGCTACCCATTCTGGATTTCCCTCCCTCTTGGCTATCATTCAACTGAAATGGGTTGCTTCCTGCTGGAGTGACTCAGACCTTCCTCCTCAAGGGATCTGAGGGATCTGAACCCTTGCTCTTGTCTAACTGTAGTTGCTGCAAGGGATTTAGGACTGTCCTTTGCATGGAAGTCCTAAGAGATGCCCAGGGATTCCCTGGATTCTCACTGTGTAGCAGCTACCCTAGCTCCTCATGTTGTAGGGTGGATTATCCCAGGGTTGATTATCTCAGCAGGTAAAACCATCCTTTCTTTATCTGCTAGTCAACTGGCATGAATGGCCAAAATGGCCCCAAATGGCCAGCTGGTTTGAGAGAGGTGAATCTTACTTCCAATCCTGTGCTCCTGGGGATATCACACCATATATTGGCCATTAATTCAGTGTATGTACCATATTCTGGAGGAAATCACCTCATCCCCAAAAGGTGTTGTCTCCAAGTTGGTACCTTAACTAAACCTTGGAGAGGCCATTTCTGTCAGTCTGATTGCTTTTGGGTGATGATGTATAGCCTTGCTACTTAAAGTTTGTGTGTGTGTGTGTGTGTGTGTGTGTGTGTGTGTGTGTAGGGGATCAGTAGCAGCAGAAGAACCTCGGAGCACTTTAGAAGTGCAAATTCTTGGCCAGGTGTGGTGGCTTATACCTGTAATCCCAGCACTTTGGAGGCCCAGGCAGGAAGATCACTCAAGCTCAGAGTTCAAGACCAGCCTGCACAACATAGTAAGGTCCTGCCTCTACAAAAACAAAAAAATTAGCCAAGCTCAGTGGTGTGCACCTGCAGTGAGCCAAGCCATTATTGCAACACTGCACTCTATCCTGGGTGACAGAGCAAGACACTGTCTTAAAAAAATTGCAAATTCTCAGGTTCCCCTCCAGATCTACTGAAACAGAATCTGCATTTGGACAAGATTCCTAGGTGATCTGTATGCACATTGAAGTTTGATACCTGGTTTATATGGTAAGATGTATGTGATGTTCACTGAAGCAGGGCAATGGTTGATGTCAGAGGAGGAAGCGTGGGGTATAGGGTTGCTATGGATCTGTAGCAATACATAAACTGAGTCATATACAAGTATTAAGTTCATTTATTGACAGAGTCACTTAAGTCTATACAACTTACATTGACTGCAGCTTTTTCTGTCTTCCATTAGCTTTTGAATGACAAGGTCTCCTTTCCATTGTTTTCCAGATAATTTGTAATTTTATTTTTTATTTCCTTTGATCCAAGGGTTACCTAACACTGTGTTTCTTACACTTAATTTCCAAATCATTAGCATATTTTGGTAATATTTTAAATTATTTACTTCTCTTTTTATTGGATGATGAATGGAAAAGTTAGCCTATAAAATATCTAATTTATTTAATTTTTCAAGATTTTCCTTATGACCCAATAGAAGATAAATTTTAGTAAATACTCCATGTATGTATAAAAATCTATATTCTGTAGTTGAAGAAATACTTATTTGAGTTTGCTGGTTCTATTTTTAATCCTTCTATGCATCCATTTTTCCTACTAGAGCTACTGATTTTGAAACAGACATGTTGAAGTCTCCCATCGAAATTGTATTTTTATGAGGCTCTCTTTATACTTCTAATACTTTTTCTTTCTATATTTATTTGCTATGTCGTTTGGTGCATAAAGTTTTATGCTCATTAAGTCCTCTTCATAAATTTTGTAGTAATAATATCCCTCTTTATCCAGTTTGGAATTTTATTCTTAAAATCCAACCCATGTGATGTGGATATTGCTACTCAAATTCTTTGTTTGTTTCCAGATCAAAACTAATTTTTGGATCCTGTCACACTGACTAAGCAAGAATATCAGTTGTGGCCTTGAGACCTGCTGCATTGGCAGGGTTGGTAGTGTCTCCCTCTAACCTCCCTTTTAAGTTTCTCCCAGGAAAGATGCCCATGGGAATCCTGGAGTTGTAGCTCCTGGAACCTAAATGAAAAAGTGCTCTGTGTGGCAAAGGGGCAGACTGTAGTGGACACTTGGTGTACTGCCCAGATTCCCCCTCAAGAGTGAAGGACTGGCCGGGTGCGGTGGCTCAAGCCTCTAATCCCAGCACTTTGGGAGGCCGAGACGGGCGGACCACGAGGTCAGGAGATCAAGACCATCCTGGCTAACACGGTGAAACCCCGTCTCTACTAAAAAAACACAGAAAAACTAGCTGGGCGTGGCGGCGGGCGCCTGTAGTCCCAGCTACTCGGGAGGCTGAGGTAGGAGAATGGCGTGAACCCAGGAGGCGGAGCTTGCAGTGAGCTGAGATCTGGCCACTGCACTC
>NW_012121820.1:7157118-7182156 GCF_000951035.1 Colobus angolensis palliatus | reverse complement strand
TAGCCAGGATGGTCTTGATCTCCTGACCTCGTGATCCGCCCATCTCGGCCTCCCAAAGTGCTGGGATTACAGGCTTGAGCCACCGTGCCCGGCCCCTTTCCTCTATTTTTAATAGGTGTTTCAGTGGGAACAAAATTAGGCTTGTATATTCAATCTGTATCTTTACCTGGGACCTCTTCATTATTTTTAAACCTTTGTTTTGCTTTTCTAACACAATTACTGAAATCTGTACAGTCATACTTTGTTTTGCTGCACTTTCCAGGTATTGTGTTTTTACAAACTGAAGAATTGTGGCAACTCTGCATACAGCAACTCCACCATTTTTTTCTAACAACATGTCCTCACTTCATGTCTCTGTGTCACATTTTGGTAATTCTCACAATATTTCAAACTTTTTCATGATGATTTTATCTGTTATGGCGATTTGTGATCAGTAACCTCTGATGTTACTATTTTAATTGTTTTGGGGTATGAACGTGCCCATATGACAGTGAACTTGACCGATAAATATTGTATGTGTTCTGAATGCTCCACTTACCAGCCGTCCCCTTATCCCTCTACTTCTCCTTGGGCCTCCCTATTCCCTGAGACACAGAATATTGAAATTAGGCCAATTAATGACCCTACAATGGCTTCTATGTGTTCAAGTGAAAGGAAGTGTTGCACATATCTCATTTTAAACCAAAGGCTAGAAATGATCTCCACAAGCACAGGTAACTAAAGCAAAAATGGACAAATGGGATCACATTAAGTTAAAAGGCTTCTGCCCAGGAAAAGAAACAACAACATGAAGAGACAACCCAAAGAATGGGTGAAAATACTTGCAAACTATCCATATAACAAGGGATCAATAACCAAAATATATAAAGAGCTCAAACAACTCTATAGGAAAAAAATCCAATAATCCAATTTAAAAATGGGCAAAAGATCTGAATAGACATTTCTCAAAAGAGGACATACAAGTGGCAAACAGGTGTGTGAAAAGGTTCTCAACATCACTGATCCTCAGAGAAATGCAAATCAAAACTACAATGAAACATCATCTCACCCCAGTTAAAATGGCATTTATCCAAAACACAGACAATAACAAGTGCTGGTGAGGATGTGGAAAAATGAGAACCCTCATACACTGTTGGTGGGAATGTAAATTAGTACAATCACTATGGAGAACAATTTAGAGGTTCCTCAAAACACTAAAAATAGAGCTACCATATGATCCAGCAATCCCACTGCCAGGTATATACACAAAAGAATGGAAATCAGTATATTGAAGAGATATCTGCATTCCCATGTTTGTTGAAGCACTATTCACAATAGCCAAGATTTAGAAACAACCTAAGTGTCCATCAGCAGATGAATGGATAAAGAAAATGTGGTTGATTTATACAATGGAGTACTATTCAGTCATAAAAATGAACGAGATCCTGTCATTTGCAATGACATAGATGGAACTGGCAGTCAGTATGTTAAGTGAAATAAGCCAGGAACAGAAAGACAAACTTGGCATGTTCTCACTTATTTGTGGGAGCTAAAAATTAAAACAATTGAACTCCCGGAGAGAGAGAGTTGAATGATGGTTACCAGAGGCTGGGAAGGGTAATTGGGAGAGGCATAGGGGAGTGAGGATAGTTAATGGGTCAAAAAAAAAAAAAATAGAAAGAATGGGTAACACCTAATATTTGACAGCACAACAGGGTGATGAAAGTCAATAATAATTTAATTATACATTTAAAAGTAACTAAAAGAGTATAATTGGGTTGTTTATAACACAAAGGAAAAGTGCTTGAGGTGACGGATACCTGGTTTACCCTGATGTGATTATTACACATTGTTTGCTGGTATAAAAATATCTTATGCAGCCCATAAATATACACAACTACTATGTCTCCACAAAAATTAAAAATTAAAATAAAAAAAGAGAAGTGATTAAGCTTAGTGAGGGAGGCATGTTGAAAGCCAAGATAGGTCAAAAGCTAGACGTCTTGTGCCAAACAGCCAAGTGGTGAATGCAAAGAAAAACTTCTTCAAGGAAATTCAAACTGCTACTTCAGAACACATGAATGATAAGAAAACAAAAGAGCCTTATTGCTGATATAGAGAAAGTTTGAGTGGTCTGGATAGAAGATCAAACCAGCTGCAATACTCCCATAAAACAAAACCGAATCCAGAGCAAGCCCCTAACTCTCTTCAATTCTATGAAGACAGAGAGGTGAAGAAGCTGCAGAAGAGAAGTCTGAAGATACCAGAGGTTGGTTTATGAGGGTTAAGGAAAGAAGGCATCTCTATAACATGAAAATGCAAGGTGAAGCAGCAAGTGCTGATGGAGAAGCTGCAGCAAGTTCTCCAGAAGATCTAGCTAAGATCATTGATGAAGATGGCTACACCAAAAAACAGATCTTCAATGTAGGCGAAATACCCTTCTATTGGGAGATGATGCCATTAAGGACTTTCACAGATAGAAGTCAATGCTTGGCTTCAAAGCTTCAAATGATAGGCTGACTCCTGTTAGGAGCTAAGGTAGTTGGTGACTTTAAGTTGAAGTCAATGCATATTTCCCATTCCTGAAGTCTTAGAGTCCTTTAGAATTATGTTACATCCATTCGGCCTGTGCTCCATAAATGTAACAACAAAGTCTGGATGACAGCACATCTGTTTATAGCAAGGTTTACTGATTATTTTAAGCCCACTGTTGAGAACTCTGCTCAGAATAAAAAAGATTCCTTTCAAAATATTACTGCTCATCGACAAAGCACCAGGTTACCCAGAAACTCTGATGAAGATGTACAAGGTGACAAATGTTTCCATGCCTGCTAACACAATATCCATTCTGTAACCCACGGATCAAAGAGTAACTTTGACTTTCGAATCTTATTATTTAAGAAATACATTTTGTAAGGCTATAGCTGCCATAAATAGTAATTCCTCTGATGAGTCTGGGAAAAATACATTGAAAACTTCCTAGAAAGAACTCACTATTCTAGATTACATCAAGAATGCTTGTGATTCAGGAGAAGAGGTCAAAATATCAACATTAATAAGAGTTTGGAAGAAGTTGATTCCAACTTCTTCGGATAACTTTGAGAGACTCAAGGCTTCAGTGGAGGAAGTAACTGCAGATGTGATAGAAATAGCAAGAAAACTAGAATTAGAAGTGGAACCTGAAGGTGTGCCTGAATTGCTGCGATCTCATGAGAAAACTTCAATGAGTGTGTAGTTAGTTCTTACGACTGCTCAAAGAAAGCAATTTATTGAGATGGCAACTATTTCTGGTGAAGAGTCTATGAACATCGTTAAATTGACAACAAAGGATTTAGAATATTACATACATTTAGTTGACAAAGCAACTGCAGAGTTTGAGAGGACTGACTTCAATTTTGAAAGTTCTACTGTGGGATAAATGCTATCAAACAGCATCACATGCTACAAAGAAAGCTTTCGTGAAAGGAAGAGTTGATTGATGCAGCCAACTTTATTGTTGTTTTATTTTAAGAAATTGCCACAGCCACCCCAAACTTCAGCAAACTACCACTCGGATGAGTCAGTAGCCATCAACACTGAGGTTAAGACCCTCTGCCAGCAAAAAGATTATGACTCACTGAAAGCTCAGATGATCATCAACATTTTTTAGCAATAAAGTATTTTAAAATTAAGGTATGTACATTTATAGACAGAATGCTATTGCACACTTAATAGATGACAATATAGAGGAAATATAACTTTTATATGTACTGGGAAACCAAAAAATTCATATGTCTCACTTTATTGCAATATTAGCTTTATGGTAGTGGTCTGATACTGAAGTTGCATTATCTCTGAGATATGTCTGTATATCTTGCTTTGAATTCTTCTTCTGTTACAATTCATAGATTTTTTATTTTTTGTGCCCTCATTGTTATTCATTAGAAATAATTTATAATTTCCACTTTAATTTTTCTTTTGAACCCAATAGATAGTTAAAAGAGTAGGTTTTGAATATTCATGTCTATAGGGGTTTTGTTGGTAATGAGGTTTTTGTTTGCTTGGTTATTCTTTGGCGATTTCTAGTTTTATTGCATTGTGGTCTGTGAACATATTTCTGCCATTTAGAATATAGTGAAATTTCCTCTGAGAATTCTGTGGAGATAGTTGTTGAATACATCTGTGCTGCCTTCATCCTTCAATTTAAAACCAGCTACTGAACCTTTTGTGAGCCAAGCAGTTTCTGGGGTTTAGAGATGTAGTGCATCTCTGGGATCCAGAAGAAGGGAGTTGGCAGAGCAACTTTCTGCTTCTGAGCCCCAGGACAGCCCGCGGACTGGAGGTGCAGAGTCCAGGAGTAATGGCCAAAAGAAAAGTGAAATCGGGAACACCTGACCTACGGAAATCCAAGGACCTCCCAAGGGAGAGGCTGCAGCTGCCCCTGTGAGCATTCTTTGGGCTCATTGCTCCAGCTCACACAAAGCTGTAGGGGAAAACAAAAGTGCTAAATCCTCTCCTCACTGGGAAAATGCCAGTCTTTGCAGCTGAAGAGACTAGAGGGCAGAGGGAGACCTTTTGGGACCGACCACTTGCCAGCGGACCCAGCAAGTCAAAGACTGCTGCACCATCCATTACTCGAGAGACTGGCCTTGCTCTAGATCCCCAGCAGCTGAACATGGGCCCCAGTGGGTCAGCAAAGGAAAATACCAACCCATCCTGGGGGATCCAGAAGTAAGAAAGTGAAAGAACCAGCATATTGCAGAGAACAACAGCTACAAAACTACTGGGGGAGAGAGAGGATAGCCTGAACCAAAAACAATGATGACAACAACACGTAAGGAACCACAAATACAGTGTGCATAAACGTACGCACATATACACACACATGCATGCACACACATGTGCACACACATGTACACACACATACATGCATACACATACACACACATGCACACACGCACACACATGCACACACGCATGGCACACACGGACACACATGCACACGCAGACACACATGTGCACACAAGCACACACACACGCATGCACACACACGCACACACACACGTTCTGGATCTAAAGAATCTCATTTTCAGACTAAAAATTTCAAGAGATGAATCAAAGGATTGCAGAGTCACTGTTGAAACCTGACCTAGAATGCCAAATGGAGAAATGAAACAAAACACAAATCAAAAATGCAGAGAGAGGAAAATTATGAGGTGAAATAAACAGAGTTTGAGGAAATGATGCAGCCAATCAAATACTTGCATATTTGGATTATTCTATGTTGGAATTATTATTATTAGGATAATGGAAATTTGTAAAATGAAGCAGATGGAAGACAGGCAATAATTAAACAAATAATAGAGGAAATTGTCCTTGAAAATTTTCCAATAAAGACTTGATCTGCTGATTTGAAGGACCCAGTGAATTCCAAACAGAACTTATACAAAATAATACTCATCTTTAGCCATGTTCTGAAAACAATGACTGAAATCTCAAGTGTTAATATAAAAGCTTATTCATTTCTAGAGAGGGAAAATAAGTAACTTACAAAGAAACAATGAGATGGCATTTGACTTCTCATCTGCATCCCTGGAAGCAAACTATGCTGTAAGTATATCTACAGATTTCTGAGAGAATAGGAATCCTAAGAGAAAGACTAATAGTAATGTCAGACCGTAAGTCCTGAAGGACTCAGCCTAGTATTTAGGGAAGGGGCAGAAGACGATGGAGAATAAAAGTGTTTCAATATCTTTGCAGGCTGAGGAGATATAAAAATATTACAAATAGGTAACTTTAATGTGGGGAAATAGATGCTTTTCTCACATAATGGAGGATTATATAATTGCACTTGTGTATTTTATTCTGAATGTGAAAAAAAAATAATAACCACTCATGGCTTGGAAAAGTATAGGGCTTCTCTAAGAAACCTGTAAGAATCTATAAGAAAATCTAAAAGAAAAAGATCTACAAGAAAATAAAAATGGAATAAATGGCCATGTTACCAAGCCATCAAAAACAAGAAAAGAGAGAAAGGACAAAGTAAAATAAATAATGAACCTGAGTTAAAAAGGAAGAAATAAAATAAATTATATCCAGGTTTACACAAACCTCAAATGAGCTGAATTCTCACATTAAAACTCAAAGTTCGTTAAACAGGATTGAAGAACAAAAACCAGCCATATGCTATTGTTAGAAATACTGTATCAGTCAGAATTGGTGTAACAGAAACCTAACTTACAGTGGTTTAAATATATAAGAAATTTAATTTTCCTTGCAGCAGAGAGCTGCTGATATAGGCAGCTGCTCAGAAAACCTCTACCCTCTTCCAGCTTCCCTCACCCTCAGCACCTCTGCTGGGCTTGGTAGCTTACCTGGTGGTGTGACCCCAACCTTCATTCCTAAGCGATCTGAGCCCTTCTTGGTCACCATGCCTCTCATGTATGAAGCCATGTACGTGTCCATTTACCATCAAAACTGGGCACCTGATCTGTATACCAAGCTCAGGCTCTTTCCTCTTCCGTGGGCTGGTCATAAAGGACCCATCTCTCCGCCCCAGCCTATGATGGCCCTTCTTGGCCATCAGTGTGAGCCGAGAGCAAAGGCAACAGGTGGATGAGATGGGGGTCTGGTTACCTGCTCACGCAGCTCGCTTATGCCATCTGGTCCTCCTTCTGCTCAATCCTCCATGTCCCACTTCTATCCTGGCATGCTGCTGGGCCCACCTGATCTTACGACTTGGTCGATCTGACAAATATCTGACTCATTGTGTAAAGTTCTGCCTGTACAATCGTTTGCTCTCCCGTGATCAGGTGTTCCCTCCCTCTGGGGCCAAGTAACCCTTAGGAGCTTGTGATGATTAATTTTAGGTGTCAACTGGACTGGATTAAGGAATAGCTAGATAATTTGTAAAGCATCACTTCTGGGTGTGTCTGTGAGGGCGTTTCCAGAGGACACTGGCCTGGGACTTGGCAGACTGAGAGGAGGAGATCTGCCCTCATTGTGGGCAGGCAACATCCAATCAACTGGCACCCAGAAAGAACAAAAAAGGCAGAAAAACAAAACAATTCTCTCTCCCCCCGCCCCTTCCTCTTTCTTCTGGAGCTGGAACACACTTTTTTCTCCTGCATTTGGACGTCGGAACTCTAGGCTCTCCAGGCTTTCCAGTCTCTGGACTTAACATCACCAGTCTCTGGACTTAACACCAGTCTCTGGACTTACAACAGAAGGCCCTGGATTCTGAAGCCTTTGGCCTCAGACTGAGAATTATACCAGCAATTTCCTGGTTCTGAGGTTTTTGGGCAGCCATGCTACCAGCATCCCAGTGTATCCAGGAGAAGGCCTGTTGTGGGACTTCTCAGCTTCCATGAGCATGTGAGCCAATTCTCCTAATACAGCTATCTCTTTCTAGATTGATTTATTGATCTAGAAAGACTGAACCTATTGATTCTGTCTCTCTGGAGAACTCTAATACACAGCTATTTATCAAAGAGTGTGTAATTCCCTGATGCAGATGACATGACTTGCTCCAGAACGCTGGGGATCTGAATTGTGATTTTCCCAGTGAGACTTGCCATATATTTTATTCAATGTCTTTTCTGGCCACCAATATCTCTAATACTATAGGGCCTGCTAGGTCATGTGGCCAAAGCTTCAAGGATACTTGCTTTGCAGCCTGGACCTGCTGCAGACCTCTTGTCTGCTCTTGGTGTCTCTCAAAAGCAGCAGCTTTTCCTTTTACCAGATACTTGGATCAGAACAGTATTCTCATGTTTGGAATATGCTGCCTCTAGAACCCAAAGAAGTCTATAGGTATGGCACTTTCTTCTTGGTGGTGGTGGGAGATGAAAGATAAAAAAGTTTTGCCTTTACTTTTGAGGGAATGTTCTAGCATGCTTCAGAACATTGGAACTCAACTTTGTAACCTATTTGGAAGTCCTTGCACTTTTGAAGGGTTTAGTCTTGTACCTTCTGAAGTGCTTGTGTTGTACCAAGGCCTCCATGTTCTATTCACTTCGCCTAGTCCAATTAGCATATGTCATCACTAGAGGGGACCAGTGTGATGTTCTGTGGATGTCCAGCCAGTTCAGGTCTTTTCATATTGTGTCATGATAGCATCAAAGAGTTGAGATAACCCTTGGGAAAGATTGTACATGTGTACTGTTGTCCACTCCACCAAATGTGAACTGCTTCTGATACTGTTTGTTGATAGGGATGGAAAAGAACACATTAGCTGCATTGACGGCTGCATGCCAGGTGCCCAAGGCTGTGCTCATCTGCTCTAGCAAAGGTACCACACCTGGCACAGAAGCTGCATTGAGGCTACTGTTTAGCAGAGTTTGCAGTAGTCCACTGTCATCCTCCAGAATTATCTGGGTTTTGCAGGGGCCAGACTGGTGAATTACACAAGCTATGAGGTGACTAGCGCCTCAGCATCATTTAGGTTTTTAAGGATAGCTCCAATCTCTAATATTCCTCTTTGGATGGATGTGACATTTTAAAAACTTTACTCTCTTGGTTGAGTTGAGGTGTTAGGGGGCTATTTCAGAGGCTTCCACTAATCTTTATTCTGATAGCTCTTACCCCATGGGCCAAGGGACCAGTATGGGAGCTGTGCCAATTGCCAACATGCCTATTCCAATTGAGGACTGGAGAGATGGCCATGGGATTGTCCCATGAGTCTAGTGAACCCACTGTAACCCAGACTTGGGCCAGGATCCCATTTATTTCCTGCCCTTCATGTGCCCTCAATTTAATAGGGAGGGTATGATGATGCTTTGGGTTCTGGGGTAAATGTCAATCTGGATCCTGTGCCAATAGTTCTTGATGTTTGAGTGTTCCTCTTTCTCCAGCGTGTGGCCATCTCTCATGGTATCGCAGGGTCCTCCTAGGAAGCCAGCCTCTCCTTCAATTGATGTGTAAACTGGTTCAGGTCTGGAAACTGAGTGAAGGATTGTGACTTTTTTTTTAAAGAGTGATCACCCTCAACTACCTGACCAAGAATGTTAAATTGTAGAAAATGTGTATCTTAGTGGTCAGACATTTCTATGTATAGTATGCACAAGAGAAAGACTCGCTAGGCACACAGCTTACTGTCATACATACCTACCTCTCTATGGCAGTATTATGGGCCATTTAACTTTATCCTTCTTTGTTTATTTTTTAAGACAGAGTCTCACTCTGTTGCCCAGGCCAGAGTGCAGTGGCATGATCCTAACTCACTGCAACCTCTGCCTCCTGGGTTCAAGTGATTCTCCTGCCTAAGCCTCCCAAGTAGCTGGGACTACAGGTGCACACCACCATGCTTGGCTAATTTTTGTATTTTTAGTGGAGGTGGCATTTCACCATGTTGGCCAGGCTGGTCTCAAACTCCTGACCTCAATGGATCTACCTGCCTCGGCCTTCCAAAGTGCTGGGATTACAGGCATGAGCCACTGTGCGCAGCCTAACTTTATGCTTTATACCGAAGGAGTTAAAAATATGCCACTTTGGCATAGTGACTATTTTGAGTTAAAGGCACTTGAAAAACAGCAGGTACGAGAAGATTGCCTTGATCTTCCTTCTGTTTCTTAAAAGCAGGAGATAAAATTCCCATGTGAAAGATGCCTTCTCTATATCAGAAAGAAACATTCTTATCATCAAGGACAGGAAGGTGAGACCTTGGGAAACCTTCACACACAGATCCAGTTCAACTAATTCCTATCTTCCTAGTCACTTCTCCACCTGATCAACCATGCTAGCCGTAGCCCCTTTGCCTCGTCTCATTTTCATGACTTACAATACTTTGTCCATTTCAGTTTATAAGCATTCTTCTCTAACAGCATCTTTGGGCCTTTGTTTCCTCATGAAGGCTCCTGTGCAGATAAAACTTGCATTAAATAACTGTGTGTGCTTTTCTCCTGTTGATCTGTCTTATGTCAATTTCATTCTCAGGCCCAGTTAGAAAAAAAACTCTAAAAGGGTAAGGTAAAATTTTGCGTCTCCTACAATACTTTAATGTATTTTTCATATTTTTATATTATAGCAAATGTATTCTGTCATGCCAGAGATTACATGTGTAATATGTGTTTTCTGTCCTCTGGAGAGAGGTTCCAGAAAATCGTCTTGGCATAACTGGATGTGGTTGTCAACTCCCTGCTCTCTGAAGGATGGATATGAATATGTGACATCTCTTAAGAAGTCTTCCTAGGAAAGAATCCTTTTGAATTACAGAAGGTGGCTCCCTCCCCCAGGGGGGCCCCACTGCCTGGGGAAAGAGACTTTAATCAGCCCCTTTGTTAAAAAGTCAAACAAACACTTGTCATAAAACCCAGTGATTCTACTCCTAGGTACTTACTCAAGAGAAATAATTTTAAAAAATTATTCAGGTTTGGTGATCTATACCTGTAGTTCCAGCTACTTGGGAGTCTGAGGTGGGAAGATCGTTTGAGTCCGGGAGGTTGAGGCTGCAGTGAGCTGTGACCCCATCCCTGCGTTCCTGCCTGGGCAACAGAGTGAGATCCTGTCTCTAAAAAATCAATAATAAAAAAAGAGAAGTGAGCACATATGTCCACATAAAAACTTATACATTCATAGTCATAGCAGCTTTATTCACAACAGCCCCAAGCTGGACACAACCCAAATATCCACCAAGTGAATGAAAGAATAAATTGGGCTATGATTCCACTTATAAAACACCCTCTAGAAAATGCTCACTAATCTAGAGTGACACAAAATAGATCAGTGGATCCTTGGGGATGGGGGATGGGGGGATGGGAGGAAGGGAGTATGAAGGAGCAAGAGGAAACTTTGGGGTTGATGAGAGCAGAGCACTGGAACTTAAGTTCTCCCAGGGGTGGGGGTGAGGTGCGTGGGAGGTTTTAAACAATGTCAGGATCTCCAGTTAGAACTACTGAGGTTGGACAGTGTCATGCGTACCCCACGTTCCGGGAAAGGCTTGTCTTATGTGTCCCTAACTCCAAGTGTGTGACAGTGATGGTATCTTCTCTTGATTCATCTTCCCTCATTCCAGTATTGCTCAACCCTTATTTTTAAACTTACAGCTCCTCCAAGGAACCATTTTACATTTGCTTTTCTAATTGTCCACGTCCCCATGAAAATATAATACTGCAGATATACCGTGTGTCTGTTTACATACTGTGGTATTCTGGAGGGCCACAAATAGACGTAACAGCTAAGATGTTGGGGGCATCCTAAGAACCAATATTCATTGCTTTGGAGGCTCTCTTGCCCTGTTGAGAAATCATGACTTATTCCCACCAGAAAAAAATCCAAGTAGGCAGGGAAAAAGCAGTATTGTAATGAAAATGTAAAGCTATCTGATTTGACTCTTTGATGGAAGCGTAGCAACACACATAACTGCAAAAAAGTGTTTCCCCAGAGCTATGCATTAATGTAGGTTCATGAAAATGGGGGCCCGAAATGAGGCAAAGGGGTTTGGCAGGCAGAGAGCTTTCAACCCAGGCAGAGCAGTGGATGAGTCTTTTCTGTGCAATCAGAGCCCTCTGCTGGGCATTTCAGGAACATCCTCCAATAAATTGAACGCAGTCCATTCATTTAGCAGCTGTTTGCCCAGCATTCATCACAGGCCATGCACTGAGAGCTAGACTTGGGTTTGCAGCCCAGCATGGTTTAATAACTGAGTCAGAACCACACAGTGGTGAGGAGTCACAATGGCATTCAGAGTCAGTTTTCTCTGACTCCAAAGCCCACAGTCCCCTCCTCTGGAGTTCCCAAGCCAGGTTCTTACTGGCTTTAGAGGGGAGTCCCCTCCCTGGCCTCTGAGACAGAAAGGAAAATGAGGGGCAGGTAGAGGTAGGGTAGAAGTTTGGGACATTTAGGGCATTATTACCTGATGATTTCTCTTTTCTCCTAGAAGTTGGAGCAGAAGAGGAGTGAGGATGACTTGGGTTAAGTCTTGCGGTGCCAGCTTTCTGCAAAGGGCTGTTCCACAAAGACTGAGAAAAAAAAAACTCAGGCTTTGTAAAACACAGGCAGAAGTGGCAGAAGAAAATCCTGATGCTTCCCCAGTAAATTCCATCAATGATAGAGGTTAAAGAAAATGTGGTACATACCATGGAATATTAGGTAGCCATAAAAAGGAGCAAGATCCTGTCCTTTGCAGGGACATGGATGGAGCTGGAGGCCATTATCCTTAGCAAACTAACGCAGGAAGAGAAAACTGCATGTTCTCACTTATAAGTGGAAGCTAAGTGATGAGAACACATGAGCGCATGGAGGGGAAAAACACACACTGGGGTGGGGGTCAAAGGGCGGGGGTGGGAAGAAGGAGAGCATCAGGAAGAATAGCTAATGGATGATGGACGGGCTTAATACCTGGGTGATGGGATGCTCTGTGCAGCAAACCACCATGGCACGTTTACCTATGTAACAAACCTGCACATCCTGCACGTGTACCCCTAAACTTAAGATAAAAGTTGGAAATAAAAGAAAGAGATACTCAGGTAAGACTAAATCACACATGAGGAATTGGAACCAGGGTCCTGTGAGTCTAACACGCACGGCTCAAGAGGGTTGGTTCCCCTAGGGAGCTGCTCTTTCCCTTTGGTGTGGTGTAGACGGGGTGTTAGGGAGAAGTCCCAGGCTCACTGAGGATAGCCAGGAATAAACCTTCCATGGCTCTAGAGGTGCCCAAAGCAGGCAACGACAGTTTCTCACTCCAAGTGCAGCAAGGCCCAAAGAAAGCAAGACAGTTTCTCACTCCAAGTGCAGCAAGCAGCATGTATATCTGCAGAGCTGTGCTGGTTTCCCTGCCCTCAGGTCCCACGGGTGACACCATGGGCTCGGATGGATGCCACCCACTCCATGGGCTGCCGTGAAGCTGTGGAACTCAAGGCCAAAGGTTCAGCATGCTTTGAGAAAGCAGCAAACACTGTGGTAAGCAGAAAATAAGCCAGTCTCTCCCCTAGGGAGCAAGTGGTGACACAGGAATCACACAGAGGTACTGTACAGGGGCCTGCATGACTAGCTGCTAGTTGTTTATTACCTATGAGCAACCAGAGACATTATGAAGACTGCCTGAGGTCTCATCCAAGGGCAAGGGAAGAACTAGCCCTATAGAATAGATTTAAAGGGATAGTGGAAAATAAAAACAAAGCTGCTTTATGATTTTGTACCTTGAGTCATGTTTGGTCAGGACATGGCTGGGACAGCCTTGCTGGGAAGCAATGGATGATGTGGTTCCACACCATGGATGAGCACCCTAGTGGGCTAAGACACACTGAGTCAATACCTGGGGTCCCTGCAAGCACTATCCATGGAACCCACGCAACACCAGTGCCAAGGACCAGCTTCTCCCAGGAGCAGGAGGCCAGATAAAGATGGAGACAATCTCTACCAAGATGGGATGGAGAAACAGCACCCCATCTCTCCCCACCACTGCCTCAGCAGTGCCTCTGTGCACCCCTCTGTCCCCCAAGTTCAGCATTCATTCTAAAGAGGAGGAGGTGAAAGGAGAAAAAACAATTCTGACTGTGTCTGAGTTCTCCATATGAAAGGACTCAGAAGTCTCTGAATTTGATTTAGTTTATCAGCATGGGACTAGATTAAGTCTTCTTCATCAAGCAGAATGGGGATGCAGTCAGACATGCAGCTGCTTGCATAACTAGCTACTAGTTGTTTATTACCTAAGAGCAATCAGAGAGGTTATGGGGGCTGCCTGGCTGAGGTCCCATCCAGGTGCAGGGCGAGGGCTAGCCCTATTGTACAGATTTAAAGGGATAATGGAAAATACCACACCAATCGCACTCCTGGACATGTATCCCAGAGAAATGAAGATGTATGTTCACTCCAAAAGATGGACATGAATGTCCATAGCAGCTTTATTTGTAATAGCCAAAACCAAAACAACCTAGATGTGCTTCACTGGGCAAATGGTTGGTTAAACAAATGGTAGTGCACATGTACCGGGGAATACCACTCAGTGATAAAAAGGAAAGTTATGTGGTGGAAAGTCATTTTTGGGGGGGCATGCTTTTGAAAATCTGTATTCACTACAAACATAAGGTAGATGCCTCAGTTCCTTAGGTGATTTATTTCTTTTCTTTTCCTCTTCCCTTCTCCACCCCAGTAGTAACAGCTAATCTACATTGTGTGTGGATCACTGCTAAGATCCTTTTTAATAAATTAAATTTCACTTTTAGATAATTGTAGATTCACGCCCATTTGTATGAAATGATACAGGGAGATCCTGTGTACCCTTAACCCAGTATGCTCTGGTGGTAACATCTTGCAAAACAATATCACAGCCAAGATATTGACAATGATACAGTCAGGATACAGAACATATCAATCAGCACCAGCATCCCCCATGGTGCCCTGTTGTAGCCACCCTCCCTTCCTTCCAATCACACCCCCTCTTTAGCTCCTGCAACAACTTATCTGTTCCCCATTTGTAAAATTTTGTCATTTCAAGAATGCTATACCAACAGAATGATACTGAGATGGGAACAGCACTGGGTGGTCACAGGAGGATGGAAAAACTCAAATAAGAACTAGCCAAAGGCCGGGTGCGGTGGCTTATGCCTGTAATCCCAGCACTTTAGGAGGCTGAGGCGGACAGATCACTTGAGGTCAGGAGTTTGAGACCAGCCTGGCCAACATGATGAAACCCCCGCCCCTACTAAAAATACAAAAATTAGCCGAGCGTGGTGGCGGGTACCTGTAGTCTCAGCTACGCAGGAGGCTGAGGCAGGAGAATCACTTGAACCTGGGAGGCGGCAGTTGCAGTAAGCCAAGATCATGCTACTGTACTCCACTCTGGGCAACAGAGTGAGACTGTTTTTAAACAAAAAAAAGGAAAGAGAGAGAGAGAGAAGGAAAGACAGAGAAAGAAAGAAAGAGAGAGAGAGAAAGAAAGAAAGAAAGAAAGAGAAAGAGAAAGAAAGAAAAGAAAGAAATGAAAAGGAAGGAAGGAAGGAAGGAAAGAGAGAGAGAGAGAGAGAGAAAGAAAGAAAGAAAGAAAGAAAGAAAGAAAGAAAGAAAGAAAGAAAGAAAGAAAGAAAGAAAGAAAGGAGAGAGAGAACAGAAAGAAGAACCAGTCAAATAAACAAGAACTAGGTAAAGAAACCATAGCATAACAGAAAACCCAAAATAAGGGAAAGAAAATGGCTAAAACTCTGGTCAGGGCGACAATGTCCATGACTCTTCCAGGCAAATCCAAATAAGGCAGAAACGGGGTAATAACTGGAGTGGAGGGGGGATGTCCCTGAAATCCCCTCCTTTTCCAGGATATTCCACCCCTTAATTAAAGAAACACTCATAAAATTAGACACCCAAACTCCATTATGTGTGACTTATTCTCTCAAGCAGGCTCACACTTCTCTCTTAAGTGTGTACTTCCAATTTGCAATAAAAGCTTCTCGCCTTTGGCTTTATTCTGACTCATCCCTGAACTCTTTCTTGTGATGGTGCCAAGAATCTGGACACCAGCTGGAAATGGGGCCTTAGGGGCATCTGGAGACCCTCGTGAGCCCTCAAGCACCAATACAGTATGTAACTTTTTTGACTCAGCACAATTCTCTGGCGATTCATCCAGGCTGTTGCATGTATCAGTAGCTCATTCCTTTTGATCACTGAGTGGCATTCTGTGGTATCCATGCACCACAGTTTGTTTAACCACTTGCCCAGTGAAGGGCATCTAGACTGTTTTCAGTTTTTTGTTATTACAAATAAAGCTGTTATGTACATCCATGTCTATTTTTCAGAGTGCACACAAATTTTTATTTCTCTGGAATAAATGCCCAGGATTGCAATTGCTGGATCTTATGGTAGTTGCATATTTAGTTTTTTAAGAAATTGTCAAACTGTTTTCCAGAGTGGTGGTACCATTTTTACATTTTCATTAGCAATGTACAATAGTCCTGTTTCTCCACATCCTCACCAGCATTTGGTGTTGTCACTATTTTTGACTTTAGTCATTCTGATGGGAATGCAGTGACAGCTCATTGTGTTTTTAATTATACTTCTCTAATGGATGTTAAACATCTTTTCATGTGCTTACTTACTATCTGTATATCTTTTTTGATAAAATGTCTTTTGCCCATTTTCTAATTTGATTTTTTTTCTGTTAAGCTTTGAGAATTCCTTATATCAGGGGATATATAATAATATTTGCAAACCATTTATATAACAAAATACTGGTACATTTTAGGTACTAGTTATTTGTGGTATGAATGGTTTGCAAATATTTTCTCCCAGTGTGTAGCTTGTCTTTTCATCCTTGTAGCAAGGTCTTCTGCAGAACAAAAATTTTTAATTTCGATGAAGTCCAGTGTTTCCTTTTATGGATTGTGCTTTTGTTGTCAATTACTTGCCTCACTATGTAAATCCCAAATATTTTCTTGTATGTTTTTTTCTGAAAGTTTTATCTCTTACAATTTAAGCCTGAGATTTATTTTAAGTTAATTTTAATGTAAGGTATGAGACCTAGGGTGAGATTCTGTTCTTTCTCTCTTTCTTTTCTTTCTTGTTCTTCCTTCTTTTTTCTTTTTTTGCTTATGGATGTCTTACTGTTCCAGCACCATTTTTTTGTTGAAAAGACTGTCCTTTGTCCACTGAATTGCTCTTGCACTTTTGTAAAATGTCAGTTGGACATATTTGTGTAGGTCTATTTCTGGATTCTTTGTTGCATTCCATTGATCTATGTGTCTATCCATCCTCCAATACCACATAGTCTTGATTACTGGAAACTGATTCCTCCCATTTTGTTATTCTTTTTCAAAATTATGTTAGCTATTCCAATGCCTTTGCCTTTCCATACAAACTTTCAAATAATGTTGCCTATATCTACAAAAAATCCTGCTGGGATTTTGATAGCGTTACTAGGGCAGCCCTGGAGATACAGCCGAGAAAGCTCATTATTTTCTTAAACAGTAGATAACTGAAAAAACTCATTATTCTTTTCTTAAGCAGATTTTTCTATTTCTTTATCTATAGGTAAGCTTGGTTAAAAGAACTCCAGATGGCCCGGGAGCTGCAGGACTCTTTGCCAATTATCAGAGGAAGATAAGGCCTGTGTGAAACCAGGGCAAACCTGAACCAGCGACCCCGTGTTACCTTTAGATCATTAACATATCATCATAATGCTAAAGCCTCACCCATAGACGATAACTGCTGCCATTTTCTGGATATACATTATGTGAAGAAGCATGTTCATGATCTGCACCTGCACGTCTGGAGTTCCTCCCTACACGTGTTTACCTACCTCCCTGCCCCACATCTAACTCCTTAAAATCCCCCAGGTTCTCGTATCTCAGGGAGAAGGAGTCTTTAGAGAAAGAGCTCCCTCCTCTGTTCTGGCCAGGAAAAAACCTGCTTGCCCCTTTTCCCAATTAGGTGTTACAGTAGAACTCACTTACCCTGTAACAATAAGAATTGCATTAAATCCTTATATCAACTTGGGAAGAATTGACAGATTTACCACATTAAGTCTTCTAATCCATAAGTATGTTCATTCATTTTTTTTAGATTTTTGAAATTTCTTTCATCAGCAATTTTGTAGTTCTTTGCCTCACTATCTAGATCCCAAATATTTTCTCCTGTTTTTTTTTTCTGAGTTTTATCTCTTACAATGTAAACCTGAGTAGTTCTCAGCATGCAAGCCCTGTATATGTTTTGTTGGATTTAAATTTAAGTATTTTGTTTTTTGATACATTGTAAATGCTACTGTATTTTAAACTTCAGTGCCCATGTGTTCATTGCTAGTATAAAGAAATACAATATATCCAGCAGTCTAGCTGAACTCACTTATCAGCTCTAGGAATTTTTGTTTTTGTTTCTATTTTTGGTAGATCTTTGAGTTTTCCTACTTAGATAAGCATGTTATCTGCAAATAGGGACAGTTTTATTACTACCTTTCTGATCTGTATGCCTTTTATTTCCTTTTCTTACCTTATTGCATTGGGTAGAACTTCTAACACTGTTTAACAATAATGGTAAGAGCAATCATCCTTGCCCTGTTCCTGTTCTCAGGGTACAGTCATTCACTCTTTCACTGTTAAGTATGATGCTGGCTGTGGAGTTGTCATAGATGCTCTTTAACAACTTAGGACAAATTCCCTCTATTTCTATTTTTCTGAGCATTTTTAAACCCATGAATGGGTATTTTGTCAAATGCTTTTTCTGTATTGATTGGTAAGATCAATTTTCTTTTGTATCCAGTTAATATGTTGGACTATGTTGACTGATTTGTGAACAGTAAAACAGCCCTGCGTTCCTGCAGTAAGCCTCACTTTGTTACAAGATCTTTGGGGTGTTGCTTTTCTGGGCAGAAACCTCTGTGGCCAGTGGCCCCTTTGCCCAAGTTTTGTTTGGGCCCACTGGGCTCCTTCTGCCCACTTGGCCTGGCAGGCTGTGCTCAGCTCATGCTACCAGCCTGGATCCCACGTCTGCCAAAGGCAAGTCAGGCATGGAGTGGCAAGGGGTGTGAGAGCAAGCGTGGGGTCTGGTCACTGTGCAGTCAGACACGTCAGCTGCTGCAGTGGGGTGGGCAGCTCCAGGTGCTGGCACAGGCACTAGTTCTCTGTGAGGCTGTGGCTGGGCCAGGCACACTGCACGCAGCTTCCACAGCTGGAACCGGGGAACACAGTGGTACCTGGAAGCTTGGAGATGCCAGGAACCATGGGGCTCCCAAAAAGGAGTCATAGACCGGGCTTGGGGAGCTCCAAGGTCTGGGATCCCCTAAGGGCCACAGCCGTTCTTTCTTTCTCTTCACCCTCAACGTAGTGAGCAAGGGGCATGTTTCAACCCTGTTTGTGTTACAGCCCTTTTAGCCCTGCCATTCAATGGGTCCCAAGTTCTTGTCCTATAACCAGGAAGAATGAGATATGCAGACAAGTGGAGGCTCTGAGCAAGATGAAAAGGAGCTTTATTGAGTGATAGAACAGTTGAGAGGAAACCTGCAGTGGGTAACTCCTTTCTACAGCCGGGGTGTCCTGATGAGTGTTCAGCTCCTAGCAAAGAGGAGACCCTGGAGTGGGAAGCTCCTCTTTGCTTGCAGGTGGTCGCATTGTCTCTGCAGCTCTCAGCAGAGAGTAGGCTCTAGAGTGGGTAGCTCCTCTCTGCTGTTGGTCATCCAAGTGTCTGCTCAGCTCTGGTTGAGCCCAGCGGTATTATGGGCTTCAGAGGGGGAAAAGTGTATGCCAGCTGGTCCATGGGTAGCCATGGGCAGGCCCAGAAAAGGCACCACAAGCTCCCACTCTGGTCTGTGGGGCTGGCAGCCCGACCCCAGCCTTAAGGCCCTCCTTGGCCTGAAGATGGGGCCTCACTGGGGATCTGCCCCCTTCTGCCCCAGAGCCTATCGGCCTCCTGCCACTGTCCATGGCACCCAGGCTGCTCATAGAAAGGGGCACCTGCAGGCCAGCGCAAGCCACCCTCAACTTGGTCATTGTGTATACTTTTTTTTACATTGTTGAATTCTACTTGCTAATTTTAAAAAATGTTGCATCTATATTCATGATATTAGTCTTTTGTTTTTTGTACTATCTATCTTTTTTTTTGGTTTGAGTACTAGCTTTTAGTACTAGCTTCATAAAATAAATGGGAAAGTCTACCCTCATCTTCAATTTTCTGGAAGAGATTTTGTAGAATTAGTGTTAATTCTTTTTCAAACTTTTGGTAGAATTCTCCAGTGAACTCTCCTGGTCTAGGAGATGTTTTTAAATTTTAGTTTTAAAATTACAAATTCAGTTTTAAAATTCCATTTCATATTGGGTGAGTTGTAGTTTTTGAGGAATTGGCCTGTTTAATCTAAGCTGTCAAATGTGTGTACGTAGGGTTGTTTGTAGCATTCCCTACTATCCTTCTGATGTATACAGAGTCTGTAGTGATATCCCATTTCATCCTTGATGTTTCATTCCATTTCACCCTCTTTCTTTTCTCTCCTCGTTACTGGTTGTGGGAATGGGAATTCCAGCTTCTCTGTAGGCCTCTACTAAGACCTCCCTGACTTGGGGGACAATTGGGTGGGATGGCTTATGACTGCTCCCCAAGGGGCCTTCAATGACACCACAAGTGGTGGTGGCCTCATTACCACTAGTTGGTGGTGAAAGTCCTGACCCTCCTCTGGGTTTTCTGGGACACTGCCCCAGCAGAGCAGAGAGGGGCACCTCGTAACTGCTGGATGGGAGTGGAAGTCCAGGCTCCCCCACTGTCTTCACTGATACTGCAGAGAGCCCATGAGGAGAGTTGAGGTGCCTCTTTACAGCCTGGTGTGGGTGGAATTCTAGGATCTCCACTCTGCCTTTGCTTGTGTGAGTGTGGGTGGGCCACAGTCTTTTCTGTGGTGTTTGGCTGGAGTAGAGAGGTTATTGTCTCAAGGTTTTCTATCTTGTAAGGCTGCCCCTTTTCTGCTTTCTGTTTTGTTTTTGCTTTGTCTAGAGGGAGTAGGTTTTTGTTGGGACTTTTCCCCCCATCTCAAACACTAGAGTTTCCAGGCCGTGAACTTCTTCAATTCAAGTCTGGGATATATGAGACAAAATGAAAGCCAGGAGAACGCACTACGATGGTCCCAAGTTTCCTAGCTGGTCTGCCTTCTTTTCTCCACTTTTCAGAATATTCTTATACTTGCTTTATATAGAAACTAAATCTACTGAAAAAAATACAATAACCAAAATAAACGGATGGGCTCAATAGCCAAATAGAGGAGAGAGAGGGGAAAAAAAATCACTGAATTGGGAACTATAATTAGAGAAACCACCCAGACTGAAAAACAGAGAGAAAATAAATGGAAAAAAATGAACGGAGCTTCAGGGACCTGTGAGACTATCACAAGACCCAATGTTTGTGTCACTGAAGTTGCAGAAGGAGAAAAGAAAGAAGACAAGGCTGAAAAGGTATTCAAAGAAATAATGGCTGAAAGTTTCCCAAATGTCCAGAGGTTTTAGTTGTCTTTACTGGGAGGAATAGGGAGAAGCGTGTCTACTCCATCTTCCTGAAAGCTGAAGAACCAAGTACTTCCGGATGGGGACCCAGGGTCTCCAAGCTGGGAAGAACACTGATAAGCTGTGCACAGAAGCAGTCCTGGGAGGACTCTGCCACAGGCACAGACACACTGGACACTCAAAGCCATACTGCTGGGCGCTGGAGTCCATTGCTTCTTCTGAGAAGAATCGCTAACTTTCCTGGGGTCTTCGTACCTTTAGCCCCTGATTCAAAGTCTTGGGAAGGCTTGGCCGGGCGCGGTGGCTCAAGTCTGCAATCCCAGCACTTTGGGAGGCCGAGACGGGCAGATCACGAGGTCAGAAGATCGAGACCATCCTGGCTAACACGGTGAAACTCCATCTCTACTAAAAAAAAAAAAAAAATACAAAAAACTAGCTGGGCGAGGTGGCGCATGCCTGTAGTCCCAGCTACTCAGGAGGCTGAGGCAGGAGAATGGTATAAACCCAGGAGGTGGAGCTTGCAGTGAGCTGAGATCTGGCCACTGCACTCCAGCCTGGGCAACAGAGCGAGACTCTGTCTCAAAAAATAAAATAAAATAAAATAAAATAAAATAAAAACAACGTCTCGGGAAGGCTAACCTGAGTGGCCAGTTGCAGGGAGTGGGCCCAGGCCCTGCCTGTCGGCAGGTGTGGAAAGAAAATGTACAGCATCCTGCAGCATCCCTGGTGGAAGCTGGAGCCTGTCTTCCATCAAGCCATACACACTGGGGGATTCCTCAAATTGTCCAATTAGGAGGTCAGTGCATGAGGTTGCTGTAACCCCACACCCCCCAACACTCAGTTTTACTGAACTTTCTAATATTTGCCAACCTAATAGGTGTAAAATTATATCTCATTGTTGCACCAATTTGCATTTCCTGGATTATTAACATTTGTGAGCACCTCTCATATGAGTGTTAGTTTTTGAGAGCTGTCATTCTGCAAATTGCCTGTTTATATCCTCTGGTGCTTCACCCAGGTATATTTATGTTTACTATGCTTTTGAATGGGAGCTTATTTCCCTGAGTGTTACAGACATTTGAGACAGTTACATTATAAAAGTATACTGCTGAGTGAAGAGATAATCATAAGATGTAGTTCTTTAATAATTCCAGATTTGAAAAACAACCACATTAAACGTTATTATTTCCGGGAAGTGAGATTATCTGACATTTGTTTCCTCCCCCTCCTCCTCCTCTTCCTCTTCTTCTTCCTCCTCTTCCTCTTCTTCCTCTTCTTCATTTTTTTTTGAGTGGAGTCTTACTCTGTCGCCAGGCTGGAGTAGTGTTTTATTCTTTTGAATGGATGCATTCAACTTTACCTGAGCTATTCACTCCAGGAAAATAGGAATGGGTAAGAAATGCCCCACTCTTGTGTGTTTCAGGAAATGGCTAATTGCAAAAAACACGCCTTCCCTATATGACTTAGACCACCCTTCCCTTAATGACTCCCTTGTGTTATAAAACCCCAAGTCCTCTTTTTAAAACATGTTTCTAATTAATGAACTTCTCTCTATTGCAGTAGCCTACATACAACTATCTCCTTAGTTGTCAGGTGCATATGTCCTACACACATTTTCTTATGTTTTTAAATATAATTTTCATACGTAATGATTGTAGTTTCTATAAACTTTTGAAAAGTACTGGTCAAGTATTTTGTAGAATGTCCCTCAATTTGGGTCTGTCTGATGTTTTCTCATGATTAGACTAGAGTTATACATTTTGGGAAAGAATATCATGGAGGTGATGTATCCTTTTAATCACTTTGTATCAGGGAGCGTATGATATCCACGTGACTTGTCACTGGTGTCGTTAACCTTATCACTTGGTTCTGGTAGTGTCTGCCAGGTCTCTTCACTATGAAGGTACTATTTTCCTCTTTCATACTCTATTCACCAAATACAAGTCACCAAGTGCAGCTCACACTTAAGGTGAGGGAATGAAGCTCCTCCTCCTTGTAGCAGAATGTGTAAAGATTTCTGAGGCTTTAAAACCTATATATTATTCAGTTGCTTTTCCTGTTCCCCTTTTTATTTGTTAAGGAACCAGATCCTTCGTCCTACTTCCCCACACCTAGGCTTGCTGACTACATCTCGGAGAAGTCATGCAACATGTTCCTTTGTTCCTGTCATTTCATGTAAATTGGTACCAGAGGCTTGATCAGATTTATTTATTTATTTATGAGGGAGTCTCGCTCTGTCACCCAGGCTGCAGTTGCAGTGGTATGACCTTGGCTCACTGCAACCTCTGCCTTCCAGATTGAAGTGATCCTCCAGCCTCAGCCTCCCAAGTAGCTGGGATTACGGGCATGTGCCACCACACCTGGCTAATTTTTGTATTTTTGGTAGAGATGGGGTTTTGCCATGTTGACCAGGCTGGTCTTGAACTCCTGACCTCAGGTGATCCGCCCACCTCAGGTGATCCCAAAGTGCTGGGATTACAGGTGTGAACCATCACACCTGGCCTTGATCAGATTTAGATGCAAGTTTTGAACATGAATATATGGTGGTACATTCTTTCATCAGAAGGTACGTAATTATTGTTGCTTCCCCCACGTTTTTTGAGACAAATTGTTTTTGAGACATCTGTAGCCAGGGCTGGAGTACAGTGGCCTTGGCTTACAGCAGCCTTGACTTCCTGGGTTCAGGTGGTTCTCCCACCTCAGCCTCTCAAGCAGCTGAGACCACAGGTGTGCACCACCATGCCCAGCTAATTTTTTTTGTATTTTCAGCAGAGACAGTATTTCGCCATGTTGCCTGGGCTTGTCTTGAACTCCCGGCCTCAAGTGATTCGCCTGCCTCGGCCTCCCAAAGTGCTAGGATTACAGGTGTGAGCCACTGTGCATGGCCTCCCACTTTTTTTTTTTAATGTTAGCAGCTGTTGATGATCATTGCCCAGCTCCACTAATGCATTAGGGATTACAAAATGGTAATATACTTATTTTAACATGATTTCTTCATTTGCTGGTTGTAATACTTCTGGCAAGAGTAACATTTCCCTCACAATTATTTGGTTACCCTGAGAACAGTTCATACAGGAAAGGCAGAATTCATGATTCTTTCCCTTTATTTTCCAGTTTTCAAAGCATCCTCCAAAGGTGACCAATGCTTTCCTTTTGAATGATTGCTTTTGTTGTTGTTTTGCATTCCCAAAAGAAATGCTACTGATTATGGTTATTATTCTTTCAGTACCTTGTTGGATTCCATTTCCTAGAGTTTTATTTAAGTGTCTCATGTATATTAATAGATGAATTGATTTATATCTTGTGGCAACTTCCTGATTTTACACACACACACACACACACACAGAGACTGTGTTTAAACAATTTCTAATTATAATCTCTGTGGGTACTGAAAGAATCCTGCATTTATGGGGAAGAAAAAATAGTACCTGGAAAGCAAGCATTCAGTGTACCCAATAAAGCAGAAACTCTTGCATAATCAAAAATAAAGGTGCCACCGAAATTTATGGGAAATGGGTCTTGCATTGCCCAGAGGAAGTCACCAGGGACAGATGTTCAGTAGCTCCTTCTGCACACATACAGTCCCATTTTAGGGAAAGAGGTTGCTCTTGCTCTGTCTACAGCCTTATGGGGGAGACTCCACATCTTTGTTCATCAAAAGTATTGGTCCTAGGAACCAAACTGAAAGTGTCTTGAAAAGTACCTTTGCCAAGAGATTGGAGGTGGAATGGGGAGCATGTCAGGTGGAACTGACCTGTGCTCCTGTAAGGTAGAAACAAAACATTGAGGAATCTTATTAAGTGTTCCCAGGCTGTCCTAGACTTGGTCTCAAGGGAATGGCAGGCAAGAGAAGGTCTTGGCTCCCTATGTGCTGGGTCCAGGGCTGGAGAGTGGGCATTTGCTTCCTTCTCTGGAATAGAGTGCTGGATGGGAGGCCAGGAATGTGCATCAAAGTGCACAAGAGATGATTCTAGAAACTCTGCTCTTGCCAAGTATAGCCTGGCCAGCATGCAGCCTGGTACTCTAAGAGGTAAGTTCCTTGAGAGCAACTAGGAAGAACATGAATATTTTGTGCTGATTTGGAAGAGGCAAGGAGAGTACAAACTCTCTACAGGATCTGGGCTTCTCTGTAACTCCAGTATTTTTTTTTTTTTTTTTTTTTTTTTTTTTTTTTTTTTTT
>NW_012121820.1:7149185-7157068 GCF_000951035.1 Colobus angolensis palliatus | reverse complement strand
TTTTTTTTTTTTTTTTTTTTTTTTTTGAGATAGAGTCTCGCTCTGTTACCCAGGCTGGAGTGCAATGGCACGACATCGGCTCACTGCAACGTTCAAGTGATTCTCCTGTCTCAGCTTCCTGAGTAGCTGGGATTACAGGCATGTGCCATCACACCTGGCTAATTTTTTGTATTTTTAGTAGAGCCGGGTTTCACCATGTTGGCCAGGCTGGTCTTAAACTCCTGACCTAGGTGATCCGCCCGCCTCAGTCTCCCAAAGTGCTGGGATTACAAGAGTGAGCCACCGTGCCTGGTCTAACTCCAGTAATTTTAAGGAATATCTATCAGCCTTGTTATCCTCATCTTTAAGATGAGCATGGAAAGAGAACTTATCCTGTAGTCCTGTTTTGGAGATTAAATATGATATGGCATGTATACCCTTGCTTGCTGCATAACAAGATCCTAATAAAAGCCATTGCTTCTATTACATAAGATACTTTGCTAGGTTCTTTTAATTAAGTGTACCAATGAACATATTTATTGTAAGGTTAGTACTAATATCTTATTATTTTATGTCATCTTTATTTTAATAAGAAAATGGATGCTCAGAGAAGTGAAGTCAGTCATCCAACATCAACAGGTAGGTGGCAGAAGTGCTGGGGTTAAATCCCAGAATTGCTTTCCATCGCACGTTGTGCTTTGCCAATATGCCATATTGCCAAAAAACCCAGACTTGGATGCTAACTGTCTTTGAATTATTCACAGCACTCAGTCCCATGAAATGACCTTAATGACTCCACAAGAAATAAATGTTAAATAAAAATGGACTCCAGCCTCCTAGGCCCAGGATTTCTTGATGTTTCTTTGGTGTTTTGGAGGACACTATATTTCTGCAGCTTCTGGATGTCTTATGTACTCTCTGGCCTGTATTTGTTCCTAACACCCCTGGTTCGAGCTTACCAGAAGCCAGTGTGAGATTCAGGGGCCCATGGGTACCATCAGAGACAAATATTGGTTATCAGGTGGGAGGTCCTGTCTAAAGTGAAGCTGTGCTTGGGGCTCAGATACTGACTCCATGTGAATGCAATGGATCTTGTGTGTTAGGAGGACAAAACTCCAGGAATAGAAATTCAGTGAGACCTCACACCAGAGCTCTAGGTAGGTGTGGAAAAGCCCCAGGCAAGGAGCTGGGCTATAAGCAATTCTTGATCCTTCTGTTCAGAGTGCGCAAAATTTGCGTGGTGTTACCCCATGCAGAGACCCACTTGAGTTGTGTGCCAATGGACGTTTCAGGGCAATTCTCAAAGCAGGGAGCTAAGCTGAGGGGCTTGGCAGGGGGAAGACTCCACAAGAAAAGGCTTATTGGATGTCTGTGAGGGCCCACTCAAGACAGGAGAGAGTCAGCAGGTGCAGCTGAGAAAATTCAGTCTCAACCTTCTCTAAAGACATTCTCTGAAGACACATGCTTTATTTATTTTCCACTCATTCCTTCCTGACCTAAGCTGGCCCTACACTCATACTATATCCATCATTGCCTTCAGCCTCTAAGGATGTGCTGATTGCCCTACAGATTGACATACAAAGTTCAGAATGATAAAAACGGAAAGGCATTATAGTATTATCTAAATATGCCTCCTCAATTTAAGGATTAATAAAATTGGGCTAGACTAGGTCACACAGCTGGTTAGAGGCAATGTCAAGATTAGAAGTTGCCCCATGCTCAGCGCCCTGTTCATTATTCCAAATAAAATCAAAACAAGATATCTTTAAAAGTTTCTCACTAGAAATGACAATGAAGAGAGAACCATCAATCAAAAAGACAGACGTACCTGAAAGCCCCTTCCCTGCCCTTTTCAGTTTCCTGTGGATTCTCAGACCATGAAAGGTTAGAAATGTTAACTGCAGATAGAAAAGAAACATAACATGAACATATTTTCCTATCAGTGGATTTTCCCCTACAAGATCACTTTTGATGAGCAGTGAAGAAGCTAACGGTTAGGAGCATGGCCTGTGGTGCCAGACTTCCCAGACTCAAATCCTGGCTCCATGTCTTACTAGGTATATGCCCTTGGGCAAATTAACCTCTGTGCTTTGGTCTAACCATCTGTAAAATGGGGATAACAGTATCTACTTCATAGGTTGTTATGAGGATTAAATAACATTTTCATCATATTAATATATCTATCTATATTCTAGAATAGTGCTTGGCATGTAGTAAACTCTGCTATAGCAGAGTTTTCTATTATTGACATATAGCAAGATATTCTGTCCTTTGGATGTGTGATAATTCCTTTAGCCAATCCATTATTATTGTATATTTGGTGGCCTTCAGCTTTTTGTTGTTATTCAAAGGAGGATAAATTCTCAATAAATCCATTGGAAATAAATGTCTACACTCTCCAAATAATCCATGTGAGAGTTACAATGGACAGGTAGGTGCCATTTCCTTCTTATTTTTTTCTGGTAGTAAAATAGGATAGGAAATGTACAGTCTAGTTGGGTGGCCAAATGCCTTGCCACCATTCACTAGGGAGTTCTACTATTAAAGGAAGAAGGGAACCATGGCTACTGCAGGGTGATTAGCAGGCCCTGCCACAGTTTTTAACATCCATCCTATTCCCTAGACTACAACTCCGTGAAGTTTGGTTAAACAAGGTAATCACAGCACTACCCTCATGTTGTCACACTTTAGCGGATAAATGTTTAAAAAAACCTGGATCTATTTTTGTCATCCCTTAAATTTCAAACTCCCTTTGTCACCTGGTTTTAGGTACATTTTTTTTTTTTTTACAAGCCATACATAGCTGGATTTAGTTTTCCAACTCACTGTTAAACTATCTGTGGCATTGATGTAGGAATTAAATTTGTTCATATTATTTGCGATAACTTTTATTATTGATTCTTTTTCGTTTCTACTTGTTTAAAGTCTACTGTACTTTGCTTTTCTTTTCCACTTTCCTTACTTCTTCTATCTTGGTCAGTGTTCACTTTATCATTTTAAAAAATTTAGGAGAAATTCTACTAGGAAACAAATGGAAAAAGACCATCAAGAAAATCAAGGGTAGGCCTAAATGACTAGTGGTATGGATACTTGAAAAAAGTCATTAAAGAGATTTGAACTACAGAAAAATAGACAAATGTAAAAAAAAATCTTAACTACAACTCTTACTACAAAACATCACCTCTGTTAATGTTCTAATGCATTATTTTAAGGCTTTTCTTGAAAATAAGATATTCTATTAACAGATACACATATGAATATAAATATGCATACACATGATACAAATAAAAATAAAAGAAATACCTGTGTATCCACAACCCATTTAAGAAACATGAAGGCTCTTTTCTCTCCATAAATGTAAGCCCCTCCTTCCTCCTAAAATGTAACTGATATTGTAGATTTTGTGTTAATCATCCATTTACTTTCTTTTCTAATTTTACTACTTATATACGTATTCCTGAACAATGTATTCTTGGTTTGTTTTTGAACTTTACATAAATAACATAGTATCTATATTTTTCCCTTTTTAAAATTCAACATCACTTTAAGATATAACTATGCTGATGTGTTTAATAGAGTTTCATTTTCATTGATGTATATTATTTCTACCATATGACTGTGCCAACACTTATTTAGTTTATTGTTAATAAACATTTGGATATTTTCTTTAAATTTTTTTTTTTAAAAAACGATTGCAATGTTGCAGTGAACATTCTTGTACACATTTGTGGGTGCAGATGTGCAAGAGTTTCTGTAGGGCAATTTTTTTTTTTTTGCGGTGAAACTACTGGTATTCTGGATAAGACTATTTCCTGTCCTTTCACTGATACATTGTAGGGAAGTTAGCATCTCTGGCCTCCCATCTACCAAGAGCCTGTAGGACATCAATCATGTTGACAATCAAAACAACTTACTTCCAAACACACATTAGGAAACCCAGTTGAGAATTTTTGTTTTATGGTATGTATCTAGAATTGAATTGTTGGGCCTCAGGTTGTGTGACTGTTCAATTTTCACTTATAAAATATATTGTATTGTTGTGATTCAGAGACAGTGGTGGGTTCCCATGTGTAAATCTAACACACACATAATTTATGTTATACAGCACACTCATATCCTATGTAATCATATATAGCCCAATATACTTCAGGAAATCTTCACACATATTTAACGCTATTGTCAATGACTTAAATAATTCATAGTTTTATGAAAGGATCGTTTCACATTCTATTAAGAACAAGACATTTTCTAATCTTTTCTTTAATTACTCTATTATATCAGAAAGATGACTTCTACTTAAATATTTTATGCACGAGAATATTTTGTATTCATGTATCTTAAAATTAATTTTTCCTCCTCAGCTCTGAATGCTTGCTGAAAGCTTTCACATGTTCAAAGCATTCATGTGGTTTCACTCCTATGCTAATTTTCTAATTCCTATTCATTATAACCTATAAATAAATACTTTCCTACATATATTAACACCTTAGGGTTTTTGCCCTATGATTTTGCTGATGTTTGACAAATTTGGCTTGAAGATGCAGGTTTCTGCACATGGAGGGTATTGATGGGAGTTTTCTTCTTGTGTATTTTCCTTTGATGTCTGGTGAGGGAGGACCTCTGGCTGAAGGTTTTTCTACATTTATTACACTCATAGGGGTTTTCCCCTGTGTGATTTAGCTCATATTTTGTGAGGGCTGACTTCTCATAGAAGGTTTTCCCACACTCAGGACATCTGTAGGGTTTTTTTCCTGTATGAGTTCCCTGATGCATGACAAGGTTGGATTTCCCACAGAAAGATCTCCAGCACTCATTACATTTATAGGGTTTCTCACCTGTGTGAGTCCTTCGATGTTGAGTAAGGTTTGATTTCACACAGGTTTTCCCACATTCATTACTTTTATATGGTTTCGCTCCCATGTGAATTCTCTGATGTACTGAGAAGGCTGATTTTTGGCAGAAGGACTTTCCACATTCCTTACATTTATATGGTTTTTCTCCTGTGTGAGTTTTCTGATGTTCAGTGCAGTTGGACTTCACAAAGAAGGATTTTTCACATTCATTACATTCATAGGGTTTTTTTTCCTGTGTGTGTGCTCTGCTGCTGTCTGAGATTTGTTTTCTTATGGAAGCTTTCTCCACATTTATTACAGTCACAGGTTTTCTCTTTTTTGTGAGCTCTCTGGCTTTGTGTAAGTTGTGACTTCCTACTTGAGGCACCCCCACTTTCATTACACCCATTGGTTTTTTTCCCCGAGTGCCTTCTCTGATGTTGAGTGTGTTTCAACTTTTCAAAGAAAGGTTTCTCACATTTATTATCTTTACAGTTTTTCTCTCTTGTTTTAATTCTCTGATTGGGAGTGAGGCAAGATTCCTTCTTTAAGACTCTTTCACTATCATTACACTTGCTGGGTTTTCCTGTTGTGTAGGCACTCTGATGTTTAGTAAGGCATGCTTTTTCATGAAAGGATTTCCCACATTTCTTACATTCATAGATTTTTCTCTCCTGCACACGTTCTCTCATTTTGAGTATGGTATAACTTCTTCAAGGCTTTCTCATTTTCTTTACACTAATCAGGTTTTTCTCCTGCGTACATTCTTTGATGTTGGGTAAAGTTTGATTTCATAGTGTTTTTCCCCTGTGTGAATTTCCTCAGTGCATGTTTTGACTTCACGCATGAGGATTTCCCATTTTTACCGGGCTCATATGGCTTCCTTTCCCTAAGGGTTCTTGGACGAGAATTGAGCCTTAACTTTGAGATAAAACTTGTCCATATTTGTTTCCTTCTGAAGGTTTCTCCACCGTGAGAGCTCTTACATGTAACAAAGACTATCCTTCTGTGAAAGCCTTTCCCACGATTATTATATTCAAGAAGTTGCTCCAAAGATGAATCCTTCGAATGTTGAACAAAATCCTGATTATGACTGGGGGATTTCTTCTTTTGATCATTTTCACAGGGTTTATTCTCTGCATGAGTTTTATTATGCTTAATATCAAGGAAGTCACACCTACTTTTTTCAACTGACTTTTTTCTTACATGGTTTCTATTATTAATAATGATTTCTGAAACACTTTTCAAGCTTATTCCAAATGAGTCACATTTATGGGACATTTTTCTTGAGGGCACTGTGTTTGTGGCCATATTAAATGCTTCCCTTAAGGTTTTACTTCTCTTAGTCAGTATTTTGTTGTTGATTAATAAAGCTTGCCTCAAATATTTGTCTTTATTTTCTTGACTTCTTTCATGTTATTGGCTTTCTGGACCTCTAAACATAAGGCAAATTAACCATACATTATAAATCTTAACACATTTCTTAAGGAGGGGGTTGTACGCAAGTGCTGTATTCTGAGTTGATTCTTCAGTATCACGCACAATATCCTGGGATAACAGAAGTCCTAAACAAATATTTATTCTAGTCTTTGGATGGGTAATATGAAAGCAAACATAAAACATGCACTATAGTAAAAAAAGGAGACAAAGTCAAAAATTAATACAAATAGCTTTGGCTTATTACAATATGACCGTGAGATGGATAAATCTTGGAATAAAATAAGAAATAGTGAACTGAGAACAAAGGAAGTCAGGAAAATGATTAATCCAATAGAAGATAATTAAAGCATGGGGTAAAGACAGGGGACACAATAGGGAGACAATGAAGACCAAAGGGTGATTAAAGGAAGTGTCAGAGCACAGATTATGTTTGGAGGCAAATCAAAGATTAGATCCTTCTCTCTCTCTCTTCCCTATACCTTAATTACTTAAGGTGAATTCTTACTTCACTCTACATGCCTCTAATCTTTCTCTTCTTTTCCATTATGCACATCAATTCTCAATTAAAAATACAAAATCATTCATTTCCTCAGGCCTAAAGCTCAGTCCTATAGTTCAGGCCCCATCTCTCCATGCAGTTTTGATACGGAAAAACAATGTCCAAAGAGAATGTTAAAATACATGAGAGGACAAGCATGCTTGCAACAGGATCCATTTCACCTCCATATCCTGATTGTTGGTGCTACCACCTGATTCTATCAGAGTTAATCAATAGTAATCTGTCCTGTTGGCCTATCGTACTTTTCCCTCTTTCAATCTGCTGATTTGCTTTACCAATTGTTTGTGCCCTGTCTTAATACTGTTTTTTAATACACTATATTTAGATCAGTTTTACATTCATGACAAAATTGAGTGGGAAGTGCAGAGTTCCCACATACCCCCTGCCCCCACATATGCACAAAGTTCCCAACTATTAACATCTCCCACAAGAGAGGTATATAGTTTTAAATGATCAAACCTACATTAACAGATCATAATCACTCAAAGTTAAAGTTTACATTAGAATTCACTCTTGGTGTTGTACATTTGATAGGTTTGGACAAATGTGTGTATATATGTATGTCTCCACTATTACAGTACTAGGGAGCATAGTCTCACTGCCCTAAAAATCTATGCTCTGCCTAGTCATCCTTCCCTCCCTTTTAACTCTTGGCAACCATTAATCTTTTTTACTGTCTCCATAGTTTTGCCTTTTTCCAAATGTCATATAGCCTTTCATTTCAGATTAGCTGTTTTACTTAGTGATATACATGTAAGGTTCCTCCATGTTTTTTCATGGCTTGGTAGTTCATTCCTATTTAGTGCTGAATAACATTCCATTGTCTGGAGGTACTACACAGTTTATTTATCCATTCGTCTACTGAAAGACATCTTGGTTGCTTCCAGGTTTTGCCAATTATGAATAAAGCTGCTATATATCTCTATGGGCATGTTTTTATACGGACATAAATTTTCTTTTTTTTTTTTTTTTTGAGGCGGAGTCTCGCTCTGTCGCCGGGACTGGAGTGCAGTGGCCGGATCTCAGCTCACTGCAAGCTCCGCCTCCTGGGTTTACGCCATTCTCCTGCCTCA
>NW_012121820.1:7094420-7149013 GCF_000951035.1 Colobus angolensis palliatus | reverse complement strand
CCCGTCTCGGCCTCCCAAAGTGCTGGGATTACAGGCTTGAGCCACCGCGCCCGGCCGTAAATTTTCAACTCTTAATTTTATTTTTTATTTGAGACAGGATATGGCTCTGTCACCCAGGCTGTAATGCAGTGGTACAATCAGCTCATTGCCTTGATCTCCTGGGCTCAAGAAATCCTCCCACTTCAGTCTCCTGAGTAGCTGAGAGTACAGATGTGTGCCACAACATTCAGCTAATTTTCGTGTTTGTTTTGTTTTGTTTTGTTTTTGGTACAGGATCTTGCTATGTTGCCCAGGCTGATCTCGAACTCCTGGCCTCAAGTGATCCTCCCACTTTGGCCTCCCAAAATGCTAGGATTACAGGAATGAGCCACTGTACCTGGTCTTAATTTTATTTAGAGACAGGGTCTCACTCTGTTGCTCAGGCTAGAGTGCAATGGTGCAATCATAGCTCACTGCAGCCTCCAACTCCTGGGCTCCAGTGACCCTCCCACCTCAGCCTCGCAAGTACCCAAGTAGCTAAGACTACAGGTGTGCACCAGGATGCCCAGCTAATTTTTTTTTCCAGAGGCAGATTTCACTATATTGCCTAGGTTAGTCTTCAATCCTTGGCCTCAAGCGATCCTGTAGCCTTGGCTTCCCAAAGTGTCCAGCCACTGTGCCTGGCCAACTCTTAATTTTTAATTCTGCTCTTGTATGTTTTACTTCTCTTTGGTTTCTCTTTTCTGTGAGAAAGCAAACACCTGGCTACCTAACATAGTCCAAGGACCCTTTTTGATCTTTGTCTTAATAATTTTGTCTATGGGTGCTGTTATCCTCTGCAAGTCACACTGTATGCAATAATACCAATTGTGTGCTTAAGAACTTAGGATTTTTCTGTAGTAGATAAAACAAACAGAAGTCAATATGCTAACAAAAAAAATGATATTAGATTTTAACGCTTAGATTTGATACTAGATTCTTACACCGAAATTCACAATACATGTTCAAATGACCATCCCATAAGTCTACAGTATTAGCTCCTATCAGATCAGGCTATATAATTCCAAAATTGTTCATTTTCAACCACAAACCTCCCCTCATGTTTTCCACTTAGTACACATTCTGTCCTTAGCCCTCCTCAGAACCTAGATATCCTTCAAAACAATGCTACTACTGTCCCATTGTTTAGAAAGAAATCCCTCACCACTTTTAAGTTTCACCGAAGGAAAATTTTCTAAGTAAATATTGTCTGTACAATATATCTAACACTGTTTTCCACAGTGCTAGTTTGCATGGTATTTTTTTCTCTACTTCTTCTTTTATAAGCAAGCTTTTCATTGCTTTTCATTGCTTTTCATTGCTATAAGCAAGCTTTTCATTGCTTTGGGCAGATTTTCCACCTTAAAATATATATGTTATAAGGATTTCAGCTGCCTTAGCATTTCAGCTGCCTCCAACTTTCAGTGAAAATTGAGTTGACATCTTGTTTTATATTTTCCTTGTGGTTTTTGGATACCTCTCAGGAAAAGATGAGGCAATGCTGAACTCTACACATCCATCTGCATATCAGATCTCACTCCTTTCTTCTTAAAACACCTTGTTCATGCTCTCCTGGTTCTCCCTATACCATGCTGGATGGTCCTTCTCAGTCTCCCTTGCTAGAGACCTGTGTCTTCCTGGCTTCCAAATGTAGTGCTTAAAGGTATAGCTTTGGCCAGACGCGGTGGCTCATGCCTGTAATCCCAGCACTTTGGGAGGCTGAGGTGAGCGGATCACAAGCTCAGGAGTTCGAGACCAGCCTGGCCAATATGGTAAAACCCCATCTCTACTAAAAATACAAAAATTAGTTGGGCATGGTGGCAGGCACCTGTAGTCCCAGCTACTTGGGAGGCCAAGGCAGGAGAATCACTTGAACCCAGGAGGCAGAGGTTGCAGTGAGCTGAGATCACACCACTGCATTCCAGCCTGGGTGACAGAGCAAGACTCCATCTCAAAAAAAAAAAAAAAAAAAAAAACCCAAAAAAAAAAAAAAAAAAAAAAAAAAAAACCCAAAAAACAAACAAACAAAAAAGGTACAGCCTTTGCCATATTCTCTTACCTATTATCTCACTCAGTGAAACTGAAAGTCTTACTCGGCTTATAAAGCTTTCCCTCCAGCTAACTCTCTGATCTTATCTGCTTCTTTCTCCTGGCTGGATGCCCTCTGGTCCCACTGACTTCCTTGTTGTTCTCTAATTACTACAAACACATTCTTTTCTCAGAATCTTGGCACCTGCTATTCCCCTGGCCTGGAAAGCTCTCTGAAAATCCATGGCTCAGTCCATCCCTTCATTGAAATCTCTATTCCACTGTTTCTGTTCAAATGTTCACCTCCACAAAGAGGCCTCCCCGTCTCCTCTTGCTAAAACAATACTCTCTAGGAGTCTGTATCTTTTTCATCTGACTTTTTCAGTATGTTGATCACTACCTGGCTTAATATGTATTCATTTGCTGATTGGATCTACTGATAGGAGTAGAGATGTTGCTTCTGTATCCCCTGTGCTTAGAATGTGACTGGTACGTAGCAGGTCCCGAATAAATATTTGTCAAATAAAGGAATGCATGAACAAATGCATGTTTACAGAGTGTTTGACACCAGAGAGAAGGTGAACAATGGCCACTGTTGGACAGAGAGTAAAACAGACATAAAGGTCTAGGATGAGGAAGACAGCAACTGGATTCTATAAAAAACAAGAAAGTCTCTTCCTAAAAGTCAGACAGAAAAACAAAAAACCTTTATAAATGAGAATATTTGGAAGTTTGATATCTAAGATATGGTGGTCTTCTTTCTTCTGTTATTTTTAAAAGCCTGGAGCCTCTAAAAGAGATTTCTAAAATATATTTCAAAGATACCAACATCTGGATTGACCACCTGGGATCTAATTCCCCCAGCTTCTTTCTACCTGACCTCAACTCGCCTGAGTGGCTCTGACTCGGTGGTTCTCTCTTTAATATCCATGATTCTTCTCCCTGCTTCAACTTGACTATCAGCTCAGGTTTGGGAACACAGTGCCCTGTTACAGGAAGTAACAGGAGACTTGGAAAAATTGCTTAGGGTTCAGGCTTTCTGAAGAAGAACAAGAATGGAGAAGCTCTAGAAGCTACACAATAATGGTGTCCCAATGTGCTTCATCAAAGTAGACCCTTTCACCAGGGAAGTAAGAATATAATATTCTTCAAAGTACCCTCGAAGAGTCTTGACTCCCAAATCTCAAACATGAAATTCATCATTCTCTACAATAATTTGCTTCCTAAGATAGAAATGCATGCTGTTGGGAGTTGCATGGGAGAAGCTGGGCTTACCCATTGACACCAGGTGCCTGTAGTTCTCCAGCATCACATCCCTGCACAGGACCCTCTGGGCAGGGTTCAGGAGCTGCCACTCCTTCTGGGTGAAGTCCACAGATACATCCTTGAACAGCACTGAGCCCTGTAACAGTCCAATCCTGCTCCATCTGAAGTGCCCAAGACTCAATGCCATGGAAAATATGTATGGGAACTAATCCCTACCATGTTCACTGTTAAAAGTTTACAAGGAAGTGTTACAAAGGCTATCTGACATGTACCTTCCTTCAGTTATATTTTACGGGGGAAACAGAAATCATAATAAAAACACTAGGCCTTTATGCTTATTTACAAATCCACTTATTAATTCATAAAAAAATTGGAGTTTCCTCTACATGTCTGGAACTGTTCTAGTTGCAGAGGAGACCAAGGCAAAGAAGACTTTGGTCCTGTTTTTAAGACTCTTTAGACTGATGAAGAGACTTTCTATACAGACATACACATGCAACAATGAATTATGGAAGCCACGAAAAAATGGGTGGTCAAGGTAGAAGGAGGTCACAAAGAGGGAAAAAAATTAATTCTCAGGTCATTCTTCATCAAGGAGAGTAACATTTGATTGTACACAAGCAGTGAGTTTTATGTGAACACAGGGCAACAGCATAAGCCAAGGTGTAGATCATGAACACACCTCAAATGAAAGGAATTACAAGGTAGTACGGTGGGTTAGAAGAATAAGGTTGGGGACTTCAGAGATAAAGAACAATAGAGGTGCTGTGTGGTCAGAGGGATTTTAGACTTTCTCCTATAGACCAGTGGCCTCCAAAGTATTTAGTCACCCATTAGTAAAAATCCCTGAGCATCCCTCAGTGTATTTGTAAATTATATATGTACACAACTCTCAGCCATTCACCAAAAGTAAAGCTTAACAACTTACTTAGTTTTTTTAGACACAAAACAAATTTAAATGGATATTCCAATACTTTCTTTCCATGCATAATCTGATTGTCTTGTGCAGTTCTCTAAAGTATATACACCTTTACTTACATCACTTCCATGGACAATGGAGACATACAAATAAGTAATGTAACTAGATTTACATTTTGAAAGTAATGCTCCAGGGGCAGAATGGAGAACGCTTTAAGGCAGTGGTTGTCAATTAGTGGCAATTTTGCCTCCCCGGATGCATCTGGCAACGTCTGGAAGCAAGTTTTGTTGTCATGACTGAGAGGGGTGGGGTTGGGATCTAGTGAGTAGAGGCCAGAGATGCGGCTAAACATCCTACAGTGCACAGGGCAGCCCCTACAACAACGAATTACCTGGCCCAAAGTGTCAATGGTCAAGGTCAGGAAGCTCAGTTTTTTTTGCGTTTGTTTTTGACAGAGTCGCGCTTTGTCGCCAGGCTCGAGTGCAGTGGCACGATCTCAGCTTACTGCAACCACTGCCTATGGGTTCAAGCAGTTCTCCTGCCTCAGCCTCCCGAGTAGCTGAGACTGTTGGCATGCGCCACTATGCCCGGCTAATTTTTTTGTATCTTTAGTAGAGACGGGGTTTCACCATGTTGGCCAGGATGGTCTTGATCTCTTCACCTTGTGATCCGCCCATCTAAGCCTCCAAAAGTGCTGGGACTACAAGAAACTCAGTTTTAAAGGGAAATTAGAGAGGAAAATAGTAGACTGGTGTGAGAGGTGACCACCTGTCTTCATGTAGTAGCAGTGGGGATTGAGAAGCCTGAACTAATTCTACATGGAATTAACTAGTGAAGAGCAAATGGAGCATCGTTCTCAGGTTATCATGAGAGCAGCTGGGCTGATGCTGGCACCATACACTAGGATTGCCACAAAAGGAGAAAGAATTGTGGAGGGGCGGGGGAGAGAGAGATAGAGAGACACCTGGGACATGTTACACTTAAGGTATGTGTGAAACATACAGGTGGACATGTCCAGGAGACAGCTGCATATAATAAGGTCTTGGAGCTCAGGAGAGAGAGCTAGTATAAAGATGAATCTTTGGGCCAGGGGCAGGGGCCCATACCTGTAATCCCAGCACTTTGGGAGGCCGAGGCGGGCGAATCGCTTGAGGCCAGGAGTTTGAGCCAATGTGGTGAAACCCCATCTCTACTAAAAATATAAAAATTAGCCAGGCATGGTGGCAGGTAACTATAATCCCAGCTACTTGGGAAGCTGAGGCAGGAGAATTGCTTGAATCTGGGAGGCAGAGGTTGCAGTGAGCCGAGATCACTCCACTGCACTCCTGCCTGGGTGACAGAGTGAGTGTCCATCTTAAAAGAAAATAAAAACCCAAAGAAGTCACTGAAATCTTTGTGCCCTCAGTAAATAGGGTGAAATAAAAGTACCTAATTCATAATATGGTTGCCAGAATTACATGAGCTAATCCAAGTAAGGAATTTAACAGTGACTGGAACATAATATGCAGACCTAAATTGTAGGTAATAGTAGAGCTGACCGACTGTCATAATTTTGCCACTCTATCTTCAAACTCGGAACAAGAAAAATGACCAGAATGCTGGGCATGGTGGCTCACGCCTATAATCCTAACATTTGGGAGGTCGAGGCAGGCAAATCACCTGAGGTCAGGAGTTCAAGACCAGCCTGACCAACATGGAGAAACCCCATCTTTACTAAAAATACAAAAAATTAGCTAGGCATGGTGGCGCACGCCTATAATCCCAGTTACTTGGGAGGCTGAAGCAGGAGAATCGCTTGAACCCGGGATGTGGAGGTTACAGTGAGCCGAGGTTGTGCCATTGCACTTCAGTCTGGGCAACAAGAGCGAAACTCCATCTCAAAAACAAAAGAAAACAAAACTAAACTAAAAAAACAGAAAATATATATTCTAATACAAATTATTAATGTTCTAGTAGCTGGAAGGCATGATGCATAATTAGCAGAGGATTCAAAAAAATATTTATCATATAAAAAGAAGATGAAAAAGAAAAGCATTTAGATGATTTCCACAAAACCTGAGAAGACAGAAGAGTGTATCTTGTTTAGGTATACTACCGATGAAAAAAATTCTGATGTTGATAGAAAAATATGTTAAACACATCAACAGTAATCAATGATAATCAATTATAGAATAAAAATAAAATGTAGACTTTCAAAACCACTGGAAGAGAGAAAAAGAAAGTAAAATAATGCAGGAAAAAAGTCAGGAAGTAAAAGAATGAAGAAAAAATGATCAAAAAAGCATGGTTACTAAAAAGGCAAAGTAGCTCTTAAGTTTCACTGGAAAAATCGAATAAGTAAATAATTTACCAGGGATGTGTTCATTTTCTTCTGCTCCTGAAAAAGTTTAGAGAAATGTGAAGGCAGAGCTATAGGAGGGAGAAGGAGCAAAGAAGTCATGAGAAATATGCTCCACCTTGAAGGTCCTCATAGCACATGCCTAGAAATCCACAGACAACTGCTGGCAAATTGCTGAACTATGTGAAAATTTCTCTTGATCCTTCAGAAGTGGCAGGTACAAGTTTGCACAGGGGACTCTTATAACCCTGGTATAACCACTGGAAGCTAACAGAATCAGGGTTTTCACTGGGGAAAGTAAATATTTGTTTCTTACAAACCTCCTTGGATTTAACAGCAGACAAATATAAACCACACGAAATCCAACTAAAAAGACCTGGTTGAACAATCATGTTACAACAAAGGATGAGATGTCACGCCATCAGTCCTATTACCACACATATTACAGGCTACATTGTCTGTTGTCTGATTGATTGATATTTTACTTTACAATAATCCAGTAGAGGCAGGTAGTAATGGGGAAAGTGTATGCGTGTGTGTGCGTGAGAGAGAGAGACAGAGTGTGTGTGGGTGTGTGTTGGGGGAGTGGTATATAGAAAAAATAACATTGTCCATATGCTGGAGCTGTGACAAGTACCTGGGAGTCATTATATCATTTGACTTTTCTATGTTTTCAATATTTCCATAATAAAAAGCATAAAAAATGACACAGCAAAAACTTACAAAGGTGTGCTCATCTACTTTTCTACGTATATTTTTAATTCTTGGAGGTTAAAGAATTAACAGGAACCTCTGACAACAAAAATAAATGTGCTTTAAGGGAGTCTACTTTAAAAAGAAAAAGGTTTGTTCTCCTTTGGTTTCAGTGTCTCCGAATATATATATATTTTTTAACTAAGAAACTTGTTTCGACTTAACCGAGACAGGTGGACAATGGCCTGGCAGTCATGGGGACTGGGTTCTTTTTTTGGTTCTGCCACTAACATATAATGCAAGCCTAGATTATATTAATCTAGTTATAATAATATTAAAATACTGGCTGGGCGCGATGGCTCAGGCCTGTAATCCCAGCACTTTGGGAGGTCGAGGTAGGTGGATCACGAGGTCAGGAGATCGAGACCATCCTGGCTAACACGGAGAAACTCTGTCTCTACTAAAAATGCAAAAAAATTAGCCGGGCATGGTGGCGGGTGCCTGTAGTCCCCACTACTGGGGAGGCTGAAGCAGAAGAATGGCGTGAATCCGGAAGGCAGAGCTTGCAGTGAGCCGAGATTGCGCCACTGCATTCTAGCCTGGGTGACAGAGTGAGACTCCGTCTCAAAAAAAAAAAAAAAAAAAAAGGCATGACACCATATGAAGTAATGGTAAATAATGAAAAGCTTATTTAATGAATAACATAAATAAACTGAAACTAAGAAGTGCAAAACTAAAACAGTAATAGAAAAATAAAGAATTTAATAAAACACAGTTAGAAGAATTACAAAATACTCTTCTGAATACCTGCTATGAAATTATCTATACCCATGAAGAACAGGCATTTTCCAATATTAAATTGGTGCATTGTGGTCATACTCCATAATAGATACTGAAAAGCATCATCTGTAAAAATGATTTTTTGTTTTACCTGGGAAATGTGCTTCTTACAAAAGGGCGGCTGCAAAATACAAGAGACTTTGGCAACTGTTAGTCCAAACTGCACTATTTTGTAAGCCCCCTGCCATTTTGCAGACGTTGGTCAAAGTGAAATATTCCACGGGGGTTCAGGTCATGAGAAATATTCTTACCATACCCTGACGGGCAAGGGCCCAACTGAAGAGACATCCCTATCATATCCTGCTGGACAAAGGTCCGAGGAACATCTTATCACATCCCACTGGAAAGAGGGCCAAACTGCTTGACCATAGGTACATCTTACCAATATCCTGCCGGGCAGCAAGTCAGATGGCCCAGACCCCTCCTGCCCATACCTATAAGTACCCCAGCCTGTAAGCGGTCAGATTCTGGCTTTAAGCTGACCCCCCATCTCTGCAGGTTTCTGCAATAAACCTGTGTTGCTGTTGAGCCCCCCTCTCTCTCTGTGTCTTTCTTTAACCCTCACCTTCCCTTCAAAGCCAAACAGCAACAATTACTTGTTTTTTACTTAAAGTTGAAGAACGAGTGGGATCCAAGGAACCAATTGGTAGACCAGGAGCAGGTCCAAGTTATTTTCAGGAAACAGAGCAACAAAGCACAAAGGCAAAATTTCTAATAGAAATTCTTTTAATAACTTAGCTTGTCTCAGGGATTACCATCTCCTCCCCTTTAGTAGAAAAGTGTGACTTATTACTGTAGACCAATTACTCCACTACAGTAAACACCTTAGAATGTAGTTTTGAATCACATCTGTCTACCTGAAAGCTCAGAGGTGGAATTAGGCAAATACCCACAAAAACAAACACAAAACACTCAACAACAGAACATCTCGAATGGGGACAAAGGTTTTTCAAAAAGTGCCTGGACTAGAAAGCCTAGATTGTAAACAGTAAATACAATTCTGTATCCAAGCCCCAGTTTGTGTTAATATGTAGGATAACCAGATAGTTTTAACTGTATGGCTAAGCCATTTCTTTATTTATATAGACAGACAGAGCTAGCACTGCTTTGTCCTTTAAAATCTATCTGCCACACGAGGCTTAAACCACTAAACCAAGTTTCTCTACTAAGGCTAAGAATACTGCATCTATGCAGGGATGAGAAGCTTATCACATACTCACACTCACACACACCAAGCTCTTGGGAGTCAACTTTCAACTCTCCATTGATTTTATGCCCCTCTATCTTTTATTTGCATTCTTTCTCAATTTTCCTACCATACAAAACATGGTAGGGCTGGGCACGGTGGCTCATACCTGTATTGCCAGCACTTTGGGAGGTCAAGGTGCGAGGATCAGCTGAGATCAGGAGTTCAAGACCAGCCTGGCCAACATGGTGAAACCCTGTCTCTACCAAAAATACAAAAATTAGTCAGGCGTGGTGGTGCATGCCTGTAGTCCCAGCTACTCGGGAAGCTGAGGCAGGAGAATTGCTTGAACCTGGGAGGGGGAGGTTGCCGTGAGCCGAGATCGTGTGACTGTTCTCCAGCCTGGGAGCCTGGGTGGCAGAGAGACACTCCATCTAAAACAAACAACAAACAAAACACATAATAGAAATCTCAACACATTCGCACCTGGTTCTGGTTACCCAGTAGTATTACTTGTGTACAATTAAGCAAGAGACCAAAATCACAGAGCAAGTGGACAGGGTGGGAATCACAGGGTAGGGAACAGATATAAAAACACAGATGTGCAAATTTCAGCAGAAACCTCAAGGATCCACACCCTGTGTTGGAGCAGAAGATTCTACAAGCCCACATCCCTTCAGCCATCGCTCCTATCCTTGGACCGGAAAGCAGGGCCACCGCTTTTGCTTTTGAACCTAGGGTCCTCAAAATGAGCGTGCGGAGTCCATACAGTCTAGCTGAAAACAGATGACACAACACACCTACGTGAACTGACTGTTAAATTCATGTTACAAAACACTAACTTCAGGATTTATTTTTGAATCTTTTTTCCACAGAGAAAGTAACACACTTCTTGGGGAAAGGTCATAGATTGAGAAGACAGGCCCTGGGTAAAAATTAAGACAGCACCTGGAGTTGATAGGCCTGCCTAGGAGAGAAACACGGGCACTGTCACACTGCCACAGGGGACTGCTGCTGAGGTCAGCAGGCCAGTCCACATGCCACGCAAGGTGGCTATTGAGCCAAGTCATAAAAATCATCCAAATCAACATGGAACAAGTCCCACTCATTTTCAAAGTCTGTCAGTTCATCGTCCCCATCTGCCACGAGCATAAGCAACATCTCACCCAGCTCAAAGGTGACAACCTCTTCTTCATTGTTGTCAAAGGGGTCATTGTTCTCTCTTTCCTCAATGAACTCCTAGAAGTGGCTCCTTCACTGGGCCCAGTATCTGCTTGCCTGTCTCTGTGTATCCTTTCTATGGCCATCAGGGAATACCTGCTTGTAAAAACACATCCCCCAAGATAGGCAGCTCCCCCGTCCTTCATCAAAATCGCTGCACGCCTGGCTGCTCATTGCCTCCTTGACTTTCTGGATGAGTTTCTGCTTCTCTTCTTTCTCCCACCTGGTACTCACTGGGAATGACAAAGCTAGATGTGATCCGGCATTCTGGGTAGGACACTACGATCTTGCTCTCAAATAGCTTAGTGCCCTTCCACTTGTGAATACACTTGAGACAGTAGGTGTGGCTGCAGCTGGAGAGGATCCCAAAGCCACGCTCACCAGTGCTGGCTTTCTCACAGGCCACCTTCATGCAGATCCCACACACCGTATCCTTGCTGCACTGCATAGCCAGTGAGAGCTCTATTTCCTTCTCATGGGCCTCAGGGCAAGATTTTTATATGCTGTGGTCTCTGGGCAGCATCCATTGGAGATAGGACCTGCAAGCTTACATGATCACATGACTCTCTGTGGAGATACACACAGTTCTACCCATTTCCTTCTCTCCCACTGCAGCCTAGGGGCAAAGCGGCTTCTTTGTTATCACAGCTGTTTGCTCTTTCTCTGATTCTCCCTTGGTCACTGAAGAAAGGGGCAGTACGGCTGCAGTAGAGTTGCGTGGGAGCAAACTCAACAGCATCCACCAGTCCTCTGAACACACTCCTACAGTTGCAAAGTTTGAATTGGACTCAGCTTCGCCTGTATTTGTTTCAACAAGAGGTCCAACTATGAATGAGAGACTTGAGGAAGCAGCAAGGGATGATTTTGTAGTTAGATCTGTAGCAGTTGCTTCTTTCCGTTTCAGTGGCTTGCTGAGTTCACATCTGCAGCGGCCTCCATAAACACAGCACCCTCGCTGAAAATACATGCCCACTACGCCATGTGGACTGTCAGAGAGGGAGTGCAAGTAGCGACAGTTATCTCCTTCCTTACAAATCCCATGCACAAAATACCAGTAGGTGACCTGTTTAGTTCAGCCGTTGCTGCAGCTACTGCCGCTCCTTCTTCCCAACCCCAGGGACGGGGGTGGTGACTGGGACAGGGGTGGGAGAGCTGACAATGCAGGTCCTGCTCCTGATACTGTGGCTGTTGTTTTGGGAGCTGCAGCATCCACTGTGACTGTTTATCCCACACGCCCATTTTTGGCAAGATTAACTTTGATCCCATGGTTAAGATGATGTGTAGGCCAATATACTTTTATATCAATTGTTTCTTTGCTGCTGCTGCTGATAATAATAACTTTAAAATAGTAAGCTCCAGCCAGGCACGGTGGCTCAGGCCTGTAATCTGAGTTCTTTGGGAAGCCAAGGCAGCAGATTCACTTGAGACCAGGAGTTTGAGACCATCCCGGGCAACACAGTATAACCCCCTCGCTAAAAAACAAAACAAACACAGAAACACTAGAAAAAATTAGCTGGGCATGGTGGTGCACACCTGTAGTCCCAGCTACTCAGGGAGCTGAGGTAGGAGGATCACGTGAGTCTGAGTGGTCAAGGCTGTAGTGAGCTATGATCGTGCCACTGCACTCCAGCCTGTCCCAGCACTTTGCGAGGCTGAGGCAGGCAGATCATGAGATCAGGAGATTGAGACCATCTTGGCTAACACGGCGAAACCCCATCTCTACTGAAATACAAAAAAAAAATTGCCGGGCGTGGTGGCAAGTGTCTGTAGTCCCAGCTTCTCAGGAGGCTGAGGCAGGAGAACGGCATGAACCCAGGAGGTGGAGTTTGCAGTGAGCCGAGACCGTGCCACTGCACTGCAGCCTGGGTGACAGAGCAAGACTCTGTCAAAAAAAAAAAGAAAAAAAAAAAAAAAAGCTGGGCACGGTGGCTCACGCCTGTAATCCCAGCACTTTGGGAGGCCAAGGCAGGTGGATCATCTGAGGTCAGGAGTTTGAGACTAGCCTGACCAACATGGAGAAACCCCATCTCTACTAAAAATACAAAATGAGCTGGGCATGGTGGTGCATGCCCGTAATCCCAGCTACTCAGGAAGGCTGAGGCAGGAGAATCGCTTGAACCCGGGAGGCGGAGGTTGCGGTGAGCTGAGATCACTCCATTGGACTCCAGCCTGGGCAACAAGAGGAAAACTCCGTCTAAAAAAAAAAATTAGACTATGAAAAAGATGAAATTTCTGGGTAAGAGGGGGAAATCATGTTAGGAAACTAGAGGTGTTGGTGGGAGAGAAGATTATCTGTCTAGCACATACACCCTATAACACATAAATTTCATGTAGACTTTTCGCTTAACATTTTTAACAGTAAACCAGCAGGATTCTAGAGAAAATATAAAAAAATTTTCTTGCCTAATCTCTAGGTAGGAATACCAAGCCATCAAAGGCCGTGGCCACAAAAGAAATGACTGCCGAATTTTACTCCAGACAAATTTAAAATCTTGCTTTTAGAAAAAAACAAGTAAAAATACACTTAGAAAACATATTTGTTAAGTATATGAAAGAAATGGTTTGTTGACTTCATTTAATTATCTCTTACACATTTATAAGAAGATTACACTACCATAAAAATGATCTATGAATATGAAGGGTAAGTAATAAAAGGGAAATGCAAATGAAGGATAAATATGTGAAAACAGCCCATAAACTACAAATTAAAAATGCAAATGTTTATTTATTTACTTTTTTTTTGAGACAGAGTCTCGCTCTGTCACCCAGGCTTGAGTGTGGTGGCTCCATCTAAGCTCATTACAAACTCCGCCTCCTGGGTTCATGCAATTCTCCTGCCTCAGCCTCCTGAGTAGCTGAGATTACAGGTGCGTGCCAGCAAACCTGGATAATTTTTGTATTTTTAGTAGAAATGAGGTTTTGACATTTTGGCCAAGCTGGTCTTGAACTCCTGACCTCAGGTGATCTGTCTGCCTCAGCCTCCCAAAGTGCTGGGATTACAGGCGTGAGCCACCACACCTGGCCAAAAATGCAAATGTTTACATACACTTTTTGGCCTTTATAGTTGGCAGATTATAAAGAAAAATGATATATAGGATGGGTATCAGTTTGGGAAAATGTTAATTCTGATAATTTTTTTGGAATATAATTTCTAAAACCAATTATATTTGTTGGAGGCCACTCCACACCAAGTTGGAGACCACTCCACACCAGATTTAAAACGAGCATACACTTTAATAGAGCAATTCTATTTTTATTAATGTGCCCTAAGGAAATAGCTGTCCAAAGATATGTGTGTAGGTACCTTTCTCACAGTTCATGTTAACAGTAATACACTGTTAAAAAAATCTAAATGTGAAAAAAGGATAAAATAACTTGTAGGAATCTATAAGCTGAGACGCTAGGTACCCATTAAAAATTATAATGCAGGTGACTTCCTGCTGACAAGGATATAAAAGAAAAAATATATAATGTAGGGATACTCTTAAGTGATACGGGTGGAGTTTACAATATTTTTAAATAAAATGTACTTTACACACAAAAATAAGGCATTGAGTTTTTTTTTTTTTTTTTGGTAAAAATAACGCATATTTCCTAAGGGTTTAAATATATATGTAAATACTAAACACAGGGAAAAAATTGAACCAAAAGAAAAATTAAAAATTGACTTCATCCTCACACATAACAATAGTGCAGTCTATGCCAGGATTTTGTTTACAAAGGCCTAGGAAATTCAAAACCTGCATCATTCAACACTATTATCCCCCTAGGAATAAACATGGAATAGAGATGAGGCATTCTCAGGGGCATAAATTTACATTATTTGTGGAATACATGTACGCTAATGCTGCCTTTTAAATTTTCTCAGCTTTAGATCTGATGTTGTATTGAGTGTTCTCCACTAAATTAACTGCACAGTGCATTGTGGTGTTGGTTTAAGCATCTTTGTAGTATATTATAACATCTAATTTCCACTTCAAAGTAATTGATCTTCATGAATTTTTTTTTAAACCCTCTAAAAGCTCCACTATTTAATGAATATTTGGATGGGACTGGTGTAGTAATTTAAATACTTAACATTTTAATAAAAGTAAATGTTAAAATAACTATCTACGTTACAAAATCATTTAGAATATTCTAAAGCATTAGTAACAGTGTGTTCATCACAGGACACTAGCAGTCATGGCTCTGATTGTTAAATGAGTCTTTGGAGTTTATATGCTAAAGTTATATGGCCAAGTGTCATTGACGTAACCAAAGTTCACAATTAGTGTTCTTTACTGCTTATAAGTGATATGACTCCTTACAAATTTTGGAAACTTTGGGAGATCTGTATGATATTGAAATTCGTATTAATATTGATGTCGGGCAGGCAAGCCCCCAGATTAGGGCTTAGCCCGGGATGGTTTTTGGTGAGCTGGTGGTGTTGGACAGCAACTTTTACTGAGGTGGTGGTGCACAGCTGCAGCAGAAATACTGCTCGTGGAGTGGGGTTCCCTGATAGATGGTGTGCGCAGAGTAGCAGCTCAGGGGCACTTCCACAGTTGTGTTTATACCCACAGTTTTGTTTTTTTGTTTTTTTGAGACAGAGTCTTGCTCTGTTGCCCAGGCTGGAGTGCAATGATGCAATCTCGGCTCACTGCAACCTCCGCCTCCCAGGTTCAAGAGATTCTTCCACCTCAGCCTCCTGAGTAGCTGAGATTACAGCCACCCGCCATCATGCCTGGCTAATTTTTTTTTTTTTTGTAGAGACAGGGTTTCAGCATGTTGACCAGGGTGGTCTTGAACTCCTGACCTCAGGTGATTTGCCTGCCTCAGCCTCCCAAAGTATTGGGATTATGGGCGTGAGCCACCGCCCGGGGCCTATACCTACTTTTAATTATATGCAAATTAACAGTCAGATTATGCAGAGATATTTAGAAAACAGGTGGTAATCTCCAGGTTGTCAGGCCGTTGCCATGGAAAGAGGCTGTAACTTCCAGTGTTGCCATGGCAACGGTAAACTGACATGGCACTCACTGGTAGGCATGTCTTATGGAGAGGGGCTTTTGCTTCTTCCCTGTTTCAGTTAGTCTTTAACCTGGACTGCAGTCTGAACCTGCCTCTGGAGTCGAATCCCACCTCCTACCTCAATATGAGACATAATTATTAATATGATCATTCTTTGGCCTCATTTCAAATTTGTAAAATTGAAATTCCTGTACTGTAGGTGGCACTGTACTAAGTATTTTCCATAGTTTCATTTGAAACGTATAGATACAAATACTTGGAAATAAAGTCAAGAATACACGCTGACCTGATGACAGTACTTATTTCTCTAGAGATGATCAATGTAAATGGGACTTCTTGCTAATATTTTACTCTTTTTATCAACAAAAACATGTACTCATTTTATTTGATACATAATTAAAAATTGACCATGTGAAAATAATGGTATCAGTAGACAACACTATACCTGTAATAAGAAAGACCCAGAATCATAATCGAAAACTATCCCCCAAACTGGGAGGGAGCCAAGAGACCAAAAAATGAGTTAGGCAAGTCCGGTTTGGCAAGTAGATGAGTTTATTAGGACTTACATATGAGGCACTCCTGGACAGCAGGGGGACAGCTTTAGAGATCCACCCTGCCTCCCAGCCCTAAGCTACTTTTTTTTTTTTGAGATGGAGTCTCGCTCTGTCGCCCAGGCCGGAGTGCAGTAGTGCGATCTCAGCTCATTGCAAGCTCCGCCTCCTGGGTTCATGCCATTCTCCTGCCTGAGCTTCCCGAGTAGCTGGGACTACAGGTCCCCACCACCACACCTGGCTCATATTTTTGTATTGTTTAGTAGAGACGGGGTTTCACCGTGTTAGCCAGGATGGTCTCGATCTCCTGACCTTGTGATCCGCCTACCTCGGCCTCCCAAAATGCTGGGATTACAGACATGAGCCACCGCGCCCGGCCCCTAAGCTACTTTTAAGCAAATTTTCTGGCTCTTTGCCGACCATGTGTGTAATAAGACTGTTTTCTTGTAGATTCTTAGATACTCTCTGGGATGCTTGGGTTCACAGGGACACCTGCTTCTTGGCTGCGCACCATGACCGTGGCTCACTGGCTGGCCTTCAGGGTTCAGGCAGCAGACATACACCTTTAAGCAAACTGATGGGGGACCCATCACACTAGAGTACCACACTTGCTTAACCATATTATGAATGGGTTGGAGAATTCTAAGCTGTCTTTGCCCTTGGCTGGTGACTTCTCATAAAATAGGGACAAGATTCACCTCACTCAGGCTTTTGTATTTAAAATAGTAGAGCTCCCAGAGCTGCTAGGATAATGTCCATCTAATATAAAATAGATGCTCCACAAAAGACAGTTAATTTCAACTTCTCTCATTTTACAGAGAAAGAAACTAGGGCCAAAGAGGGACAATGAGTTTTTCAAGGCCCTACAGTAATTTTTATGAGCTGAGGCTGAAGCGTAGGTCCCCTGGCTGGCTGCCAATTCCCTCCCACTAGGAGATCACCCACCACCCCCTTATTGGCTCCATCTTTCCTCCTCCTACCTCGCCTTCCACCCAAATGGTCCTTCAAGTGAAGCAAGCACTAATTCCAGGTCTCGGTTATTTCCTTCCATTTTACCAGAGAGGAACCCAAGGGACAGAGTCGGTTGAGACAAGTCCAAAGATAAACACTATCCTTTTACGCCCATTATATTTTACCTTTTCTTTACACTTTAACCACCCAAGCATGCATTCAAAAACACTCTATTTTATGCATCTGTAAACACTCTATTTTAGCTCTGCCTGTTACTTGAAGTCCAGGTACATGGAAAAACACTTCACATGTTCCCTTGTGTCTATGTTTGTGACATTTGTTCATGTTACCACGTTTAGCATGTTATTTTTATTACTGTACAATATTTCAGTATATGAGTATACTGCCATGTAATTATCCATTCTACTTCTAATGGATGTTTGAATTTTTCCAGTTTATAGACATTATAGTGCTACTATGAACATTCTTGTACACAAATTCTGGTGAACAAAAGCATGAATTTCCATAAGATATTATCTACGACTGTAATTGCTAAGTTATAGGGTACAGATATCTTCAATTTTAGTAGATAATGCTAAAATGTCTTCTTTTTAGAAACTGTAAAAATACACTCTTCACCAACAATGTGTGTGATTCCAGTTGTTCCACATTCTCGCCAAACTTGGTATTGTCAATCATTTTAGTTTTAGCCAATCCTTTTAATTTTAGGTGGTTGTGTGGTACCACGTCATTTTGGGATTAATTAGATTTCTCACAATTACTGATGAGGTTGAGCACTTTTTCTACACCTATTGTCCATGTTGATATTGGGTGTGTGTGACGTGCCTATTCAAGTATTTTGCCGATTTTTAAAATTGGGTTGTCTGCTATCAATTCAAAAAGGTTTTGTGTATATACAGTGTAAGAATACTGTGTCAGGTGTATTTATTGCCAATACCTTCTTCCATTCTTTGGCTTGCCTCTTTCACTCTTAATGGTGTCTTTTGAGAACAGGAGTTCTTAATTTTAATGTAGTCAAATTATCAATCTTTTCCTTTTTGGTTAATGTGGTTTTGTCCTATTTAAGACACCATTTCCTACTTCAAATTCATGAAAATATTGTCCTATTACATCAGCTAATGCTTTGTTTTACTTTTCACAATTAGACATGAATTCACATGTGATTGATTTAAGTATATGGTGAAAGGTAGATTTATTTTTCTCTCATATAATTTCCCAGATGACTCAACACCATCTATTGAAAAGATCATTCCTTCCTCACTGCTCTGCAGTATGGCTTTTTTCATATGCTATATAGGTTTATTTCTGGGTTCTATATTTTGTTTCTGTCCTTTGGTTATCTGTTCTTATGCCAATACCATACTTAATTACTGTAATTTTAAAATAAGTCTTAATATCTGCTAGTATAAGTCTCTTAACTTTGTTCTTCAAGATTGGCTGGGCTATTTCTTGGCCTTTTGCATTTCTAGGTACGCTGTAATGTCAGTTTATCAATTTCCACTAAAAACCTTGCTAGGAGTTTGATAGGGATTGCACTGAATTTATCAATTAACTTGTCAAATCTTGACATCTTTACAATATTTAGTTTTTCAATTCATGGACATAGTAATCACATTTATTTAGGTTTTTAGTTTTCCTAAGCCCTCCAAGTGCCCACTCATGTCTTTCTGGCATAATAGCAAAGTCCTCACTTTGACTTATGGGGCCCTAAATGATCTGTTTCCTGTTAACTCTTTTGACCTTCTCCCCTGCTACTCCACCCCTTGTGAATATAGTCCAGCTATGGTGGCCTTATTGCTGTTCTAGACCCTGAGGAGACAGCAGTGAACATATGCAAAAAGCTCTCCCCTTACGAAGTTCCCCATTCCAGTGAGGAAAACAGATAACAAACCATATCAATAAATAAAATACATAGTAAGTTAAACGGTGATGTGTAGAAGAGAAAAACATATACAGTAGGGAGAAGAAATACAAAATGGCAGGAGGTTAACATTTTAGAGAGTGGCCAAGGAAGGCCTGAGAAGATGGCTTTTAAGTCAGTATTTTAAGAAAGTGAGAAAAATAACCATGTGGATTCCAGGAGGAAGGGTCTCCCAGGCAGAGAAATCAGAAAGTGTAAAAACTCTATCTAGGACAGCCTAAATAGCTCCTTGTGTTCAAGGATTGGTAAGAAAGCTACTGAAGCTGAAAAAGAAGAGGGCTAAAGGATTAACAGGAGAATAGCTCAAGTAGGTAGGGTCTCATAAGGAAGAGTGAAGATTTAGGCTTTTAATCTGGCTCACGTCGGGGCCACCAGAATGCTTAGAGCAGTGAGTGACTCTGTCTGAACTCTGTTTTAAAGGGATTGCCCTGACTGCATGGTGGCAAGGGAAGAACCAGTAATCCAGATGAGAGACGATGGTGGCTTGGATCAGAGTCGTACCAGTGAAATCATAGGAAGAGGTCAAATTCTTAATATATTTGGCAGGTAATCTGACAGGATTTGTTGATTACTAGATGTGGATATATTAGAAACAGAAAAGTCGGGGTTGATGCCTCAGCCTAAGCAACTGATTTAATTCTTTTGGTAGCTGTAGAGCTATTAATATTTTCTATTTCTTTCTGAATCAGTTAGTCAATTTTAGTAACTTTTATTTTCTAAAAGTTTATCTATTTGGTCCACTTTTACTGGCATAAGTTGTTCATCCCTCTCTTTTATGATATTTTAAATGTATGCATCATTTATAAATAAAACTTATTTTTATTTGAAAGGATTCATTTCTTCTGTTTATTAGGCTATCCTCGTATTCCAGTATTCATTATTTGTACCTTTCCTCTTCTGTTCTAAGTAAGTTGCAATAGTGTTAATTTTATTAGTCTTTTTAATAACTGAATTTTGACTTTGTTGCTTCCTTGCATTGTATGTTTTCTATTTCAGACTGCTATTTGGTATTCTTTGTTTATACTTTGTTTTGCTGTTCCAATATCTTGAGATAAGTGCTTCATTATTACTTTTTTCTTGTATTCTTTTCAATTGTATGCATGTAAGATGATAAACTTCTCCCTAAGAACTGCTCTAACTGTACCTTGATAGACAGTTCTTTCTTATGATTCAGTTCAAACTATCCTTTTATTTCCTTTAGTCTGATAATCCCATTCAAGATCATTCATTCTTCATCTCCTCTTTCCTCACTTTCCCAGATTTTAATCATGCATTTAAAAATGGAGAACATATTATCTAAATACAGGCTCCTAGCTGCTAAGGATACATTTGTCAATGAACAAGATAGACAAATCCTGGTCCCTCATGGAGTGTACATTCTAGTGAGGAAGACAAACCAATTACAAATGTACAGGGTAGCTATAAAGTTGGGAAACATGAGTAAATATTTTACTTTATGTGAGCATGTTTTATAATCAATTAACACCTGCACTTGACAGGGTAGGGGAAAGTCACCCAAAGTGAGTCTATTGGGATTGTATGTTACCCCATTATGCCAGAATGCAGAGGGACTGGTTTGATGATTAATTTTCAAAGATGGATTAGGTGATATGGCCACATGGAATTGGCTGTGCATTCTCCAGATCTTAAGCTCATCAATTACTTCTTCTGAGGGATGCTAAATGCACTGGTGAGTCTTGTGAAAATCAGAGTCAAGGCCGGGCACTGTGGCTCATGCCTGTAATCCCAGCACTCTGGGAGGCTGAGGTGGACGGATCACGAGGTCAAGAGTTCGAGACCAGCCTGGCCAACATGGCGAAACCCTGTCTCTACAAAAAATACAAAAATTAGCTGGGTATGGAGGCATGTGCCTGTAGTCCCAGCTACTTGGGAGGCTGAGGCAGGAGAATCACTTGAACTCAAGAGGTGGAGGTTGCAGTGAGCCGAGACCGTGCCACTGCACTCCAGCCTGGGCAACAGAGTGAGACTCTGCCTCAAAAAAAAAAAAAAAAGAAAAAAAAAGGGAAATCAGAGTCAAAGCACACTGAACCACACATTGCTAACTAGGGAGAAGACTCTGAATATATTGTAACATCAGTAAACAATCATATATATGTATATACTCACCTATATCCAGGATTTATGGCCATCATGTAGATTGATGAGGAGTCAACGGCCAGAATAATTTGATCATGCTGATTCAAGGCCACATCTGTAGGAGTTTAAAGTCCTGTATAGAGGCCTACCACCTCTGCAAGATGCCTTGAAGTCTTTTTGCTCAAATTCTCCCTTTGCATGTTGGGGCTAAAGCAAATCTAGAACAAAGAATTACTGTTAAGGCTAAGTGTAAAGTATGTGAAGTATAAAGAGTAAAATGCTAAACAGACAAAGTCTTCAAATAGATACAATGACTGAATAATGTATTGCTCTAACCAGGGCACCTTTGGGGGCAGATTGGGGTGCAAATAATTTCACTAATTGGCACAAGCTTCTATCACCTTGGTTAAATTAGGAGCTATAGTAACCCACATCAAAAATGGTAGTTTACTGAGAGAGATAGAGAGAAGAGAAGAGGGGCTGAAGGGACAGAAAGGAACAGAAACAGAGGCATAGATAGATTATCAAAGCTGACAGGAGCTTCCAGTATCATCCAGTACTTATTCTCACCCTGTGGTTTATATGCCCTAAGGAAACTGTGGGTCTATTCCAACAAGTAAAGGAAACCACAGGATTTACTTGGCATATCTCCTTGGAGGACAAATTATACTTAATGTCACATAATAGAAGCCATTACTATTCTATGAAAAATATAAATATGGAGCAAATGACAAAATCATTTATTTTAAAAATAAAAACTAACCTTTTCAACAAATGGTGCTGGAGCAATTGGACATCCATAGACCTAAAAAAACAAACCTTGACTTAAACCTCAAACTTTATACAAAAATGAACTCAAAATGAATCAAAGACATAAATGTAAAACTATAAAACTTTTAGGAAAAGTAAAAATCTTTAGACTGGAAACAAAAACATGATCCATAAAAGAAGATATTTATAAATTAGACCTCATCAACATTAAAAACTTTTGCTCTGTGAAAGACAAATGAAGAGAATGAAATGACAAACTACAAAGTGGGAGAACATATTTGCAAACTACACATTTGACGAAGGGTTGGTATCTAATATATACAAAGACCTCTCGACACTCAATAGCAGGCCAGGCGCGGTGGCTCACCCCTGTAATCCCAGCACTTTGGGAAGCTGAGGCGGGCAGATCACAAGGTCAGGAGATTAAGACCATCCTGGCTAACACGGTGAAACCCCGTCTCTACTAAAAACACAAAAAATTAGCTGGGCGTGGCGGTGGGCGCCTGTAGTCCCAGCTACTCTGGAGGCTGAGGCAGGAGAATGGCATGAACCCAGGAGGTGGAGCTTGCAGTGAACCGAGATCCCACCACTGCATTCTAGCCTGGACAACATAGTGAGACTCTGTCTCAGAAAAAAAAAAAGAAATCCAATTAGAAAGTGGGAAAAAGACATGACAGGATATTTCACTGACAAGGACACACAGATGGAAAATAAGCACATGAAAAATGTTCAACATCATTAGCCAGTAAGGAAATGCAAATTAAAACCATAGCGTGATATCACTACTTGCCTATCAAAATGGCTAAAATAAAAAACAGTAACACCATTAAGTGCTGGCAAGGATGTGGTGAGACTGGATCACTCACACATTGCTGGTGGGAATGTGAAATGGTACAACCACTCTGGAAAACAGTTTGGCAGTATCTTATGTGCAATTACTCTACAACCTGGCAATTTTACTACTGGGCATTTATCCCAGAAAATAAAAACATATGTTAACACAAAAACCTATACACTAATTTTCACAGTAGCTTCATTTGTAATAGCCCCAAACAGAAAGCAGCTCAGATGTTTTTCCAGGGTAAATCATTAAACAAATGGCATACATCCATACCACGGAATACTTCTCGGCAATAACAAGAAGCAAATTATCAATACATATAGTGACTTGGATGAATCTCCAGGGAATTATGTTGATGGTAAAAACCAATCCCAGAAGTTATATACTGTATGATAATATTTATATAACATTGTTGAAATGATAACATTTTAGAAATGGAGAAGAGATTAGCAGTTAATGGGACAGGAGAGAGGGTGGGGGGACAGTGGGTGTGGTTACTGAAGAAGCAAATGTGGGTAACACCAGAGATCCTGGAGGTGATGAAAACGTTCTGTAACATGACAATGGTGGTGAATACTAGAACCTACACATGATAAAACTGTATAGAATCAACACGCACATACAAATGAAGTAAAGCTAAGGAAATCTGAATAAGATTGGAGAATTTTATCAACCTCAATATCCTGGTTTTGATACTGTACTATAATTTTGCAAGATGTTACCATTAGGAAAAACTGGGTAAAGGGTACATGAGGTCTCTATTTTTTCTTGCAACTGCATGTCGATCTACAATTATCTCAATACAAATGTCAATTATACAAAATAGAAGTTAGACTTAATGTCTTTTTCATATGTGCAGTCTCAGGTTATACCCGCAGAACCTCTGATACACTTGTATTATGCTGCTGACAAAAAAAACGTGAAATAACCCAATGCCTTCATTTTAAAGATGAGTCACATAAAGGTTAGACAACTATCCAAGCTGATAAAGCTTGTTTCATTTATCATAGTTTCTGCCTTTCTATAGTTATAATAATGATGGAGAATTTTATGTCAATGTTAAGATGTCCAGTCCTGGGTTCAGACAACTTTGGGATATATCCTATCAGTACTCAAACGGTCTCACCATGTGATCTTAGAAAAATAATGTTTGCATTTTCTACTCATTAAAATGAGGTAATAAAATAATCCCATACACCGATGGGATTTCAAGATACTGAAATAAAATAATTCATGATGGTACAGTGGATGGGTGATAGGAGACTCTCAAAATAATGCCTGTTTTCCGGCATATTAAGTGTTGGAAACTGGAGCTAAAGGTTTTGAATACAAAGAGATAAAAGGTATAGTTTCTGCTTCTATAAACAGAGTCTAGGAGACAGAATAATATAATATAAAGATAACTGCAGAGAATAAAATGTGAAAAATAGGAGGGTACAGGGAATTGGTGGTTGAGGCTGGATAGGTAAATGTGGCAGGTGGGGAAGGCACCTTTTTAGGAATCGGCACTTTGGTTAGGTGTATGTCATCAAAGAGCCTAACAGTCTAGTCTTTTTTTTTTTTCAAGCGACAGGGTCTCACTTTGTTGCCCAGGCTGGAGTGCAGTGATATGATCATAGCTCACTGCTGCTTCGAATGCTGGGGCTCAAGTGATCTCACCTCAGCCTCCCAAGTAGCTCGGACTATAGGCACATGCCACCATACCTGGAATTTTAAAATTGTTTGTAGAGACAAGGTCTTGCTATGTTGCCCAGGATGGTCTCAAACTTCTGGCCTCAGGAAATCCTTGTGCCTCAGCCTTGTAAAGTGCTAGGATTACAGGTATGAGCCACCATGGCTGGCCTAGAGCCCGGTCTTTTAGAGTCTGATGGATTTGAGGATGGAGCTCAGTGCTATCCCTCACCAGCTGTGTTACTGTGGGCAAAATTGCTTATTTTTTTAATCCTCCCTTTTCTCATCTCCAGAATAAGAAGATTGCAAAATAATAATTCCCTCTAGGGTGCCTGTGTCAGTTAATGAGATCGTGAATAGGGACATGCTTAGCACTCAGTATCTTCCTGCAGCTTGCTAAAATAGCCACAGTGTATGCAAAAATGTAAATATCTTTCTGTATAACTGGGCTACAAATGATGGTAGAAAACATAATCATACCACTCCAAGGTCATTTCACATCTTCATGTTTACAATAGACTATTCTGAAATAGTCAGTCGATTGAGAAATTAAATTCTCTGTTTTCAACATTCACATGTGCTCTCTGGTACATTCTCTCCTCTCAAGCACTCCCTCTCCCTTTCCTCTGATTTTGCCTCAGAATTACAGTTGTCAATGAAAAGAGTCAAACTCTGTAAAATATTTGAAGAGATGTATTCTGAGCCAAATATGAGTGACCAATGGCCCATAACACAGCCTTCAGGAGATTCCAAAAACATGTGCCCAAGGTGGTCAGGCTACAACTTGGTTTTACACATTTTAGGGGCATAAAAGACATTAATCAATACAAATAAGATGTACATTGGTTCAGTCTGGAAAGGTAGGACAACTGGAAGCCAAGGGCTTCCAGGTCATAAGCAGATTCAAATATCTTCTGATTGGCAATTGGTTGAAAGGGTTAAGTTATTGTCTAAAGACTTAGAATCAATGGAAAGGAATGTCTGAGCTAAGATTAGGGATTATGGAGACCAAGTTTTTATCATGCAGGCAAAGTCTCCAGGTAGCTGGCTTCAGAGAGAATATATTATAAATGCTTCTTACCAGACTTAAAGAGTATTCTCTCAGTAATTTCAAAAGGGAGGAGGGCATAATGAGGCATGTCCGACCCCACTTCCCATCACGGCCTGAACTAGTTTTTCAGGTTAACTTCGGAATTTACTTTGCTGAGAGGAGGGGTCCATTCCGGTGGTTGGAGGGCTTAGAATTTTATCTTTGGTTTACATAGTCTTCATGCAGGGAAGCACTTAAAGAAAAAATGAAGGAACAAGGGAATATGTGTCAGGTCTGGGTGCTGGTGGCTGGGCCCTGCTGACCTCTATAGGGGCATTTCACCCCTTTGGGTCTTTAATTTAGGCTTCAGTCCTTCTGCATCCCCTGCTGGGGTCGTTTAGTCACCCTGACCTTTGGATGCAAGCGAGCATCTGGGCCCACTGTCCTCCTATAAGGCCTCTGGTCCAGACATCCTCACCCTATGCTCACCTCCTCCTATCCCTGGCCACCCTCAGTCTCTGGCTTTCTGTATCAGTTATCTATTACTGCTGGAACAAATGCCTGCAAACTTAGTGGCTCAAAATAAAAACTTTTCTTAGAGGTCTAGAGGTTAGAAGTCCAAAGCAGGTCTCACGGGGCTAAAATCAAGGTGCTGGCGAGACTTGGTTTTATACATTTTAGGGACACAAAAGACATTAATCAATACAAATAAGATGTACATTGGTTCAGTCTTTCTGAAGGCTCTAGAGGGGAACCTGTCTCCTTGCCTCTTCCTGCTTCTGGAGGCTCCTACTTGTCTTTTATTATCTGATTTTCTTGCCTCCCTCTTTTAAGGACCCTTTTGATTATATCAGACCCACCCGGATAATCCAGGATAATTGCCCAAACTCAGGATTCTCTAAGCCAAAACAAAAATCCCAGGCCTCCCGACAGACTGAACAGGGAGTCAAGTGAAACCTAAAAAATGAAATTCACAATCATGATGGGAGGGAAGGGAGGTTGGACACACCTCATTATACCCTCCCCCTTTTGGAGTTCAGCAGAACTGACCAGCATCAACACTAAAATAGAGATCACGTGACTGACAAAGCAGACTGTGGCAATAAGAGATCAAATTCCATCCTGACTCTGGTGTAGCATCACATGACAGATATCAGATCCTGAAGGAAATCAAAATATTTTACCCCAAAATACATTTCTCTGACATTTTGAAATGGCCCTGCAAAGCTGTCTTTTGTGGGGAAAATTCTGCATCTGTAGAGAACCTCCATTAATGCAGCCCGGTCTTTCTGGGATCTAGGAGAGATTAACTAAGAGTCTGACAACTTTAAGGTCTGAAAGGAGACATTTACCATCTATTCTCACTGAAGCCTGCTGCCTGGAGGCTTCATCTACATAGTAAGAACCTTGGCTTTCACAATTCCCCCCACCCACTTAACTAAAGCATTTCGTTCTACTGACTTCAAGTCTGTAGTTTACCTCTTTCAACCCATTGCCAATCAGACAATTTTTGAATCCACCTATGACCTGTAAGCTCCCCAACTCTTTGAGATGTCTCACCTTTCCAGGCCAAATCAATCTATTCCTTACACGTATTGATCTATGTCTTTGCCTGTAACTTCTGTCTCCCTAAACTATATAAAACCAAACTGTAACCTGACCTCCTTGAGCACACTTTCTCAGGAACCCCTGAGACTCTTCCTGAAGCCACGGTCACTCATATTGGCTTAGAATAAACTCCTTTACATACTTTACAGAGTTTGGGTTTTTCATTTACAATTATTAATCACATGTTTGCCAAGTAAGGTCACATATTCACAGGTTCTAGGGGTTAGGATGTAGACATCTTTGGAGGGGCAATTGTTCCACCTTCCATACCATCCTATTATTCCCAATCCCTTTCTGGGACAAGCAGCACACACTGGATTCCCCCATGTCACTGATGGGTCATGGGGAAGTGGAGGTGCTACTTTATGCTGTCCTACTGCTGAAAGTGCCAAACTGTCTCTCCTCCTCCATGCAGCTGCCTCGTGGGGGTGAGAGGCACCAGGTGAGGCCTCTTATCTCATATATTCAAGTGGAAAGAGTGGCACAAGCCTATCTGGGGTGTGTGATACATGACATCATGCCTGGGGTACATAGTAGGCATGAATAAAGAGCACTGGGGAATTTTCAGCCTAAGCCTTGATGTGACAATCCTGCATTCCCCAGTCCTTCCCTGTTCCCACTATAATCAGGACCAAAAGAGCTGAATCCTGCAGGCAGTGAGCTGGGCTTGATTAGGAAATGAGAAGGTTCTGGGTGTGATGATCTAGGTTCTATATAGGTAGGCTCAGAAGCGCGCTGGGCCTGCTAGCTGTATTGGAATTGATCTTTCTGAGAAGGTGAGTTCAAGCTCTGTTTCAGTGGATGGCAGGGAAAGTTTTGTTCACGGCAGATCTGGAAAACAGAGTCTCACACTTTGACACATAGGGAGAGATCCCAAAATCCAAAATCCCAGCTGCTGCAGCACACCCGTGGGCTCTCCTGAGGGCCCAGAAGGAGAGAGAACCTGAAGGCCAAGGTTGGTATGCTGTTACAGATTTCTGGTTTCCTCTGTGTGTGTGGTTGGGCATGGGGGTTGGAGTACCTGGTCTCACATACTTCTGTCCTCAGTTTTAAGGTGTGGCTTCTCAGAAGTCTGTGTTCCCTGAGAACAGGAGGTGAAGAATGAAAAGGAAAACGGCTCGGTCATTTCTAGAGGTGATATCACAGGTGAATTGCTTACTTCTGATTTCCTTCCTAAAATACCAATTTACAGCGCTAAAGACATTTTGCATTTGTTCCATAATGGTGCAGTTCCCCATTCTGGTGATGAGGTGACAGTCAGAGGGGCAACAGAGGGGACCTAAATAACCTAGAAGCTTTCTTTAGTGACCCAAGATTTAGTATTCATTCAACAAACTGCTCAACGACTGCCCCAAGATTGAGGATTCATTCAACAAACTACTCAAGGACTGACTGACCAAGGGGAGTCATCAGAGCAGGTCTTCTAGGCATGAATTTGAAAACTTTCAGGCTGAAAAATAGGAGTCCCCAGGGATAGTGAGTTCAGGCTGAAGTTGAACAGCTTGCATGTGTTGGGGGTGCAGGGAGCAATGGCTTAACTTGGTGTCAAATCTATGCAAGAGCTGGAGCAGTGCACAGGTAGTCAAGTGGCTGGGATGAAGGTGGAGGGATGCCCCCATATTTCTGGGTAACAAGAGGGCACTGGTCCTGACAGACTTAAAATCCAACACATCAAACTATGCTAATTAAAATAACATAGAAATTATAATACATTGATGGGAAAACAGAAGGCCAGATACACATTGTGGTAGAATGAACAATCTCCCCCACTCCTTGCAAGATGTCACCATCCTAGTCCCCATCCTGGAGGCTGAGAATGTGTTATTTTACATGGAAAAAGGGACTTTGCAGGTGTGATTAAGTTGAGGATCTTCAGATGGGGGTTTCTCTTGGGTTGTCTGGGTGGGCCTGAAATGTAATCACTGGGTCTTTGTAAGAAACAAGCAGGGGGATGCTATGTTGCTGGCTTTGAAGACAGGATAGGGCTGGCCACAAGCCAAGGAATGCAGGTGGTTTCTAGAAAGCTAGAAAAGTTGAGGAATCAGATTCTTCCTAGAGCCTGCAGTGGGGACACAGCACTGCTAACCCATATTGTACTTCTGAACTCCAGAACTGTAAGATTATAAATTTGTGTTGTTTTAAGCCATGAAGTTGGTGGTAATTTTTTACGGCAGCAGTACGAAACATTCGTTTCCCACTAATCCACATATTTAGGGCCACATATTTAGAACTGAGTAAATGACGGAGATCATGTTTACGTTAGAGGACAGCCTGATTTAATCGTGGCATTAAATAACAATGTCCAGATATAATAGCTAGAATTCCACTGAATCATAAATGAATTTACCAAAACATCTTTTAAAATGAAGTCTGAAGACATTTTCATCCCTCAGTCAGGCAGACCTGAGTTAAATTTTACCTCTGTAATTTTTAATTTTTGAAATTATACAAGAAATCTATCAATGTATGATGTTCTTTTTAACTATGCAGATGAAGAATTTTTTCAAAGTCCTTTTTAATCGCTAACCCTACTCACCACTGTCCTCAGTTTTATACACAATAGATCTTTTTTTATTGATATATCTATATTCTGTAAGTTTTGTAATTTATTTTGGAGATGTTTCCATAGCAGTACACATAGATGGCCCTTATTCTTAACATCTGCAATGTGTCCTGCAGCATGAATTGTCTTGTTTTTGGACCTTTCTCCTGTTTATAGGTCTCTAATGTTTGCAGTATTTCAGTGGTAGACACAATGTCGCCATGAAGTCTGCATATTCTTGAACTTTAAGAAAGCTATCTAGACTTAGAATTTCTGAGTCAAGGGCATTCACCTTTAACCATTTGAGATGTTAACAAGTCATGCTCCAAAAGTACTATGCAGACTTTGAAGTCCACAAATCATTGTGATTGACGGCTTGGTTCCATCCCTTAAAAACACTGGATAGTATCCAGGTTTTAAACGTTGTGGCTGTCTTGCAAAAATAAGCAAGACTTGCTGCTAATATTATGTGCACTTAATTGAGAACAGTTTGTCGACTTATTATTTGTATGCTTTCTTCAGTGAACTTTTCATTCATTTGCTTTAGGCATTTGTCTAGTCTGCAGCTTCTATTCTTTTTTCTTATTGATCTGTATAAATTCCGAATTAGTTCCTTGTTGGTTGTACAACATACTAATTTGTTTTTTCTGTGTCCCTTTTATTTTTTCAGAGAGATTTCTTTCTCTTTCATAAGGTCGATTTTATTATTTCCTTTTATCTGGCACTTGAGTCTTTAAGAAATTTTTCTATTGTAAGTTTGAAAATCCTCATTTTCAAACATTTTAATAGTTTTAATAATTATCTTTTATTTCATCTGGAACATATTCTCAGAGTCAGGGAGGGATCTTGCTCTCCCCCTACTAAGGGATATTCAGTTATTACCACAGTATTCATTGAACTGTTTCCCAACAGACTTGCAGGTCATCTTTTTTAGGTAGTAAACATTTCTATATTTGCATCTGTTTCTGGGCTCTTTCTTTGATCTCATCTGTGCTGATGACATTCCTAACCCACTCGAATTACTACAACTTGACTCCACACTCTGGCAAGAACAAGACCTTCATTAACTTTTCATGTAAAAACTAGTCTGTCACATTTTTCCCTTGTGTGAAAACCATGTATCCATTTATCACATTTTATAAAAATAATCTTAATGGATTTTTTTAAATGGAGATACTACTGAATTTATGTATATACTTGGGAGACCTGACATGGTTCTAGAATTACTTGCAAAGAACTTTTGACTGCTCACATTGAGAGACTGTCAAATCTTTAGTTTTGACTGATCTATAGTACTGGTCCAAAACCCAGTAGGTTCAAGACTCAAGAAGAGCTGCTGCTTAAGTTTCAGTCTGAAGCAGAAAGAGACCGATGTCCCAGCTCACACTGTCAGGCAGGACGAATTCCCTTATTCTGCCTGGGTGGGATTCTGACTTAGAGGTATTTGGTCATAATCCCACAGATGGTAGCTCTACCCCATTGACTCAGCCATGCATGTACACCAAATGTATGTTTCCTTCGCTGTTACTTTATCATGAGGATAAGTAATTTTGTCTTCCTAAACTCTGTAAGAGTAAATCATACCTTTATTGTTTGCACTTTGTTATAGTTTTTTGGCTACATATTCTAATGTATCCTTATATCCTGTCTGCCTCCTTAGAATGCCCAATTTGAAAGGTATCTACTGGGGCCACCTGGAGGCATGTATACATACAAAATATAAATTGTTATTTCAGGAGTTGGTAAAATTTAGAGATGTGGCCGTGGTCTTCTCACCAGATGAGTGGGATCATCTGAACCCTGAACAGAGAAACCTGTATAGAGATGTGATGCTGGATAACTGTAAATACCTTGCATCTTTGGGTAAGGAAGGTCTTGTTAGTTCATAACTGCCCATGGGAGGATTTTTTTGCTTCTGTGCAAATATCTGCAAAACTCCCTGAAAATGCTCAGTTGAATTTTATAACTTCATATTCTTCAGTAAAGCATTGTAGCTCTGTTTTAAGAGAAAACATTTTCGTCTTGGGATGATACAAGCTTCCTATTCCCCACTGTCTTCAAAATCATCACACCATTCTCCAAAACTATAGTCTGAGGCTGTCATATGCCTAAGAAACAGCTGGGGAATGGTTTAAAATGTAGATGGTTTTTTTTTTTTTTTTGAGACGAAGTCTCGCTCTGCCGCCCAGGCTGGAGTGCAGTGGCCTGATCTCAGCTCACTGCAAGCTCTGCCTCCTGGGTTTACGCCATTCTCCTGCCTCAGCCTCCCGAGTAGCTGGGACTACAGGCGCCCGCCACGTCGCCCGGCTAGTTTTTTTGTATTTTTTACTAGAGACGGGGTTTCACCGTGTTAGCCAGGATGGTCTCGATCTCCTGACCTCGTGATCCACCCGTCTCGGCCTCCCAAAGTGCTGGGATTACAGGCTTGAGCCACCGCGCCCGGCCTAGATGGTCTTTTATATAAAAACACTGCTTTAGAGGTTCTGGGAAGGTTGAGATGTTAATGAGATTCCTCATCACCAAAAATGTGGGTCTAAATTCTGTAATAACCACAGCATGGTCAATATCATTTATTTTTCTTAGGAAACTGGACTTACAAGGCACACGTGATGTCCTCTTTGAAGCAAGGGAAGGAGCCCTGGATGATGGAGAGAGAGGTGACAGGTGATCCCTGCCCAGGTAAGAAGCAGATGGAAGTCATCACAGCTCACACCTCAGCTCAAAGTAACCTGGACACTCCCCCTCCAACCCCCACCAGGAGGTGATAGGAGAAGAGCTTTCCCCTGGGCTTCTGTCCATGAGTTTCCAAAGGAATCTTTACCCCACATTTATCACTCTTCCTGTACCCTTTTTGTTATAACTCTAGTCTTAGGACAGTAAATGGTGTGCTGGTAAAATTTGGAATTTAAGTTACTACCCAAATGGACAAAAGGATGAATAGTTGAATTGGTCAAAAAGCTTGTCAGTGATTACAATGAATGAATGGATTAGCTCGGAAAAGTGTTATAGAGGTTTTTTTTTTTTTTTTTTTTTTTTAAGGAAAATTCTGGAGAGAGACTTACTTTCTCTTTAGATTATTAGGTTAGAGAATGACAAATGAGAAAAACAAATTTACCATCTAGTTGGAAAGAGATGACTACCGTCACTAACAGAAGGTAGAAATTGCCAGAATGTAAGATGATCCAGAGATTTCAGAGAAACTTGCTTCTCGAGTTTCAGTGCTGACATCAGGGAAGGCAGCTCATTCACAGGCTCCTGAAAGTCAGGGGATAAAAAGCTGGGTTAGATGATGATGAATTTCGGTCTGGAGTATCATCTGATCTGAAGAGTAAAATACCAAATGCAATTAAGCTATGGGCATTTTGGAAAGTGGACTGGAATCCACTTATTAAAGATTTTATAAGAATTGTTCACAAGAATTCCACATAACCCTGCTTATTCTTTAAATACTTAATAACTTGGTCCAAACTCCTCTCTTACCCTCAACTACTTTTCTCTCCCTTAAACTTCCATTTTTTATGCACCCCTGAACATTTTTCTGTCAAGTTATAGTCACTTTCAAATTTACTGCAAGACGTTTTCTGATCTCTCCACTGCCGCCTTGTGGCTTTAGAACACAAATTCGTTTACTCTGTTTTGTGATATATTTGAATAAAACCATGTATCCTGTTTAGGGCTGGCAATGTGATAGTGGGAGGGTTAGAAATTGGATACAAAAATTGAGTCAATTGTCACTGTTGCTCTAGTCAAGACTCCATGATCATTTTGTATAACCTTCATTTCTAATTCATTATGTCATTCTTTATGTGCTAGACAGCTGGTCTAATATCTTTTCTACATTGTTAAATAGCTGAGTGTGGTGACACATGCATGTAGTCCCAGCTACTTGGGAGGCTGAGACAGGAGAATTGCCTGAACCTGGGAGGCAGAGGTTACAGTGAGCCAAAATCGTGTCACTGCACTCCAGCCTGAGCAACAGAGTGAAACTCTGTCTTAAAAAATAAATAAATAAAAAATGCAAATACTAACTGTAAAATATGCACGATTTTATACATGGCTGCACTCTTCTAACAGCATGCTGCAAACATCTAACTTCTTACCTTTCTACTTGGCTGTTTCTGAAATCTTTACATGTTATGTCTAAATGTCTTTTTAGTGCAATATAGTATTCTTTAATATGCATCCATCACACAGCCAGTTTTATGGAAAAAAAATTCCTAAGTCTCTACAGATCCTTCTGACACAAATCTCACATGTTCCCTTTAGAATCTATAATGATTTTCTGGGTCACAGGGCATATTATAGTTTGATAAAACACAACCAGATTACTTTCTGGACATTTGTGAATTTTACACTGTACCCACATAACTTCTTTCCTGCATCTAACCACTGCTTGCTAACATTTGCATTTTAGTTGGCTCCATTTTGGTAGATTTATCTCCACCTGCCTTTATGGTGTTGCTGTCATACATTTTACTTTCACCTGTTATAAGCCCCATAATACATTATTTGTATTTAATCAGTCCTTGTTTTAATTCTCATTTCCCTAATAGTAAGATGAAGCTCACATGATACTCTTGTCATCCACTCACTATTCAGCTTTTTTGAATTGCTTCATGTTCTTTGCTCATTTTCTAATTTTTTTTTTCTTTTCTTTGTGGAATTGAAGAATTTTATGTTATATGTAAGGTATTTTTTGGCTTAAAATGTATGATTACTCCTGTCAATCTGTCATTTGCCTGTTGACTCTGGTGCTTCTCTTGATCAGAAATCCTTCATTTTTGATCACATCCATAACATTTTTGACTTGAGTGTTTGCTTACTGCCTTTTTGTTGTTAAGAAGCCCGCTGTATCCTAGACCACAAAGACATTCCCCTATCAGCATTATGGGTTTAAAATTCACATTTTAATCTGTCTATATTTGTATATGGCATAATGGATAACCAGCCCCATTTTCTCTGAACAATGAGCCAGCTTTTACAATACTACCCACCAAAGCATCCATCCTGTCCTCACTGACTTATGATGCCATCCTTACACATAAGCCATCAGAAATATGTATCTACAGAAATCATCTTCTGAAATTTTTTATTCCATTCGTGTATCTGTCTGTTCTGTATGAGTATATTTTTTTATACTAGTAAAAACTTTTTTTATACTAATGTGGTTTTCTAGTTATCCACCATAGTGGGTTCTTTTATTTAAAATTAGTTTCCTATTCTTGGAGTATATTCTTTCACTGGTAATCTTGCTTCAAGTATTTTGAAGCGCTGTGGGTGCATAAACACTTAGAATTATGCTCTGTTAATTCCTTATTCTTAAGAAATAAACTCCTTTATCCCTAGAAATACTTATTACTCTAAAATGTATTTTGTCTGATATTAATATAGCTACTCTAGCTTTAACTGTTAGCATGGTATATATTTTCCATCCATCTACTTTTTAACCAATTGTGTCTCTAAAGTGAGTTTCTTGTAGTTAGCAAATAATTTGGTTTTACTTTCTCATACAAGCTTGATAATCTCCACCTTTTCGTTGAGGTGCTTATACCACTGGGTCTCAATGGGGAGAAGGGAAGACTTTGCCCTCTAAGGGCACCTGGCAATGTCTGGGTGGTCTTTTTGGTGGTAATAACCGAGTATGTAGGCATGCTGCTGGCATCTAGGGTGTAATAGCCAGGGATGCCAAGATCCTACATGCACATGATGGCCCCCATAACAAAGAATTCTCTGATATAAAGGTAAATAGTGCTCAGATTGTGAAACCTTGTGTTTTTATTTTTACATTTACTGTGATTATTGATATGGTTAGGCTTGAGCCTAAATCAAACAGATTTCTATTTGTCATATCTGTTCTTCCCCCTTTTCTCCTTTATTCTGCTTTATTATCCTTACCCTATTTTGGATTGATTCTTTTTTTTTTTTTTTTTTAGGATTCTATTTTACCACCTTTGTTGGCTTATTAGCTGTAACTCTATTTTAGTGGTTGTGTTAGGATTTGAGTTTCTAGTATCTGTCTTTAACTTATCACAATCTACCTGCAAGTGATAGTATACTCTTTCATGTACAATATAAGAATTATACTGTAGTTCTTATAATTCTTATACTATATATATTATACTATAATTTATCTCCACCTGCCTTTATGGTGTTGCTGTCATACATTTTACTTTCACCTGTTATAAGCCCCATAATACATTATTTGTGTTTAATCAGTCAATCTTTTAAAGAGATTTAATAATAATAAACCCATACATATTTACCAGTTACAATTTCAGTTGCTTTTCATTCCTTGGTGCAGGGCCAAATTCCCATCTGGCATCCCTTTTCTTCTGCCCTGCAGGACTTCCTTTAAAATTACTTGTAGTGCAGCTCTGCTGGTAATGAATTCTTTCAGTCTCTGTATTTCTGAAAAGGTCTTTTGTCTTCGTTTTTGAAAGCCATATGCTGGGCATAGAATTCTAGTTAATAGGTTGTTGTTGTTGTTGTTGTTTCTTTTAGTACCTTAAAGATTTTGTCCCATTATCTTTTTTGCTTGCAGTGTTTCCAGTAAGAAATCTGATGTCATCTTTGTACATAATGTCTTTTTCCTCCCTCTGGTTGCTTTTACAGTTTTCTCTTTATCGCTGGCTTTGAACAATTTCATTATAATGTGCCTTAATGTAATTCTCTTCATGTTTCTTATTGTGTGATTTCGGCTTCTTGGATATGTGAGTTTATAGTTTTAACTGTGTTTGAGAATTTTTTGCCCATCATTTCTTCAAGTATTTTTCTGGTCCCTGCCGCCCACCCTCTTTCCTCCTCTATTTCAGAGACTCTAGTTGCCCAGATATTAGGCCACATGATGAAGTTGGTAAATTTTCTACACATTTTTAATAGGACTCACATTTAATGGATAGCAGTACTTTCTTTTAATCCTGACTTTTCTTTTATATATTCTATTTCTCCAGTTCCTTCCCTCTAAAAGAATTCTCCAACTAGGTTTTCCATGCTGCTATTTCATCTTTGGCTATATAATGTTGCTATAAATGCCAACCATTAAGTTCATTTAAACATATCTTCAGGGTGGGCATGGTGACTCATACCTGTAACGCCACCACTTTGGGAGGCCGAGGCAGTTGGACCACTTGAGGTCAGGAGTTTGAGACCAGCCTGGCCAACACAGCGAAACCCATCTCCACTAAAAATACAAAAATTAGCCGGATGTGATGGTTTGGCCAGCTATTTGAGAGGCTGAGGGAGGAGAATCTCTTGAGCCTGGGAGATGGGGCTTGAAATGAGCTGAGATCATGCCATTGCAGCCTGGGTGGCAGAGTGAGACTCCGTCTCAAAAAAAAAAATTACAAACCATATCTTCAAACCAACTGTTCCCACTTTGTCCCTTTTATTACCACTGATTGTGTCCCATGTTGAAATATTTATGTTTTTGAAAATATTACTCAAGTATATTTATAAATATTCCACTATATCTATACATTTTTCTAAGCACTTTAGTAGCATTTCAGACTAGAATGAGGAAGGTAACAGAAACCCATGCTGGTTCTCCATCTTATCAGTGGCAGATTTTTTTGTCTGTATTAACATATATTTTGTATGTGTATAGAAATGCTCAATCTATAATTCGTATGTGTGTAGGAATGCTCAAATTTCTTTCTTCAGTTAACCAGTTTCTAGATGTTTTTATTACAAAAAAATGCTAGAACTCATGACACCACAGTTTTATATAAAGGTAAGTTTGATAGTCAAGGGTTATCAAGATACTGGAAAATAATGGTGTGTTCATGCAATATAAGAACTTGAGTGCAGTGCATGTACATACCAAAAATATAATTGGGACTCTCATTTCTAAGCATCGGTACCAGAATATACTAGAATATATTTCAAATTAACAAAGATGTAGATTTAAGATTGTTCTTAATGTTCTTAGCAACAACAAAAATAAGTATAACTCAAATATCCAAATAGAACACTAGCCCAATCAATAATGACACTGTCGCACAGTAAAACATTAAATATCAAATTGATAAGACAGATGTATATTTACTCATAAGCATCCCCAATTTTGATGTTCAAAGGAAAATATTTAAAGTGTAATCACTTTCACAAATTGCTATACCACACAGAAATATTTTAAAGGGCATTAATGAAAACAAAACTTTAATCCATGCTTAGGATTTCACGTGATTCTTTTTAGGTTCTTTAAGCTTTTCTGCTTTGGTTATTAACATTTCATTGAGCCATTTTTGCGATCACAAGTATAATTATTTCAAGTTTAAAGAAAGAGAAAAAAATTCAATGGCCACTGTTGATCACTTAAATCATTCTTGTACTTGGAGAAGCAATTATCTGCCTCTCCACCTCCACAAACTCCCAACTTCTCATCCTACCCCTCTAAAGTGTCCAGTCACTACACTCTTCTTTCCCTCACTTTCTTAATTAACTTGGTATATGTTGCAGTGTCCAGTTCTGATTTTCTTTTTTTCTCATATTGTTTTCCTAACAGCGTGTCAACCAGCACTGGCAACGTTTCGTGCCCTCAGTGAATCTGGGAATGCCTTCAGACAAAGCTTTCACCATGGAGAATACCGAACACATCGTGCTTTTGTCCAGCGTTATGAATGTGATGACTGTGGCATGGCTTTTGGGCATATCTCACAACTTACTAGACATCAGAAAATCCATAAGGTAGGGGAAGCTCACAAACATGGTGAAAATACAAAGGGCTTTAGGCATCGCTCATCATTTACAATACTCCAGAGAATTTGTATGCTATATAAACACTTTGAATGTAACCAATGTGGTGAAACTTTTAACAGACCTTCACAGGTTATTCAACATCAGAGCATGCACCGTGGACTGAAACCATACAAATGTGATGCATGTCAAAAGGCCTTTAGGTTTCTCTCATCCCTCTCTATACATCAGAGGTTTCATGTTGGCAACAGACTAAACCTGACTTGGCACCAAAAAACTCATACTCAAAGGAAGCCCTTTTCCTGTAACTTTTGTGGAAAAACCTTTCCCTGTTTCTCAGAAAAAACTCAACATCGATTAATTCATACTAGAAAGAAATATTATCCATGTAATTATTGTGAAAAGGAATTCAATCCATACTCCAAATTTATTCTACATCAAAGAACTCATACAGGAGAGAAACCCCACAAGTGTGATGTTTGTGAGAAATCCTTTAAAAGCATCTCAAATCTTAATAAACATCAGAAAACTCACACTGGAGAGAAGCCCTTTTCATGTAATGAATGTAAAAAAACCTTTGCCCAGCGCACGGATCTTGCTCGCCACCAACAAATTCATACCGGAAAGAAATCTTTTATTTGTAGTAGTTGTAAAAAGACCTTTGTCCGTCTGTCACATTTAACACAACATCAAAGAACTCATACCGGAGAGAGACCTTACCAATGTACGACTTGTGAAAAAACCTTTAAATTTCGGTCAAACTTGACTAAACATCAGAAAACTCATTCTATAGGGAGGCCCTTTGCCTGTAATGAATGTGGAAAGACCTTTCGCCTTAACGGGGAACTTAATCAACATAAAAAAATTCATACTGGAGAGAAACCCTATGAATGTGGTGAATGTGGAAAGCGTTTTAACAATAATTCAAATCTTAATAAACACAAGAAAATCCATACAGGAGAGAAACACTTTGTATGTAATCAATGTGGAAAAGCTTTTAACTTAAACTCAAAGCTTTCTCGACATCAGATAACTCACAATAAAAAGGGGAACTCCTTTAAAAGCATCTCAAATCTTAATAAACATCAGAAAACTCATGCTGGAGAGAAGCCCTTTTCATGTAATGAATGTAAGAAAGCCTTTGCCCAGCGCATGGATCTTGCTCGCCACCAACAAATCCACACTGGAAGGAAACCTTTTATTTGTAGTAATTGTAAAAAATCCTTTGTCTGTCTGTCAGATCTAACACAACATCAAGGAACTCATACAGGAGAGAGACAATGTACGACTTGTGAAAAAACATTTAAAAATCGGTCAAACTTTACTAAACATCAGACTCTTTCTGTAGGGAGGTCCTTTACATGTAATGAATGTGGAAAGACCTTTTGCCTTAACTGGAAACTTAATCAACATAAAAAAATTCATACTGGAGAGAAATCCTATGAATGTGGTGAATGTGGAAAGCGTTTTAACAATAATTCAAATCTTAATAAACACAAGAAAATCCATACAGGAGAGAAACACTTTGTATGCAACCAATGTGGAAAAGCTTTTAGCTTAAACTCAAAGCTTTCTCGACATCAGGTAACTCACAATAAAAAGAAACCCTAAAAAAAGAGGAAGATGAAGAAAGATATTTAGAGATGACTTACCCTTTGCTAAACTTAAGAGATCAATGTAGAAAGATTCTTAGTCGAAGCCTAATTCTTCACGGATTCATGCTGTATGGAATATCTTGGAAATACAAATATGTAAATGTTGAAGAAATGGAGATGTGATCAGAAACGCACTTTTTAAAATTGCACTGACTTGAGTCTTTGGCCAGGCGTGGTGACTCACACCTGTAATCCCAGCACTTTGGGAGGCCAAGGCAAGTGGATCCTGAGGTCAGGAGTTTGAGACCAGCCTGGCCAACATAGTGAAACCCCATCTCTACTAAACATACAAAAAAAAAAAAATAACAATTAGCAGGGCGTGGTGGTGCACACCTGTAATCCCAGCTACTTGGGAGGCTGAGGCAGGAGAATCACTTGAACCCAGGAAGCAGAAGTTGCAGTGAGCTGAGATCATGCCATTGCACTCCAGCCTGGGCAACAGGGTGAGACTCCGAATTTAAAAAAAAAAAAAAAAAGAATTGTTAAATGTGTTCAACTAAATTTGAAATTGGACAAGGCATTTCCTGTGGTAAGCAGTGATAAGCTAAGAGGCAGCTAGCAGGCTGCAGTGAACATTCATTTTGCTGTTTGTCCATAATTTACTTTCACTGAATTAAATAGAGGCAGCTATCTAAAGATGCCAACTTTTGTAGGTTAGATGATACAACCCTAATTTAAGCATAAGTAAGGAAAACAAAAGCCATCTCTTCTGAATGAATTAGAAGTTTTGGAGAACTTTGCTTGTAGACAGGGAAAAGCAAAAAGCTGATCATGAATCTGAACTAAAGGGCAAAGAGTTAGGAGGGGTGACATGAGAAATCCAAAGGTCTTGGGTCTGTGGATAAGATGGTTTCTGCTGCCTTGTCTAAATGGCCAGGCACGGTGGCTCACACCTGTAATCCCAGCACTTGGGGAGGCCGAGATGGGTGGATCACTTGAGGTCAGGAGTTTGAGCCCAGCCTGGCCAACATGGTGAAACCGTCTGTACTAAAAACACAAAAATTAGCATGGCATGGTGGCATGAGCCTATAATCCCAGCTACTAGGGAGGCTGAGGCATGAGAATCACTTGAACCCAGGAGGCAGAGGTTGCAGTGAGCCGAATCATGCCACTGCACTCCAGCTTGGGTGACAGAGTGAGACTCCGTCTCCAAAACAAACAAACAAAAATAAATAAATAAATAAATAAATGGATATAACTGAGACACCCAGCTTCCCTGAATAGTTTGTACCACTCTTACGTTTCTGAAGAATCAAGAAGAAATGGAAAAATTGCAACAATTCTAGGCCTTAGATTCAGAATATGGAGAACCTATTACTGGGAATATTATGTTATTTGAAATTGATTTCTTGTTGTATGTCTTAAAAGCTAAGCTTTCTAGTACATGCAAACACTAGCATGTAATATTGAATACATTTGAGCCCTGTATCAGAAGTTGAATTACACTTTCCCGAATTTGTTCTCATACATGCTGGTGGCAACTTGCCTATGTTTAGCCAAGTGGGATGGGCATAGGTAGGATTGGCTTCAATCCATAGACACTATTCAGTTTCTTCATGCTCTCATCTTTCTTTGCTTTCTTAGATATGACAAGAGCTGCTGCAGAGCTCAAGTGTTGTATAATCCCCAGGCGTGCCTCCTTTTCATCTACCTCATTATTTGTGTGTTGAGGCATCAGTGTGTTTGTCTCTAAGGAAAGGTGTATGTATACATAGCTCACTTCTTACAAATAACAGACACATTAGTTTTATAGATCTCAAGTTATATATAAGCCAAAAATGCAACTGAAATAATTTAGCTAAGTACAAAGAAAATATTATTATGACTATCATAAACATGGGAATGGCTATTGGGATAAAGACAAATTATGCACAGGACCTGTCATCTCTAATTTTGGTGCTTAAAACCTTCGGTGAAAACAAAACAAAATAAAACAAAAAACCTTGGATTAAAGTTAAACAGGAACCATTTCATATGTTTCAAATATATAAAGACTTTTCAACACGGCTCCTATCTGGGTCAAACTGCTAACTAAAGTCTATAGTGAGAAGAGAAAAGATTTCTAGGACACACCAGAACAACTTGTTCTGAAAAGCCTCATAGCCCAAATTTGCCATCACCAAACTCAAAAATTTAATCTTCTATTGACATCTAACACTTTGTATCTCTGCCGTATTTCTTAGGAACTATCACTAATTCCTAACCGTAATGTCTCCAGTTGTGTAAAAAAGATAAAAGAATAGCCATCATGTAAACGTTAGGTTAAAAGAATAGCCATCATGTAAACTCAGGCCATTCATAACATTCTCATTGGAAAGTTTTGCGGAAAGTTTTATATTTTCATTGGGGTTTTAATATTAAAATCACATGACAGTTCTATTGTTTAAGCAAAAATAACAGATGGGAGAGAGAAGTTAAATACTTCAATTTAGGCTTAAAATGTCATCTGTACACTAATGTAAATGATGCACCTTTTGCATTTAATAATTCCTTATATTGTTTTCATTCTCACATATTTGAGGAGATACAAATCTAAAAGAACGTTTGTGGATTGAATATCCCTCCCCAAAGATATATTGAGGTTTTAATGCCGGTGCTCATGAATGTGACCCTATTTAAAAATAGCATCATTTTGAAGATGTAATCAAGATCAAATACTAGATTAGGGTGGTCCTAAGTTCAATCACTGTCTTCATAAGAGGGGACACAAGATAATGGCTGTTGAATGAATGCTTTAACTCTTTTAAAGATTAAATTATCTCTGAAGATAACTTCCATAGAATGCAAAATTGGAGTCAGCACAGAATATGATCCATGTATCTCATATAAACAATGTTAGGTATCTGCATCAAATCATTGGCTATCTCTTATCCCCCACCTTTTGACCCAAAACATATCTAGTCTGGACAACTTATAAATTATCATGGCCTACAAGAGTATTCCCTCCATTGTCAGGGAACCAGTACAAGGATTCTGCCACTAAGTCTGTAGCATTCTGGGACTAATAACTATAGGATTGGCGTGTTTCCACTGGCAGAAGGAAACCCTCTGGGAGTTGGATTCAGGCCCAGACTCATCTATCTCCCGACCTTCGTAAGTCTCCACTCTGATTGTGGGCCACTGTAGTGTTTGGGAATGGCAAGAATTCATATAATCAAGGCCAATATCCAAATCCCCATAGAAGTCTGGGTATGTCCTCCCTGATGCATGGCCATGGTGGTAAGTGACCACAGATACCCCTGGGAAGGCCTGGAGGAAGAGCTGCACGATGCTTCTATGGCTACATTGCAGGAACCTTCTTAAAAGGTCTTCCTGTAGCCACTTTGGGTCTAGGAATTGGCTCAAGTCTCAAAGTTGAGTAAGGTGCTATGAATTCCCAATATAATCCCTTAAGTCATATTTCTGCCCAGGAGACTCAGAAATTGTTCACCTATATGTCAAGCTGCTCCTTCAAAGGAGGCCCATGTAATTTCAATATAGGGTCTCCATGATGCACTAGCTGTACTGCCAGGCCAAAACCTGATTACCACTCTTTCCTAAGGCATGTTAAAACAGTGTCTGCTTTGTCTCCAAAGGTGAGGTGCTGCTGCATGGCCTCTTCCACTCCCCAGAATCTCATTTTCATTTTGAGGATCTCTTTCCTGGGGCCATTTCTGGTACCAGTTACAGAATCAGTCCCATTAAGAAATAGCTCATTTGAAAGGAGTGAAAGAAAATTGAATGAAGAGACTCTCTACAGAAGTGTGGGAAGGGTTGTGGGAAACCAACAAGGGATTCACCATCCCTAGCCCTGAAGGGAAAGCAAGAGTGTGGTGCCTTTGAAATGTGTCACTTTGGCTTAGCTGAATTCTATCTATGTTCCCTAGAACTGTATGTTTCCAGTGAGGGTGGGTCACAGAGGACATTTTGGTGTGAGATCTGGAGGGTGGTGGCAGAGGAGAAATCATTTTGTCTTTAGGCTTAGAAAGGCTTCTGCCCTCAACACGTTTCTTACCTGCTGGTTCTTGGTGGTGTGGCTCAGTAGACAAGCCTGTGGCTGCTCTCCTTTCCCCAGGATCTCCTCCAGCTCTTCTAGCTCCTGGGCTATGTGTGTGCTTAGCAACACCACAAATGGCACCAACCTCTGTAGGACACCCACATCGTTTAGGAAGAAGACAGTAAAAACTGCCACAGCTTTGTCTGGGGGTTCCAGCTTGTCTTTGTTCTCTCTCTTAGTGTTCACTTTCCCTACTTGCTTGGCCTGCAGAATTAAAGTGCCAGCATCAGCCATGAAGACAGTCACATAACAGGCTTCCCATAATAGCCTGGAGTCAAATCTTGATAACAATTTTGTCACCTATAGAACATACATATGGCTCTGCTGCTCTGATTGAACTCTAAGTGATGCAGGAAGGACATGACTTTTGGGATCTGGGAATAGCTCTAGCTGCAGAAGAAGAGAGCCACAAATAAGGTCTCAACCAGACACCTGATGGCAAGAGACCTCAGTTGATGCAGTTCATAGAGGTCTGCCCCAAGCAAGAGGAGTGGGGCAGACAGTGGTTCTGGAGGGACAGAGTATTCAGGAGCATCAGGCTTCTGAAGAATAACACTTGGTCTAGACATGATGGAACAATGTGTTTTAGGATATGCAAAGAAAGTTAGCTGGGGATTTCTAACCAGTCATACTGATCTTCAAATATACATAAAGCCCATAGGCAAACTATGAACATATAATAATTCAGAGACTGATATGTCCATCTTAAAGACTAAGCTCTCATTTTAAATTAGATTCCAGGTGAACAAGGAGAGAAGACGGAAGAAGAGATTATCAACTAATTTCATTATTGACTGACAGTAAGAAACTAATATACTATCTTCCCTTATTCCCTGCAAATAACAGGGATATTAAGGCACTATATAAAGATATCAGTATATTAGTAACTGACAGAACAAAAATACAAATGTTCCACCACACTGTAGTGAAATACAAATGGGAAGATAAAATAATCTGGCAAAACAAACTAAATGTGTCATATCAGTGATACCGATTTATAACTCTCCCATTCTCTCATATAATTTTATCCCCCATTTCATTGAAAAATAGAAACAATTTTAAAATAAATTCACAACTTTTACCACATCAACCCATATGTGTGAGCCGGCATGGCATGACCATTGCCTATTCTCTTAAAAAGGTTATCCTTCCCCCTTACACACAGATTCCGACCTATCTCACCTATGCAGAACATTACTCCAACATCTCCCCCTCTCTATGGAAGATTTCTCATAAGTGTATAAACATGCATTTATCTCTATCTATAGAAAGAAGCCTCCTTTGACTGCACTTTACTCTCGAGCTACAATGCTATTTCTCTTGCCTTTAGTATGACTCCTTGAAAAGGCTGTTTGTACTAACTCTTTTCAGCGTATCTCCTCTCACCTTTCTTGAAACCACTCCATGCTTATGGTGGTTGCCTGTGGTAGCTAGCCTGTGACATGGCTCCAGAGGTCTCTACCTCCTGGTACTCATGCTCCTGTGTGATCCCCTTCAGCACTGTATCAAGGTTGGTCTGTGTGACTAATTAAATACAGTGAAAGTGATAGTTTTCCAAAGCTAGGTTATAAGGGAAACTGGCTTTGGATCACTCACTCTGAGGAATGAATGCCGGCTGCCACGTTGTGAGAAACTCAAGAAACCCTAGGGAGAGGTCGATGTGATGAAGAACTGAGATCTCCTGCTAACAACTATGGGAGACAGCCATGGTGGAAGTGGATCCTTCAGTCCTGTCAAGTCTTTACACGACTGCATCCCTGGTCAACTTCTTGACAGCAACCTCAAAGGCCTTGAGCCTGAACCACCTAGCCAAGTTACTCTAAAATTCCTAAACCACAAAAACAATGAGATAGTAAATGTTTATTGTTTTAAGTTGCTAATTTTGGGGATAATTTGTTACACAACAATAAATAGTACATTAACCTGTTATGGGTTGAATTGTCTCCCCAAAATGTGTGTTGAAGTCCTACCCCTGAGTACCTCAGAATGTGACCTTATTTGGAAAGAGGATTGTTGCAGATGTAATTATTTAAGATGCAGTCATACTGGAGTAGGGCAGGCCCTTAATCCAATGACTAGTATCCTTATACAAAGGGGAAATTTGGACACAAATAGGCACACTTAGAATGCCATGTGAAGTTATGCTGCCACAAGCTACAGAATTATCAGAAGCCAGGGGGAGAGGCCTGGAACAGATCCTTCAGAAAAGAGTATAGCCCTGCCAACACCACCCCAACCTGACTTCTGGCCTCCAGAACTATGAGATAGATCTGTTGTTCTAGAACATCCAGTCTGAGGTACTGTGTTAGGGCAGCCCTAGGAGATGAATACACCCTCTATATCATGTCTTTGTTCTTTGGCTACTTTTAAGATATTATTTATTAAACTAGTTTTGATTTATGTCTTGAAATTTGGTATCTGGTTGTGCTCTTCATTTTTATCCTGCTTGGGGTTCATTAAACTTCTTGGACTTGTGAATTTACATTTTTCATAAGATTTGAAAAGACTGTTCCAACATTAAGGGATAAATTTAGATAAATTTGGCACAAAAATTAGGTATTTTTGTTTTTCTTTACTCCATTAGTGTCAAAGTGAAAGGTAACATAATTCCTTTCACAATAGCAACCAAATCTCTGAAGTGACTATGAATACATTTCACAAGACCAAGATCAGTATAGGCACACACACATTTAAACATATGTATATACTTATATATATTAACACATGTATATGTGTGTACACATACATTTATTTGTCCTGAAGGACATAAAAACTGAATAAATTGATAAATCATGTTCATATTGGGTTCTCTGAAGGGCCCCAAATAAATAGCACAATTTCCACCGCCATTTAAACAATAAAAAATTAAGTAGCAAACAGGGGGCAGGATGAAACTTTTATTACTGATCAAATTGAGTTGGAGGATGCAACTTATTGTGACCATTCAGCTAATGGGCCAATTAGCTGAATGACAGAATTAGACCAATTTACCAATCATAGGCAATACCTGTGACAAGAAATTGTGCTTGCAGGACAGCTCACAATGAACAGACAGTTCAGCTGAGCAAACCCAGTTACCCATCACTGTCTTACCAATTAGATAAGCCCACTTCATCTTCCCTGGGGCAGAATGCATAATGTGGCAGAGAGGCTAGGAATGGGTATAGGGAAAACCCCACTCATGGAAATCAGGACTTAAAAGGTAAACATTTCCCAATAACCCCATAAAAGTGGCAATCCTACCTCATCACATACATCCATACAATGTAATCCTAATCAGCATCCCAGAGGCCTTTTGTTCTCAGAATTTGATCAGTGACTTCTAAAGAATACCTCTAATGAACATGTTGATTAGGAAATCCAAGAGATTTTTGAAAACATACTAATTGACATAATCAAACCACTGGTAGATGGGGTTGGGTGGATATTAGAGAATACTAAAACCAGAGAAATAAACACTTTTTGGATTCAACCATCATCCAAATTCTCTTTGTTGTTCAAAAATGCTTATTTTTCCATGTTTTTCCTACTGCAATTGCCGTTTTCTTGACTTGGCTGAAAGCTTCAGGATCACAAACTAGTCATCCTGTGCCTACATTCCACTAGAAAGGTCTTAGGAAGGGCTTTCATTGGCTCAGCTTTACCAAAGGCTCACCTGGGGTATAATTACCATGGGTGCATAGAGTACCATGGTTAGTGCTCCTGAGTTGTCATCTTTGCAGATAAAGGTATATAGTCTGCTACTAGAAGACTATGGAGTTAGCAGACAACAAAAAATCTGCCCAATCTGAAAATATACCATAAATTGAGAAACTGCAAATTACTCAACTATCAAACAATGGTATGGATTTGAAATGAAGGTCAGATCCTCACACCTCATAACATACACTATCAAGTAACACTGTAGGGAGGAACCAAGTAACAATTTAACTTAAATAATGTTTGTTTCATTATTTTAAAAGGGAGGCACATTTGGCATAACCTTTGAATTGCTGTTGAATATTTTCATAGTTCACAATGAATAATACAATTATTAAACAAAGTATTTCTTTCCTACATGATTTCTCTGATGTTATAGTGAGGGTGGACTTATGGCAGAAAATTTTTCTATACTCATTATAAGATTTTACTTCTCTATACATACTCACAGTTTCGCATTGTGTAACTTATTTGATTTGTTGCTTTGTTGGAATTTATTACTTTGCTGGAATTTATTCCTTGTGGGATTTCTGATGTAAAAGGAAGTTTGATTTGTGGCGAAATGTTTTCTCACATTTGTTACATTCATAAGGTTTCTCTCCTGTGTGTATTTTCTGATGTTCAGTGAGAGTCCACAGGCGACGGTAGGTTTTCCCACATTGATTACATTCATATGGTTTCTCTCCTGTGTGAATTCTTCTATGGACTCTGAAGGCTGACTTATGGCAGAAGGATTTCCCACATTCATTACATTCATATGGTTTCTCTCCAGTGTGAGTTCGCTGATGTTCAACAAAGGAGAACTTCTGACAGAAGGTTTTCCCACATTCATTACACTCATAGGGTCTCTCTCCTGTGTGTGTTCTCTGATGGTGAGTGAGGGCTGACTTCCTGCAGTAGGTTCTCCCACATTCATTGCATTCATATGGTCTCTCCCATATAGTTCTCTGATGTACAATGAGGTGTGAGTTTTTGCTGATGGCATGCCCATGTTCACGACATTCATAAAGATTCTCCTTTGTGTTCATTCTCTTACACTGACTGCAGTTTGACTTCATGATGGATATTCTACCACATTTATTAAACACGCCATGTTTCTCTCCTGTGTGTGTTCTCTGATGTATAGTGAGCGTTGACTTATGGCAGAAAAATTTCCCACATTCATTACATTCATAAGACTTCTTTCCTCTATGAGTTATCTGATGTGCAATGAGGGCTGATTTCGTACATAAAAATTTTCCACATTGACTGCATTCATAGGGCTTCTCTCCTGTATGACTTCTTCGATGCACATTGAGAGCAGATTGACAAAAAAAGGTTTTCTCACATTCACTACATTCATAGGGTTTTTCCCCTGTGTGAATTCTCTGATGTGCAGTAAGGGCCGACTGACAGAAGAAGGTTTTCCCACATTCCTTACATTCATTTGGCTTCTCTCCTCTGTGAGTTCTTTGATGTACAACAAGATACGATTTCTTACTGAAGGCATTTCCACATTCCTTGCATCCATAAGGCTTCTCCCCTGTGTGTGACCTGAAATGTTCAGCCAGGGCTGACTTCCGAAAAAAGGTCTTTCCACATTCATTACACTCATAACATTTCTCCCCTCCATGAATTTTCTGGTGTACAATGAGGGCAGATTTGTCAATGAAGGTTTTCCTGCATTCACTGCATTCATAGGGTCTCTCTCCAGTATGAATTCTTTGGTGTCGAGTGAGGCTTGTCTTCACACGAAAAGTCTTCCTACAATCATTACAAACATACGGTTTCTCCCCTGTATGAATTCTCTGATGTACAATGAGGGTAGATCTCTTAGAAAAGGTTTTCCTACATTCATTACATTCATTTGGTTTCCTTTCAGTCTGTCTCCCTTTCTGTGTAATGAGAATTGCCTTCTTGAAGAAGGTTTTCCCACATTTACTATAGTCAAAAGGTTGTTTCAAAATCTTAATGTTCTGGTGAAGAATAAGACTTTCATTTTGATTGCTGGCTTTCCTCACTGGATTGTATCTGTAATTTTTCATTCCCGAATGACTTTTTTCATGCTTAATATGGAGTAGCGGCTTCCCAAATCCACTGTATTCATCAGGAATCTTTCTGTTTTCTTTGCTTTTCTTTGCAACAATTACTTCTGAATTAGTTTTCAAACTGTTTCCTCCTGGATTACATTTATAGGGCATTTTTCTTGAGGGAACACTATTCATGCCCAGATTAAGTGTTTTCCCAAATACATTCTCTCTTTCTGTAATCAGTGTTTCGTTGCTGAAGAATACAGTTTGTGTCAAATGTTTATCCTGGATTTCTTTGTTCTTCTCTAAGGCATCATCAACTTCTAGAAAAAGGAACACAATTAACAGTAATTGGTGAGTCTTTATGTATTTGCTATGCAATGAGAATTCCTTAGAAATGCACTGTTTTGGGGGTTAGACTTCAGGCCCAGCCTTCAAGATTAAACAAATTTCAAGTGCAAATATCTCTTACTTAGTTGATTTGAAGAAAAACAAAAACAAAAAATACTAAAAAGCAAATCCATCCATACCAGCCACTATTTAACAGGGGTAAAGGAAGAGGAAACTAGCAAAGAATACAAGTACCTTTGACACTTTACAAATACCACTAAACATCGAGTGGAAAAAGTAAACAGTCACAAGGAATAGTACACAAAGTATGGTGGAAGTGTGGCTGATGGACTGTTGAATAACACAGACAAGAATCAAACAAGCACTTAGAGAAAGAGAGTCATACAGTGAGACGAGGTAAAATAGATGTCAGAAAGATGGTCAGTTATTATCAAAACACACAAGAAGGAAGGGGTGAATGTTAAATTTTTGCAGTGACATGGAACTCTCGAATTTGTACAATGCAAAGGGAAGTAAGATTGTGGGCTGAGCAGAGCTGGGACTAGAGGAAGGCAAGCAGGATACCCAGGGCACCTGCACAATCCTGAGAGTTGAGTGTCTTCCTAAATTTTGCATGCCAGGCACCTTGTTTGCCTCACCCTACTCCGGATCCTGGTGAAGCTTAGAATGGAGAGGGAAACCGTGTTACTTCTGTTAAGTGATGTAGAGAAAAACTGAAGACAATTAAAAAGATTATGACAGATCTCTGAATGTCTGAAATATAAACCAAGCCTATGACAATGGTGGGTGGGGCAAGGTAGGCAACAGAGAATGCTACAGAAATAAAGTTTAAGGTGTGATAAAAGAGGAACTTGAATTCTGGGGATAGGTAACTTAGTGGCAAAAATCTTTATAAATTTCAGTTATTTATTTGGGGAGAATGTTTCAGATGTCCATAGCATGACAGTTAATCAACCTCAATCACTTCTAAAGGTCTGGGGCCAACAAAAAGAAATTCATGAAAAACATTACCATGCCAACTATTACCAGTGACCACCGTGGAACTCTCATTTCCATTGGTTCCACCTGCTCAGTTATCATTTACTTACCTGGGTAGTTCTGATTTGAGAATTCCTCCACTATCCATGGTTCTTCTCCTTGCTCCAATTTGAAAATCACATCTGGTTTGCTAACATGATACCCTGTTAATGGGAAATTATAGAACTTGGACCAAGATCTTTGGACATCAGGGACTCTGAAGAATGCAGAAAGTACAGCTTCAGAAGCTGTGCAATGAAGATGCCCAGCAATAGCTCAGTAAAGCTAGAACATTTTAGTGAAGGGTAGGGGAAGGGCAGTGAATATATACACAAACTTTACCTTCTGAAAGAGTTTAATAATCTTGCTCCCCTGATGCTCAAAGCTAAATAATTAAATTCTAGAAATCAACATGTTTTTGTAACACAGAAGAAATGTATGCTCTTGGGAGTTGTACAAGGAAACCGTCCTTACCCACAGAGACCAAGTTGCTGTAGTTCTCCAGCATCACATCCCTGTACAGGAGCCTCTGAGCAGGGTCCAGTTGCTGCCATTCCTCCTGGGTGAAGTTCACAGTCAGGTCCTGGAATGAAACTGATCTCTGAAAGAAAATGTTTAATCTGGGGTGACCAAAATTGAGTGATATCAAATGTATGGTAACATAAACTATAAGCAGACCACTGCCATGGCTAATGGAAAACTATAAAGAGATATAATTGTGGGAGGGCAGAAAGTTAAAAATACATCACTGTGTTCATTTTTAAAATGAATTTTAAAACTGTACTGAGCTTATACCATGTCCTGGAGCTATACCAATAGCCTGGATTACTAATCACATAAAATACTAATCTTGCTCTCAAGAAGCATATATTCTGACAGGGTGACAAAAATAGAAATGTACATCTTTAAAGAGCAATGCTGGACATACACAAAAGATGAAGGGTGATCACAAAAGAAGAAAGCTTGCTCCATTTTTGTTACCCCTTCTTTGAGGGCATAATAATTTTAATCTTGAAATATAAACAGTACGCTTTATAGGACTGTAGCCATTAAGAAAATACACAGACACAAAACACACATGGGGAGTTTGAGAACTACAATCTCTCCACAGGAAAGGCTAGTGAGGAGTGGGACAGAGGCCAGAGAATAGAGGAACTCTTTTTTCTAATTAGTAGTCTTGAAATTCAGATAGTACAACACATCAGCAAAACATTCTTGCATATATGCTAATGTACATTTACTTAAGAATTGTAGTAAATTTCCAAGTTAGTTCCAGCTATACATTAATATCAATAAAGCTTAATTTTTTTTTCATTCTTTTGGCTGAAATACTAACAAGAATAGAAGTCCAGTGAATTGCTGGGGTGTTCCCTATCCTCCACTTTGGAGACCACTGTTGTAAATAATGGAAATCCATAAAGAGGTATTTGTAAGCAAGGACTGGAGATTTGTGACCAAATGTGTACTTTGAAACAATGCTCTAGAACACAGGGGTTGGCAAACTACAGTCCATGGGCAAAATCTAGGCCACTGGGAGCCAAATGTGGTCATGATCATTTGTTACACACAGTCGGTGACGGCTTTCATGTCACAACAGCTGTGCTGAGGAAATCTGACAGAGACCACAGGGCCAGCAAAGCCAAAAATTTTGACCTTGTACTCTAAAGAAAACATTTGCTGTCCCCTACTCTAGAAAAATGGAAACTGGCTTAAAGGTCAAATTAGAGGGGAAGAAAACTAAGACACCACTAAAGGACATGAGCACAGGTAGTTCCTGGGAAATGGGAAGGAGAAAATCAGTCCTACATAATGGGAGGCAAGGAGAGTTGACCACTACTTGATGTGCAGATGTAATGTGCAGATTATTTCACATGATCGGCTGGGCAGATGCTAGTAGTGTATGTGGAGAGTAGGAAAACAAAACAGAAAAGAGAATTGAGCATAGGAAACGAAGGCACTGATATTTACCATGCTGTGCTTGAAGTATCTATTGAGTAAAGAAGTAGAGATGTCTAGCTGGTAGTTGGATACATCGTCCTGGAGCTCAGAGGAGAGATACCACAGTGATCAGAAGCAATATTTGAAAGCATAAATAACGAGGAAGGTCTCCATGAACTGATATGAAGTGAAAAAAGCAAAGTATTAAAGAATACCTATAATATTCTACCTTTTATGTAAGAAAGGAGATGTAAGAAAACACACATGGCCAGGTGTGGTGGCTCACACCTATAATCCCAGCACTCTTGAGAGGTTGAGGTAGGCAGATCACTGGAGCTCAGAAGTTCAAGATCAGTCTGGGCAACATGGCAAAACCCCATCTCTACAAAAAATAAAAAAAAAATTAGCCGGGCATCGTGGCATGTGCTACTCGGGTGGCTGAGGCATGAGGATCACTTGAGTCTGGGAGGCAGAGGTTGCAATGAGCTGAGATCGTGCCACTGAACTCCATCAACTTGGGTTGACAGTGCAAGACCTCATCTCAAAAAAACAAAAAAACCCCACCACATATAACCACTACGTGTGCAAAAAAAATTATGGAAAGGATACACCAGAAACTCATGAAACTGGTTACATTCAGGGGAGAGGTGGAGACAGATGGAAAGAATGGATGGATGGGAACAGAGTAGAAGAGATGAGAAGGAGTGACACTTCTCTAAAACATCTTTCTATATGGTTTTGATTCTTAGAGAAATGGTAGGCCAGGTGTGGTGCCTCACGCCTGTAATCACAGCACTTTGGGAGGCTGAGGTGGGAGGATCGCTTGAACTCAGGAGTTCAAGACCAGCTCAGGCCACATAGTGAGACCTCATGTCTCAATTTTTTTTTTTTTTTTTTTTTGCCAGGAGTGGTGGCGCATGCCTGTAGTCCCAGCTACTTGGGAGGCTAAGACAGGAGGATTGCTTGAGCTGAGGAGATCAAGGCTTTAGTGAGCTATGACTGCACCACTGCACTCCAGCTTGGGTGACAGAGCAAAACCCAGTTTCAAAAATTAGGCAAGTTAAATAAGTTTAAGTATGTAAAAAGGAAAGAAAGAAAAGAAAGAGGAAAGGAAAGGGAGAAATTAAAGGAGGGAGGAAAGAAAAGGAAAAGAAAACAAAGGAAAAGGAAAACAAGGGAAAGGGAAGGGGAAGGGGAAAGGAAAGAAAGGCTAGGATGAACCCTGCAAAATAACTAGCCAGCAAAGTGTCAAGGTTGTAAGTGACAAAGAAGGACCATTGTGGGTTGCAAGAGGCTAAGGAGACAGGACATTTAATGCAACTTGGGTTCCTAGGTTGGATCCTTGAACTGAAAAAGGATATTCATGGAAAATAATTAGCAGAATTTAAATAAGATAGATAATAGTACTGTATTCATGTGAATTTCCCAGTTCTGATCACTATAATATAGTTTTGAAAGATTAGGGGAAGCGAGGTGAAGGAAACACAGGTATTTTGTGTATGATTTTTCTCATTCTTCATATTTAAAAATAAAGCAGTAAAAAATAGGCATGCTGCCTCCACCTCCGCAGACACCTGGGCTTCGGCCTGCTGTATGTTTCACCTCACCCACATGACCATCCTAGGTCACCCCAGTCTTTCTTTTCTTTGATCTGCTATACATCTTTCT
>NW_012121820.1:7064135-7093665 GCF_000951035.1 Colobus angolensis palliatus | reverse complement strand
ATGGGGTTTCACCGTGTTAGCCAGGATGGTCTCGATCTCCTGACCTCGTGATCCGCCCGCCTTGGCCTCCCAAAGTGCTGGGGTTACAGGCGTGAGCTACTGCACCCAGCCTAAAGGACCTATACGCTTCTTGATGGTAAAGAGTATGTTATAATTATAGGCACAACAATAGGCATATAAGGTCTTAATGACTAGAAAGAATGGCAAAAATACTGGAAACAAAACACCAGGGGAAAGAGTGCCAGGGAAGAGCCCTCACTAAAAAGTTCTGTACTCGCTAAGGCAGACCTAGTGCACTTCACAGCAGAAAGTCCAAAGTAAGAACAGTGAATGTGTTCACTTTGTGAGAAACTGAAAGGTGCTTATGACAAAGAAAAAGAAATTCCATTCTCCCGGTGACTCAGGTCCACTCTGTAAGCAACACTGTAAGTAGAACGATGATCCCTTCAGAGCAGAGGAGAGTTCACTGTTTCACACAAAACAAGATTACCCACAAAAAAGAAATGATGAGCACTACTATGAGCAGGCATACGGCTACTGAGGAGATATGCCTACACCTTTAAAGGCCAATAGTCTTACTTGTGAGGTAGACAGATAATGACCAGACCCTATATGTAACGCAGAGATGAAGAGGGCCAGCATTGCTCTTTAAACACACAGTCTGTGGACACAGAATATGGGGACAGGAATGGGTCCTATGACGAGATGGCTCCTGGCTATGGTCCCAATGTAGACAGAAAAGGGGTAGAACGTCAAGAAGCAAACAGTGGAAACACGATTAAAAGCAAGAGTGTAAAATTTGGGGCATTTTCAGGAGACTAAATGCAGACCACCATCATTCTTCAGAGGGGCTCAGTGTGGGTGGTCCCTCCCACCGGGGGCATGTAGCACATCTGTGGAGACATTTTTGGCCATTGGGGTTCTGTGGGATACTGCTGGCATTTGGTGGAGGGAGAGGAAAGGAGGGATGATAGAGACACTGCAACATGCAGTATCTTCTCCTACAGGAAAGAAATGCCCCAAGTCCTGTATAACTTTCTAATCTTAAATAGTCATATAAGCGAAAAATCTGTTTATAATGATCTAGGCCTAGAATCTTATTCCATTTAGTACTTGAACACATAGTATTTATGTATATATATATTTTTATGTATATTAAATTTTCTTCAATGTAATAGTGTATCAAGGACAATTTGTATTTGATTTGAACTGGAACTTTAGGGATTTTCACTCTTGAAAAATATCACAAATGGCAATGTTATGTACAGTACTCGAATCACAACACATCACTCCTGTATCAGTGAGAACCCACATTCATAGAGATTTAACCTAAAAGTAGTCTGTATAAACATCAGACTCCTCTTTTGACTTTTACTATAGTTATATCTGGGCAAGTCTGTGTTAAGATACATATCATTTTAAATTACTTTATGTTTTTATTTTTCCTCTATATTGAGTTCTATCGATTTTTTAAAAATTACACAAGTAGGTTATATTATCTATGATCTCCAAAATAAGGATAAAGGGAGGATGGCTTTTAGTTGGGATTTCTAGAAAACAGAGCCTAAGGCAAGGACTCAGTCTGTATCATTTTGTCTGGGAACTCCAAGCCAGGGCAGTGAGGGTAAGGGAAGTAAGGAAGGGAGGAAAGAAAGGACATAAACAATGAGGTATGAGAGGCATTAGCATGCTGCCCACCACCTCACTACAAGCCCCAAAGAGGGCCAAGTTTCCTCAGCAGGAGCATGGGGTCAGCACATGGGACACATTTGGGAGAACCACCAGGAGAAACTAATCTTGAAATAGTGCACAGAAGAGAGAAAGAATGGTGAATTCATCTGCCCACCTCCTCATTTTCCATTTCCCTTCATTCAAGGTTCACCCAGTGAGTTAACCTGCCCACACTTCCAGGTTGCATCATCTGGCTCCACCATCTGGCCCCTCAGGAAGCTGGTACCACACCTTATGGTGTGTGGTTTCATCCAAGTCTAAAAGAGGAGGCAGCCTGGTGTGAGTGGGTGGCATTAACTAAGAGAGATAAAGGAGATGGCTGAATATGGAAGGTTTGCATCCCAATATAGCTCATAAGAAAGTATGTTCTGTAAATAGATATGGGTCTGGCAGAGTTGAGAACCACCTCAGCGCAGTTTGAACTGTTTGTGTAATATCTTTCTTTTTCACTAGCATGTGAGCTCCATGAGGACAGAGACAGTATCTCCTATCATTCAAGTTGAATGTAGACCATCTAGCATAGCGTATGACACACAATTGTTGGATCAATATACAGTTATTGAGTGAAAGGTCCAGAGTGGTAGGAATTAAGAAGAAGCAGGAAACGGTCATGACATAAATAGCCTTACATGTCTACCAAGGATGCTGAACTTGTATTCCATAAGTGGTGTGGAACCTCTTAAGTCATTTCTGTATTAAGACATGATCACGCTGGCATTTTGGAGGAACTGGTCAGTGTGAACAACAGCCTTGAGGTGGGAAGAGGAAGGGGCCAGGCAGACTGCTGAGAAAGCTATTAATATTATGACGACCCACGAGAAACTGAGGCAGGAGAAGGAAGTGAAAGGACAAATTCAAGAAATGTTATTAGCAAGCTCGACAAACAGGTATGGTAGGAGGTGAGGAAAAGGAGAATTAAGATGGACTTCAGGCCGGGTGCAATGGCTCACGCCTGTAATCCTAGCACTTTGGGAGGCTGAGGCGGGCAGAGCACGAGGTCAGGAGATCAAGACCATCCTGGCTAACACAGTGAAACCCTGTCTCTACTAAAAATACAAAAAAATTAGCCAGGTGTTGTGGCAGGCACCTATAGTCCCAGCAACTCAGGAGGCTGAAGCAGGAGAATGGTGTGAACCCGGGAGGCAGAGTTTGCAGAGAGCCGAGATCGCACCACTGCACTCTAGCCTGGGCAATAGAGTGAGACCGCCGTCTCAAAAAAATAAAAAAAGAGAGACTTCATTTTCTGGCTTGATGGAAGAAGCACTGATAGGGAATCAAGAAGCAGCAGTACATCAAGCAAGTTGTAAATATTATTTCCATGTTGGATACAAGGACTCCATGTGCCTTCTGGACATCCTTGTAGAGATGTTCAGCAAGAATCTCAAGCTGAGGTTCTCAGAGGCAGAAATATTTCAGAGCATAAAGACTCACAAGTTAAAAACCACAAAGGGCATGAAAAAAAAATCAGAAAGAATAATGGGCTAACAATGGAATAGCAATGTTCATGAAACAAAAGAGAAGATTGTATAAAAGATATAAAAAAAGACACGATTACAGGCTGGGCATGGCAGCTCACACCTGTAATCACAGCACTTTGGGAGGCCAAGGTGGCAGGATCACTTGAACCCAGGAGTTCGAGACCAGCCTGGGCAACATAGTGAGACCTCATCTCAATTAAAAAAAAAAAAAAAAAAAAAAGAAAAAAGACGTGATTGTAGAGCTACAAAGAGAATCAAGTGAGTGATACCACAGACATTATCAGAGATGCATATTAGGGAGAGGGCAGTCATACTGTCATATGCAACGAAGAGTCTGGTAAAGTATGAACTGAAAAATACTCATTGGGTTTGAAAACATTTAGGTTACTGGTAACTTTTTCCAGAACAGATCCATCAGAGTGGTAGGGGCAGACATAAGACTATATCAAGTGGGTTGAAATGAGACAGGCAAGTGAAGAAGTTCTACCTACAGAATATTGAATTGTTCCCTCTAGAACTTGTTTTATAAGTACAGCTGCAATAAAGTTATAGGGCATTATTTGAAGAATATTATTCTATTTGTTACAGGTTTTATCCATTTATTCTAGGTCTTATCACTGGATCATAGACATCACAGAGAACCATCTGAATGCTGCCTGTTCGGATGACCCTGGATTGGTTCCTTGTAATTACTGTGCTCTGCCTGGGTACAGAAGTCACAGGAAACCCATAGCATTTCTTTCCCAGCAGTTTTTGGCAGAGCTGCCTCTACTTCACTTACTGAAAGATCATCCAAGAAAATTTTTAGGTAATTGATGGGAAAACCACACAAAAATCCAGTGTAAGGGCTATCTCATATTGCCTGGGCTTTCTAGAACCATTTGAGTAAGTCTATAGGAATATATGATTTCTGTATATCTATGTCCACTTTTCTAGTATTGATCGAATACTCTGATGCTGAATTTTATAATTTCAGTTTCATCTGCAAACTACTCTAAACCTCTTGAAGTTCACAGTATAATGTGAGAAGTAAATCCCTGAGCAACTTACCTGAAATTTGTTCATTTTCAGGTTCTCCTGAGAAAGGGCCAAGAGTGTTGAAAGCAGAGCTGGGTAAGGAAGAATGGGGAATGGCATGAGCAATCTGGCTCACACAGCAGCTCTACAGTTACCTACAAAGACAGCCACGCACCCATTTAAAAACATGGCCCTTTGACCAGTCTGGTTCAGGAAGCAACAGCTTGAGGTAACCTTCACTTGTCCATTTATAGTTCTAGAATGGTCACATAGAGCTTTTCTTACTGTCAACAAATGTTTTCTACTGAATTACTGAGAATTTATGCCTCCTTTGAAAAAAACTGAAAACCTCTGAGTCCAATTAATAGAAGACTAGGTCAACGAAAGTTAGTATATACAAAGCCTGGAACACTATTTTGGCATTAAAGTGGATTCTACGATTAAAAGATTTCTTGGAATAGGAAAATGATATTTTGTCACTTACCTACTTTCCTACTAATGTGTTTAGCCACTAGAGATGACAGAATCCAGAAAGAACAAATGAAAGTGTTTAAGGTGTTTGTCTTTTTGACAGTTTGGTCTCCTTTAGCTGCAGTTTCACAACAGGACCTTTTACTAAGAAACTTCTTGTGGTAGGTAACTTAAATGTGGTAGAGGACAAAGCCCTGACCAGTACTCAAAGGACCAGAATTCAGTTATTGTCTTTGTCACTAGCAAACTGCACTACTGAATAAAATCTTTACGAAGTCGTAATTTTAAAACAAGATAAATTGGTTTTTAGTCTTTCCTTTACCCCTATTGTGTAGCTCTGTAAGGGGTAAACTCAGTAAATCCCACGTGAGGTGATGAACATGGTTGGTGCAGCTCAGGATAAACAGAGGATGGAGATGGTAGGGAATGACATGTATGTGTTTAGGAAGTGATGAAGAGATCATTTCCTTATTTATAACTAGTACGCCTTCCTTCCAACCCAGGACTCTCGCAGATACCTCCAGTGAAGTGTCTTTTCCTGTCAAATCTGGACCCTGCCCATTCCAGCTCACATCCTTCTTCCGAAACGTGATATGAACTTTGCTGAGCTACAGTAATCAATGGTTGCAGGACTAAGTGCATCAGCAGAAGTTCTGGAAAGAGGCTCTAGCAACTTGGATGCGCAAACCTTTCACCTTCACCAAGCGCCTTCTTCAGGCAAATCAGGGCCCTAGAGAGAGCCCGCCCCGTGGCCTGCAGGTCAGGAGCCCAATCTTGCCCTGGCTGCCTCGCCTCCCGACAACAGGAAACCCTCCCTCCAAAGACAAGGAGAGCGCGCGTCCACCCTCCGCTGACCCGAGGACAGCTCCGCCCGGCCCCACCGTTCCCTCCGACGCCCGAGTGCTCGGAGCTCGCCGCCAGCCCTTCCTATAGGTTGTGGGTGCACCCGCTTCGCCTGCAGTTCGCACCAGGTCCAAGTCACGGTGGGACCAGGCATTCACCCGCTGAAGGACCCTCACCCGGAAGAGCCTGTCGAACCGGAAGCGTGTCCAGGTGAAAAACAGGAACGGCGCATGCGCAGAAAGGCCCCCGGACCGCCTTTCCCGGGGCTCTCCCGAGACCCGCGCCGGCTTTCTGGACCACAGTACCCAGAAGGCGTCGCGGCCACCGCCCTACCCTGAGGGATCTTTGAAGAGCTTCTGCTGTAACTACAGAGCTTGGGTGACTGCTGTGAATCACCAATACGAAAAGTAAAGTTTCATATCCGTTTCACCGAAGGCTGTAGATGAGAAAGGAAAATTCTGCGAAATGAAAATGACTGCGAAAGATATTCCAGCAGAATATTAAGGGAATAATACTAACGACCTGCAGAAAATTTCTCGCCAACAGGATACAAAATCATTGCTGGCTTTCAATACGTGAAAGTTGAAGATAAATCAGAATATCTCTGAAGAAAATGATCTATTAGCTGTAACCCCAATTCCCAGAGATACCCGGGTTTAACATTAGGTGCACATTCTTCTGACAGTTTTAGAAAGAGGAACTGATATGGGTCTAATAATTTATCTTTTAAATTAGCAATATAGTTAATATACTTTAATACCACAAATCATCTCATATACATTGTGAGTAATATAGAAAATAGTTTTACATAAACAAGGAAAATACATACAATCATGCATGGTTTAACGATGGGGATACGCTCTGAGAAATGTGTCTTTAGGCACTCTCGTCTTTGTGTGAACATCATAGAGGGTTCTTACACAAATCTAGACGATATGGTCTACTACATACCTAGGCTGTATGGTATAGCCTATTTCTCCTAGGCTACAGACCTGCGTGGCGTGTTACTGTCCTGAATACCGTATGCAATGGTAACACAATGGTATTTGTGTGTGTAAACATATCTAAACATAGGAAAGGTACAGTAAACTTACAGTATTATAAATTTGTGAGACCACAGTTGTATATGCAGTACATCGTTGACCGGAACATTCTTATGTTATGCATGACTGTATATGAATTGTATGCATGTTGACTAAATAGAACTTTATAAAACTTTACTCATTGGAAGGCATGAAAATATCTGACAAAGTTATGATGTATTCAATTTCGGAAAAGAACAGTTAGCGACTGGTGGTAGCTAGTCTTCAAAGATGGCCCCCAATGAACTAAACTTCCCAGTGTTCCAGGCTTGTATATTTCCCTCCCACATTGAATTTGGCTGACTCTGTGATTCTCTTTAATCAAAAGAATGCGTCAGAAGTGACACTGTGCCACTTCCAGAAAATAAGCCATACAAAGTCCTGGAAGCTTCAGCTTTGCCCTTTGAAGAGTCCTTAGACACTAAGACATGCAGCTAACCTGTTAGACCAAATGGAGAAACCAAGAGAAGTAGGAAGTGAGAGGCCCTGAGACCACATGGAAAAAGAGACGCCCATCTTTCCTAACAACGCAGCTATCCCAGCCTTCCAGTCATCCTTGCCTAGAGACATAAGACATATGAGTGAACATTCCAGGCCAGTGAAGTTCCTAGATGACTTCCGCTCTAGATGAAATCATGTAGCTGATCCCAGTAAACATACAGACTACAAGAAATAATAAATTTTGTTGTTATAAGCTTCTAAGTTTTGGGTGGTTAGTTATGCAGCAATAGCTAGCTAAACACCAACAAAAGATGATTTCCAAGAATATAATATGAAAAACTGCCATTTCAAATCAGTGAGAAAGGCTTATTGTTAAATAGATTATTGAAAAAGTGATGTGGGTCAACTCACTAACCATTTGGAGTAAAAAACTAAGATTTAATTCCCATCTCACGCATTATAATCAATATATTTCACATTGGCATATAATTTGAAATGTTAAAAGCAAACTCTCGGAGTAAGTGATTTTTTGCATTACTTGCTAGGAAAGCTCTTTTATTGAAATTTTATCAAAGCAAAGTTTCCTAGTAATCAAGAAAATGGAATATATTTCTATTCATTCAAGTTTAGACAGTCTCAAATGTTTTGCTACTTTTGTAATTTGGAACATTTTTCTATCTTATTTTCATTGCCATGTAAAAATGATACTGTAGAGAAAATTATTGATCAATGTGGCTATGAAAAATTGAAAAAGTCTTGCTTCAGAAAAAAATAGATTTAAAAAGAAATAAATGGAGAAAATAAAGTGGTTTCACCACATATGAGAAGGATTGAAATAGACTCAATTTATTAACATCTCTTTTAGAAATCAGTAAAGATGAGGATTCAAATTTTTTTAAAAAATGAAAAAAGAACATGAACAAGGCAATTAATACAGAAGAATTGTAAAAGAGCCATAACTATATATATGAGGTAATGGCCAATAATACTCTAGAGCAAAGAAATGCAAAAAGGTTTTGATTACATACTTTTTTGGCAGACTAATCTGGCAAAGATTAAATGGAATAATAAAGTATTGGCATGAATTTGGAAAAAATATTTGTTCCCAGACAGGTTGGGTGGGAGTATAATTCCTATGACATTTCTAGTAGACATTCTGTGCCCAAATTGAAGATTTCACACCCTTTATTCCAGCAACTCAGCTTCTAGGAACATCTTAATGAAATAATTAAATCAGTACAAAAATATGCATATCAAAAATGTTCCTTATAATGGTTTTAATCATAATCTTTTTTTTTTTTTTCCGTAGTCGGAGTCTCGCTTCGACACCCAGGCTGGAGTGCAATGGTGTGATCTCGGCTCACTGTAACCTCCACCTCCTGGGTTCACGTGATTCTCCTGTCTCAGCCTCCCAAAAAGCTGGGATTACAGGTGCCTACCACCATGCCTGGCTAATTTTTGTATTTTTAGTAGAGATGGCATTTCACCATATTGGGAACTCCTGACCTCAAGTGACCTGCCCACCTCTGCATCCTAAAGTGCTGGGATTACAGGCATGAGCCACCATGCCCAACCAATCATAATAATTTTTTAAAAGTTGGAGGGAAGCAACCAAATGTCTACCAGCAATGTGAAGGTGAAGGTAGAATATAAGTATGTAGGGTCCAGCCCCACAGGGTTGGTGGGTTTTTCTCTCCGTGTGCGGAGACGAGAGATTGTAGAAATAAAGACACAAGACAGAGATAAAAGAAAAGACAGCTGGGCTCAGGGGACCACTACCACCAAGACGTGGAGACCAGTAGTGGCCCTGAATGCCAGGCTGAGCTGATATTTATTGGATACAAGACGAATGAGCAGGGTAAGGAGTGTGAGCCATCTCCAACGATAGGTAAGGTCACGTGGGTCATGTGTCCACTGGACGGGGGCCCTTCCTTGCCTGGCAGCTGAGGCAGAGAGAGAGAGAGAGAGAGACAGCTTACGCCATTATTTCTGCATATCAGAGACTTTTAGTACTTTCACTAATTTGCTACTGCTATCTCAAAGGCAGAGCCAGGTGTACAGGATGGAACATGAAGGCAGACTAGGAGTGTGACTACTGAAGCACAGCATCACAGGGAGACGGTTAGGCCTCCGAATAAATGCGGGTGGGCCTCTTCCACAAGAGGTGGAGGAGTAGAGTCTTCTCTAAACTCCCCCCGGGCAGAGGGAGACTCCCTTTCCCGGTCTGCTAAGTAGCGGGTGTCTTTCCTTGACTCTGACGCTGCCGCTAGACCACGGTCCGCTTGGCAAGGCATCGTCCCAGATACTGGCGTTACCGCTAGACCAAGGAGCCCTCTGGTGGCCCTGCCAGGGCATAACAGAGGGCTCGCACTCTTGTCTTCTGGTCACTTCTCACTGTGTCCCCTCAGCTCCTATCTCTGTATGGCCTGGTTTTTCCTAGGTTATAATTGTAGAGCAAGGATTATTATAATATTGGAATAAAGAGTAATTGCTACAAACTAATGATTAATGATATTCATATATCATCATATCTATTATCTATATCTAGTATAACTATTCTTACTTGATATATTTTATTATACTGGAACAGCTCATGCCCTTGATCTCTTGCCTTGGCACCTGGGTGGCTTGCCACCCACATAAGTAGCCATTTTTAATTTATTTGATGTAATATTTGAATTACAAATATAATTTTCATGTTTTTTCAGATATAACTACTTGTCTTAATGTGATTTATTGAAAACATCATTTTTTGCCCACTGCTTTGCAATGTCATCTAAATTCTTACATACCTCTTGTCTATACATGTTCCTGCAAGGAACCAGCATTTAACTATTTTACAAATTAAAGAAATTTCATACATATTAACATTAATCTGCTTTTTCTAAGATTTTCTGGATGTATTTTAAATACTCTGTGAATGGAAACAAAAAAAAGCAAGGAAAGCACCAAAATTTGCCGCTATTTTAACAGAAATGTTATTAAAGAAACAAAATTTTCAATTCTTCAAGAAAATGAGATATATTTCTATTCGAGTTTAAATATTTTCAAATGTTATGCTGCTGTTGTAAAAGGGAACATTTTTCTATCTTACTTTCATCGCCATATAAAAAGCAATTGAGGCTCTAAAACAGTGTTGCCAAAAATCACTATGTCTATTAAAAACAGAATTCTAAACATGTACCTTCATGATCCTATCATTGTAAAATTATCAAAAAGCTGTGAATCTACCATGAGGCATAGTCATTTCTGGAAGGAAGATAACGAGTGATATCTGTTCTGCTTTTGATCTATAGTTTCAGATTTATTTACAGTGTTCTTTTATTAGTTATATATTGTTGTGTAACAAATTGCCCCCAAAATTGGTGGCTTAAAACAACATTATTTATGGTCTCACATTTTCTCGTGGTAAGGAATCTGGGCACTGTTTAGATGGGTTCTCTGCTTTGGCATCTCTCTCCGCAATCAAGATGTCAGGTGTGGCCACACTCATTTCAAGGCCAACTCAGAAATATCAGCTTCCATGCACACTTTCATACTTTCATGGTTGTTGGCAGGATTCACCTCCTTGCCACCTGAGCCTCTCCGTAGGGCAGCTCACAACATGGCAGCTTGTTTCATTAGAACAAATGAGAGAGAGAGAGAGAGAGACAGAGACAGAGAGAGAGAGAGACAGAGTGAGTCATGGTCTCATAAAACCCAACCTCAGAAGTGATATGCCAGCACTTTTGCTATATTTTACCGGTTAGAAGTCATTAGGTGCAGCCCACACTCAAGAGGAGGGGATGGCACAGGTCATAAATACCAGAAGAGGGGGATCATTGGGAGCCATTTCAGAAAAAGCTTCCTGCTGTATTGAGCAACTGAGAAGTTCAAAATAGCACAGTATTACTAGTTTTTTTATTCCAGTGGCAGATTTAATTGCTCATTGGTTTTAATCTCTTATTGTAGTGCAAGGTTATATTTTGTTAATAGATGCTGGATTTGATCCTCTATGGCAGGGATCCCCAACCCCCATGAACTCTGAGAAGCATGTGGAATGCTCCCAGAATTGTCTCCTGGGGGACTAGAGGTTAAGACATTTGTTCATCTTTGTTTCCAGTGGAACTGTCCACCACCTCCAAGACCCAAGATCTCTATCCCAACAAAGTTAGGAACTGGGCCGCACAGCAAGAGGTGAGCAGCAGGCGAGTGAGCACTACTGCCTGAGCTCCACCCCCTGTAAGATCAGTGGCGGCATTAGACCCTCATATGAGCGGGAACCCTATTGCGAACTGCACACCTGAGGAATCTAGGTTGCACACTCCTTACGAGAATCTAATGCCCCCCAATCCTGTCCATGGAAAAATTGTCTTCCATGTAACTGGTCTCTGGTGCCACAAAGTTTGGGGACCGCTGCTCTATGGGATCAATTAATCCTACCGTACAAGGCATCAGCCTAAGCAGCCATCCTGATAGAAGTATGATATGACATAGTAAAGGCTCAGCTAAGGCAGAAGTTTTGGTATGACACTCTAAGAGTTTTGGGTGTTGTCTGCCGGGATGTAGCTTATGTATGGAACTAGTGGCTGATATATGCTATTGTATCCTCAAGTGGCTGGAAACGAAGAGATGACAGTAGAATTAACCTATTTCATCATCATTCTCACTTTCTGAATTTGTGCTTTTCTTCCCTGTAACTTTTATTATTTATTTATTTATTTATTTATTTACTGAGAGTCTCGCTCTGTCACCCAGGCTGGAGTGCAGTGGCATGATCTTGGTTCACTGCAACCTCCACCTCCTAGGTTCAAGCAATTCTCCTGCCTCAGCCTCCTGAGTAGCTGGGATTACAGGTGTGAACCACCATGCCCAGCTATTTTTTTTTTTTTTTTGTATTTTTAGTAGAGACAGTATTTCACCATCTTGGTCAGGCTGGTCTGGAACTCCTGACCTCAAGTGATCCACCTGCCTCAGCCTCCCAAAGTGCTGGGATGATAGGTGTGAGCTACCACACCCAGCCCCAACAACTTTTGACTTTGTTGGGATAGAGATTTTGGGACTTGGAGATGGTAGACAGTTCCACTGGAAACAATGATGAACAATGTTGTAATCTTTAGTCCTCCAGGAGACAATTCTGGGAGCATTCCATATGCTTCTCAGGGTTCTTAGAAGAATCAAATTCCTGTTGTCCATAGCAGGGACTTTAATTGCACCTGCTTACGTTGGCATTTCTCCTTCTTTATCTCATTATCTCCAGTCCCTCATCCCTGCTTCCTGGAATCACCTTCCAAATAAACTCTATAACCCAGGCACTGTATGCATTTTACATAACATGTACATGACATCTTACACTGTACCCTGCCCTCTCTCTTCCTAGTGTTTCTTTTTGAACTGGAAGAGGAAGCAAGTGAAGATTTGACTTGAAGATTAGAGAGCTGAAGTAATCTTCATTTATTCACTTTGGATGAAGACTGTATGGTCAATAGCTAGGTCTTGGCATTCTAATTACTAAATAGATACTATGTTTATGGTAAATGACTGTAGGTCTGTCTATCCTCAAAGGAAGCAGAAAACCTTGGATCCTGCTGAGTTTTTATCCAGTGGGAGATTTCCTTAAAAAAGTTTAAGGAGTGGTGGAAGACTAAAATTTGCTACTTAAAAATTATTTCTTAAGATGTGCTATTTAGCATACCAGCTACACTGACTATTGGAGCATGGTTCAGATGGGTTCTGTCTGTGCTTCAGGATCTTTTGCTGTAATCCAAGGTGTCAGTGTGCTTGCACTTGAGCTTTATAAGGACGTGTGAAGTGGTCCGTGGCCTGTTAGGAACCGGGCCACACAGCAGGAGGCTTTGTTAATATTTTTTAAAATTTAGCTTTTGGTTTGGTTAATCCTTTCTATTGTTTCTTTTTGCTCTTTCATTTATTGCTTCCTTTTATCTGCATTATGTTCTTCCTCATCATTAAAAAAATTATTCTGTTCTTTGCTGGGCGCAGTGGCTCACACCTATAATTCCAGCACTTTGGGTGGCTGAGGTGGGTGGATCACTTGAGCGCAGGAGTTCAAGACCAGCCTTGGCAACATGGTGAAACCCTGTCTCTATCAAAAATACAAAAATTAACTAGTCTTATAATCCGGTCTCTAATTAATTAATTAATTAATTAGATTTAAAAAATTATCCTGTTCTTATTTTAACATCTTGAGTTAGGCACAGTCAATATAAGAATTTAGGACCAGGCACAGTGGCTCACACCTGTAATCTCAGCATTTTGGGAGGTTGGGGGGGTGGATCACCTGAGGTCAGGAGTTCTAGACCAGCCTGGCCAACATGGTGAAACCCCGTCTCTACTAAAAATACAAAAATTAGCCAGGTGTGGTAGTGGGTGCCTGTAATCCCAATTACTTGGGAGGCTGAGACAGGACAATTACTCGAACCCAGGAAGCAGAGATTGCAGTGAGCTGAGATCTCATCACTGCACTCAGCCTGGGTGACAGAGTGAAACTCCTTCTCATTTAAAAAAAAAAAAAAAAAAAAAAAGAATTTAAGGTTCTGGATTTCCCTGCGAGCTTTTTTTTTAGTGACTCCACTCAAATCTACATTTTACTTGATGAGACATACAAAAAAAAAAAAAAAAAAAACCCGATACTGCAAATGATTATTTAATTTAAAGTGTAGTAAAGGCTACAAAGGAGAAATTCACATAATACAGGAGTAGACCATGTCTGTGGGTTAGAGAGAGCTTCTTCTGGGAAGAGATATTTGGATAGTGCTTCAAAGGGTGGTGCAGAGGAGGAAGGGGAAGAGCACTTGAAGCGTAGTGTGAAGTGAAGAGAACTATAAGGTGTTCCAGAGCTAAAGTAAATGAGGAGAAGAAAGACTTGCTTCCCACTCTGGAGGTCTTTCTGAGTCTGGAGGTATCACAACCTCTTCCTGTTGCAAGGTCCCTGGTACCTGAAAGAATTTTGTCGCACACACTAGCCTACCCCTTGTGAGTCCTCCCAGCCCAGCTTTCAGGGGTCTGGCCCCTAATTCCTTCTTTTCCTATAAAGGTCAGTCAGAATCTGGAATGACTCTTACTTCCACAGAGCTTCAAATCCCACCTCCCTCTGAGGTAGAAGACCAGCAGGGCTTGTTTTCTGGTCACTACCCTGCTGATCAAACCAGGATCTGATCCAGACAGGATAAAGTGAAGAAACCAGCAGGAACCAGCAGATGGGGACAAATGTGATCCCTGGCCACCCTCATTGCTCATTATCATAAGATACTCCCACAGTGCCATGACAGTTTTAAAATGCCGTGGCAGTGACCCAGAAGTTACCACTCATTTCCTAGAAAGCTATAAATAACCTGCCCCTCAATTTGCATTCATCCACTCCTTAATTTACATGTAATTAAAAGTGGGTTTACATGAGTATAAATAGTTACCAAGAGTCTATAGGTTGCTGACTTAGGGCATACTGCCTATGAGTTAGCCCTGCTCTGCAAGGAGCAGTACTGTTGAATGAAAGATTGTTGTCTAATACCACCAGCCCACCCTTGAATTCTTTCCTGGGTGAAGGCAAGAATCCTCCTGGTTAAGCCCTAATTTGGGGGCTCAGCTCTCCCACGTCACCTTTGGTGAGAGGAGGACCAACTGTGGGGATTGTTAATTCAAACCTCCTGAAAGCTAATGTTGATGGGAAGTGAGCCAGTGAAATGGAAATGGTACCTGAGGCAAGACCCTGTCTGAGTAGAGTGTAGCCCTTTGCAGGACAGATGCAATGAGTGCTATGAGGGAGATAAGGACAGGTACTGTGGGCAGAGAGGAGATGGCCACTCACCCTGGACAGTGGGTTCAGAAGCAGCCTCCAGGAGGAAGTGAACATTCAGTGGGGATCTGATAGATTAGAATTGGCAGCCAAGGGTGAGGAGGATTCCTCTGGTCAGAAGGAACAGCATATGCAGAGGCCAGAGAGTGTGGTGCAGTTTGCCAGGTATGAGCTGCAGTCAGGCCTATGAATGACATGGCTGACTAGTTGGTGCCTTGTTTGTTATGGTGAAGCATGTTATATTTTCCAAAGATGCCCATTACCATATCTCCCATCCTACTTTCTCTTCTTACTGCATCACTCCCCCATCAAAAGGTGGACTCTATGTCCCCTCCCGTATGTCCCCTCCCCTGAAAGCTGGATAGACCTTCATGACTGCCTCAACTAAAAGGATATGGTAGAAGTGAGGCCACGTGACTAACAAGGCTTGGGCATAAAAGGCAATACAATCTCTGCTCAGCTCTCTGTTTGGGGATAGTTGCTCTTGGGACCTGGACGCCATGCTATGATGAAGCCCAGGCTACATGAGGAAGCCATGTGTGGAGGTTGTGGGTTAAATCCCCAGCTAAGGTCCTAGCCAACAGCCATGTGAATAAGAAAGCCTTCAAGAGGACTCCAGCCCCAGTCACCAGCTGCCTGAGTGTGGACCGCCTATAAGTGAACCTTCAGAATCATAAAAGATAATAATAATAAATAATGTTGCTTTACACCAATAACCAATACAGATGGTCAAATAGTGACCGAGGAGAAGAATTCTAAGCCAAAGAAAGGTATAGGTAGGGTTTACTACCAGATCAAAGAAGGAGAAGCTCCAGAATTGCAGGAGGGGAGGGGAAGAGAGGGAAGGAATGGAGAGAGAGGGACAAGGAAAGAAGAAGGCAGACTGGCAAGCCCACATTGGATAGTGCAGTTTCCATGAAGGCCACTAAGTGGCAGCATTGGCACAGGTCAGTGGTTGTCAGACTGACTTTGTTGTTGCTTTGTCAGGGGACCTTGCTGTGAAGGCTCAGTGTCTGTGGCTGCAAGGTAAAGAAGGCCTGGCTGACAGCGAGTGCTGAGGAAGACCTGGGAAGGCCTAGATCTTGCTGATACATCAAATAATGTCAACCTCCCACAGTTATTAACCTGAGTCAATTCATTCATGGTAGAGGTGTTGTTTTTTCTTCTGGTTCTCCTTTTTCTGATAACAAACACTTCAATTTTTCTTTGGGGAACTATACCACCACCACTCAGGTCTCCCATATACACTCTCATAGGCTGTGCACTGCATAACTCCAGAGAATCCATCCATTCAGACTGTGCTGAGTGGTGCCTACTGAAATTGAGCAGTGCCCAACCTGTATGACTGTCAATAACAGCCCTTGAAAGATGGTCCAAGTTGTCCATTGTACTCCTGGTCTAGATACAAGCACATTGCCTGAACCAAGCATATCATGGATTTGATTTTGAATCCTGAGCACAATGTTCATCCTGTTCATCCTGACATGAATGCTGTGAAGCAATTGCCCATTAGCTCCAGCTACTTGGATCTCCAGAGTTCTCCCTGGTTCTTTCTTTCTTTTTTTTTTCTTCCAACTCCAGTAGAAATCAAATTCCCTTTTGATTTAGTTAGCTAGAGATACTTTCTGTTACTAGCAACCAGAGAACTCCAAAAAGTCACAATCTGTGCCTCAAACCTTTCTCAAGGAACCAGATTTCAGCAAAAGGTCTTGGGTATTAAGATTATGGCTGGTCTTTATTCATTATCCATTCATTTATTCATCCAACATATATTTTGTGGGTACCTACTATGTGCGAGGCATGGTTTTAGACTAGAGGACTCAGCGGTGAAGAAGCCAGACATGCATGGTCACTGCCTACTCAGAATCTGGTGAGAAAGACCACAGTACGTAGATGATTACGGAGAGTTATAGAATTCCAAATGGGGAGAAGTACTGTGAAAGAATAGAATGAAATGCAATGGAAGAGAATATGGAATGGAAGGGAATATGGAATGGAATAGAATGAAATGCAATGTGGAAGATATTTACACATAGGTAGCCTTTATTTTAGGCTTGCTGCAAGCAAGCACTTTCTACCCCTTATAACAGTTAATCCTCAGAACAATGCTACAGGTTAAGTACTACTATAGATCCTATTTCACCGATGTGTAAACTAAGCATACATTAAATATAAATCTACATCTAATAACTTAAAAATATAAATAGAATTTTCCCAAGACCTGGGTCTTTCAATGCTAAAAGTGGGACAGTCCCGGGCAAACAGGGACAAGTTGTCAGTCTAATAAATAACTTGGCTATGACCACACTGTTAGGGAGTGGTGGGGTAAGTATTCACTTCAGGTCTAGTTTTACCCTGAAGCTCGTGCACACAATGACTACCTGACAGGTGCCCTTGGATGTTGTGGGCAGTGTGTGGGGAAAGGGAGGAGAGTGGGAGATGCTGGAGGCAAGGGGGCCAAAGAAGAGACTGAGGCAATGGCCCAGCACGCAATGGGCATGGAGAAGGAAGTAACTGATTAGATGTGAGGGGTAGAGGGGGCAGGAGGTCTGGGATGACCCAGACTGTTAAGTGACATAATATAATGTTCTGTTATTTAACTCATTTTTAGCTGGATATTCTGTCACTTGCAGCCCAAAACATCAAATCAATATGGAGACTTCAGGCACAGTATGATCAGGTCTGGCTCTGATACTTTTGGATTCTTTACACTCTGCCCCCTCTATGTATCAGCTTCATGCTCATGGTGGTGTCTCTTACAGCTGCAAGATGGCTTGTAGAAGCATCCAGGGATACCTGTGTCTTGACTCTCTTCTGGGAGGAAACAGTATGATGATTCAACAAACAGCAAACAAAAGTCTGGAGCCAATTGCATGGTTGGGGGAATTCCATGTGCTATCAACTTAGCCTGATTTGTGTACCTGGCATTGCCCTGATCAGTGAGTCAAAGAGATGAGAACACCCACATTGGCTAAGACCAAGCAGACCTAGTCCCTGGAGCTGGGGTGAATTCCTTCTACCCAATCAGCATAGCTAGGCTGTGATTCAATGGGAAGGGCAGTGTAGATTCTGGGGAAGTCATCACAATGTCCACTGCAGCAGAGAAACATAGGGTTTGGGCTCTGCCTCCCCTTCCCTCTTTGACAAGAACACCTAATCCACATATAATTTCATTTTTAAAGGGCTGCATAGCTTCAACTTCCACTTTAGGGAAAGAGCAGAGTACCTAATGGTGTCTGGAATCCAGATTCTAAGATCATACAGACTTGGAGTTCCAGTCTTGACTCCATCAGTTTATCTGTCATGTGATCTTCAGGGAGTCACTTAATGCCCCCAAGCCTCAATTTCCTTACCTGTAAAACATGGGTGCAAATAGTACCTATCCTTTTGAGTTGTGAGGAAGACTTGAGGTGAGGGTGTAAATGCACTTTGATATTAGGAGTAACATCTCCGTTGGATATTGCGAATAATATCACAGGGTGTACACCCACTGTGATATTAGGAGTAATATTTCCCTTACATATTATGAATAATATCACCGCGGGTGTACACACAGGCTGTAACACCCCCCACTGTCATATTAGGAATAATATCTCCATTCAGTATTATAACTAACATCACTGCAAGTGTACACCCGGGTGTAACATCTGCCACTGTGTTATTAGGAGTAAAACGTACATTGGATATTAGGAGTAATATCACCATGGGTTACACATAGTGGTTAACACCCCCCACTATGATATTAGGAGTGATATCTGATTTGGATATTATGAACAATATCACCTTAGGTGTACACACAGTGGGCAACAAACCCCACTATGATATTAGGAGTAATCTCTCCCTTTGATATTACGCATACTATCACGGCAGGTGTACATACATGGCATGACACTGCCCACTATGATATTAGGAGTAATAGCCCCCTTCGATATTGCAATTAATGTCACAGGAATTACGCCAACTGTGTCATTAGGGGTAATATCTCCCTTGGATATTACAAATAATATCACAGAATGTATACCCAGGGTGTACACACACTGTGATATTAGGAATAATATTTCCCGTGAATATCATGAATAATACCACAGGGACTACACACAGGGTGTAAGCCCACTGTGAGAATAGGAGTAATATCTCCCTTGGCTGTTACAAATAATAGCACAGGCTGTACACCCACTGTGATATTAGGAGTAATATCTCCTTTGGATATTACGATATATCACTGTGTGTACAATCACTGTGAGATTAAGTGTAATATCTCCCTTGGATATTATGAATTATATCACGGGGTGTACACCCACTGTGATATTAGGAATAATATCTAACTTGAATATTCCTAAAAATATTAAAGGGTGTACAGCCAATATGACGTTAGGAGTAATATCTCCCTTGGATATTGGGAATAATATCACAAGGTGTACACCCACTGTGACAAACAGAAATTATATCTCCCTTAGATGTTATGAATCATATCACAGACTGTACACCCACTGTGACATTAAAAGAAACATCATGCTTAGCTATTATGAATAATATTAGGAGAAACATCTCCCTTAGATATTACGAATACATCACAGGGCATACATCCACTGTGATATTAGGAGTAATGTCTCCCCAAGATATTATGAATAAGATCAAAGAGTGTACACCCACTGTGGTATTAGGAGTAATACCATCTTAGATATTATGAATAATATCATACAGGGTATACACGCAGTGTGATATTAACAGGAATATCTCCCTTAGGTGTTATGTATTAAATCACCAAGGCATATACATATAGGGTATAAACCCATTGTGATATCATGAGTAATGTCTCCTTAGATGTCGTGAATAATATCATCACAGCGTGTACACTCACCATGAGATTAGAGTAATATTTCTCTTAGATTTTATGAAAAATATCGTCAGATGGTGTACACCCACTGCGATGTTAGGAGTAAGGCTCCCTTAGATATTATGAATAATATCGCAGATGTATCCCACTGTGACATTAGGAGTAATATTCCCCTTAGATATTACAAATAATATCATCACAGGGTGTACGTACACCCACTATGATATTAGGAGTAATATCTCCTTAGATAGTCCGAATAATATCATAACAGGGTGTATACACATATTAGGAGAAATATCTCCCTTAGGTATTACGTGTATCATCACAGTGAGTACACACGGGGTGTACATCCACTGGCCTGTACTGATATTATTCATAATATCTAAGGAAGATATTACTACTAACATCACAGTGGATGTACACACTGTAATGATATTATTCATGATACATAAGGGAAATATTACTCCTAATATCACAGTGGGGATACACCCTGTGATGATATTATTTGTAATTTCTAAGGGAGGTATTTCTCCAATATCACAGGGGTGGACATCCTTTGAAAATATGATTTGTAATATCTAAGGGAGATATTCCTCCTAATATCTTCTTCTAGATATTACAAATAATATCACAAGGTGTACACCCACCGTGATATAAGGAGTAATATCTTCTTTTAGATATCACTGAGGCTTTACGTCGCCTTGTGGCTTCTGCTCTCTTGAACGACCTTTGACACCCCCTAAGGGAGCTCACTCTAGAGCCTTTCATCAGAGGCCACGTGAAGACAGAGGCTCTGATGCTATATCAACCACATATTTTTATGTATCCTGACACTTCGACATCTAGGGCCTTGCTGACCTTGTCAGGCCTGTCCCTCCCAGGGTTAGCCAATTCCTAGAGATAGTAAACATCTCGCCCATGAGCATGCTTTTCACATACAAGCTAACCAGTCCAGAGTTCATGCCACCAGTTACCTACTTCATCAGCCTTCCATAGGACTCACACACTCTAGGCTACTGTTCCTCTGTCCTAAGCACTCCAGGGCCAGGTACCAGACAACTAGGGACAGCCCCTATTCCCAGAGCCTGCTGAAATTACTGAAACTATAATAGCTAACCTTAACCCTGCTCATCTTGCCTCACTTACTCCTTCCCATGGAAACCACCGTAAAGGCTCTTGCCCATGTTTTTGCATCACTCCTGCCTTCTCGCTGACCATAGTGCCTCCCTATTCGGTGCTGCATGGCATAGCACTTTCCCTTCTCTTGGGATCTGTGAGTAACAAACTCTCTTTTCAGTGGCAATCGACTCTTGATCTGTTGGTCTCTCCATACCTGAAGAATAATGCAACCTATATATATTTTTAAATCAACTAAAATTTATTTAATTAAGCATAAAGTTACTTTCACATTTGTCTACAACCACAGTAAATACAGTTCTTGGCATAATGCCATGGCCTTTAAAATTTAAAGCCTCCCCACCCGCAAGATTACATATATAAAACTCCCACTATTGTTTCTATAATAGTGGATTAGTTAATCAAATTAAAATAGTTATACTATCTAGAATAAAATAAAATGGAAATGATTTACTCATAAGATTCATATTGAAATCATCCTTATTTACAATATACTATCCTGAGAATTATAATTCCGTTCAGTTTCAATTTAAGCAAAAGTGTAATGACTGAAGTAACAGCAGTTACTTCAACTGAAAATGAGAACAGTCAGAATGACTTTTGAAGAGAGCAAAAATATTGTCAGGTTTCTTGCCGTGGTTCTGGATCTTCAGTAGCAGGCTCATTTGAAGGCAGACTCAACCCTCAAGGGAACTCACTCTATCTTCAGAATGTGGGGGTCAGGGGGAAAAATCCAGGTCTTAGAGGAAGGTAAGGAGGAAAACCCCTCGGTGAATAGACATTTCTCAATACAAATGGAGCACATGGTGGACCTGGGACATCCCTTGGTGGCAAATAATCTGGAGAAGCTCCAAACATAGTTCCTGGAGGAGGTGGAGGGAAAGGAGGTCCTCTTCTCATGAACGGGCCCCTCATATCCACTGGCAACAGTGGACCTCTGATAGGAGCAAGAGGTGGAGGGAAAAAGCCAGGGCCAGTTGCTTCATTTTCAGCTGGGAGAGATGAATCAGGCACATTTAAATTACCAAGATTATCTTTGGTATCGTTTCTACTGGATTCCATTTCTGAAGGCATTGACCCATCCATTTTATCCAAAGAAGGCATATTAAAACTTCTGAGTTCTGCTGGTCCAGAGCGTCTAGCAGAATTAGAATAAAATCTGTCTTGCCTTTGTGGAGGAACAGCTGAATCAGGATATGATTGTCCTGGTGGAGGAAACATCATCCTACGGTCCTGTTCCCACGGAGGCGACAGGGGCCCAGTGTCAGAAGGAGCCATGTGAGGACTGGTTAACCTCTCACAGCTTGATTCTCCTCTTTCATTGGTAATCTGATGGTCCAGAGGATTCCCTGGGCCTCTTGAGTCTCTTCCTCCTCCCTCTGGAAGCAAACGTGAGAGTCTGAGTGGACCCTCCAACACAGTTGGAGGATAGAGAAAATATCTCGTTTCAGATGAAGGCTGACCCAGTGGAGAGAGACCATATGAGGAATGCTCTCTGCCAAATGCTGTATTTGGAACACCAAGTGCATAAGGATCTTTTTCTAAAAGTTTAATTTTAAAGTCTGTTTCAGCTAATTTTTGTCTGTTGTGAGCATTTTCTTTCCTTAAATCATTGAGGTTTCTTTCAGCAGTCCATGCTGCCAAACAATTATCTGTGCTTTTTTTCTCATAGGAAGTAATCTTCCCTTGATAAAAATGAATAGTTCTCTCAAATTCTTCTTCAAGATCTTTGGCTCGCTTTCTGTAGGTCTCCAGCTCTCCAGTGGCATGGCCGATCGTTTCGTCTACTTTAGAAAGTTTCTCTTTCTCTAACCGGTAATTTTCCTCTACTAGTAATTTCCTCTATAGCTTCATTCCATTTTCTTGATATAATTCTGTCATTACTTTAAGTTTCTGTTGAAGCTTCTGATTCTCACTTTCAAAGTGTGTGTTTTCCGACTGCAAAGATGCTTGTTCCGTCTGAAGATTTTTAATATGCTCTCTGAGCTCTTTCTTGGTTTCATCAACTTCAGATAACTGAATATGAATTTGGTTTCTTTCTCCTTCTAAGGTTGTTAAAGAAGCATTTAACTTAGCTGCATGAATCCGTTTCTTGAAAGCTCCTTTTGGAGGATTATCTAAGTTAGCATCATCTTCCGATTCACTGTTCACTTCTAATTCCAAGTTACCATCATCCATTATGTCTTCTCCAAGCCTAGCAGCCCGATCTTTCATCTTTTGCAAGCGTTCAGTCAGAATGTCGATGTGATTTTCTTTATCATTTAGAACTTGTTCTGCGTGTACTTTGGAGTCTTCAAATGTTATTTTCTGTTTACTAAATTCGCTCACTTGTTCTTTCCATACTTCAGCTTCTTGAAAAAGCTGTTGCTGGCTTTCCTGAAGTTGAGAATTTTCATTCAAAGCATCTTGTGTTGCTATCTTCAGTGGTTCTTCATTCATTTGAAATCTCTTGAAGGTCATTTTGGCTTCAGCTACTTGGGATTTGAGGGATTTTGATGCATCTTCTAGAGACTGTATTCTTTTGGAAATATCCGCCATCAATTCATCTTGTTCAGAATGTTTAGATTTCTCTTCTTTTAACTCTTTTTCTAGAAAGAGTATTTCATGCTCAAGTTCAGAATTGGACCTGTTTACCTTTTCACAGGTTGCCTCCAAACTTTGTGCTTCTGTTGCCTCCTTCTCAAAGCTGGCATCCTCTAAAGATGACTCTACTTCATAGGCTTCATACTCTTTTTGAATGAGGCTAAATTTTTCAAGTAGTCTACATTTTTCTTCAATTAGTCCAGAAAGTGCTACAGCAAGCTTTTTCTCTCTTCTCACATAAAGCCAACTCCTAACCGATCTAAAACTTCTCCACAAGAAGAAGGGAACAGCAAAAAATCCAACGAGAGCTGCACATATCACCAATTCCCATGGAAAACCATAAGGAGTCAAATCTGGTCTCCTGCCTTCAGGCAGTGCTGCCGCAACCTTGCGTGGCTCCTCCAGGACCACCTCCAGTAAGGCTGAGGGGTAGCCCCGGGCTCTTTCATAGCGCCAAGGCTGCTCTGGCTGCGGCCGCCGCAATAACCCAGGCCTGTCGGGGCCACAGTTAGCCGCGAAGAACACACAGGCTTAGGTTAGGAACAGAATCCGCACCTGGCAACCGGAGCGGACCACTGGGGAGCCGGCTGCGGGGGGAGCTGGTGGGCGCGGGAACCCACAGGCCTCACAGGCCCATAGAAAAGGTACAGTAAAAATATAGTATAAAAGATTTTTTTAAAAAATGTATACTTCTATAGAGTACTGACCATAAATAAATGCAGCTTGCAAGATTGAAAATTGCTGTGAGTTAGTAAGTGGTGAGTGAATGTGAAGGCCTAGGGCATTACTGTGCACTACTGCAGCCTTCACAAGCACTGCACACGTAAGCCACACTAATGAATTAAAATTGTTTTCTTCAATATCAATTAACCTTAGCTTACTGTAACTTTTTTACTTTATAAATGTTTAAATTTTTTTAACTTTTTTACTTTTTTGTAATAACACTTCACTTACAACACATTGTATAGCTGTACAAAAATATTTCTTTATATCCTTACTTTATAAGCTTTTATCTATTAATCTCTTTTTTTTTTTTTTTTTTTTTTTTTTTTTTTTTTTACTTTTTAATAGTTTTGTGTTAAAAATCAAGACATAGACACACATATCAGCCTCGGCCTACACAGGGCCAGGATCATCAATATCACTGTCTTCCACCTCCACATCTTATCCCACTGGAAAGTCTTCAGGGCCAATAACTGCATGGAGCTGTGGCCTCCTGTGATGACAATGCTCTCTTTTGTATACCTCCTGAAGGACCTGCCTGAGGCTGTTTTATGGTTAACTTCTAACCGTACACTCTAAAATAATGACAAAAATTATAGTACAAGTTGGTCCAGTGATAGTGGGTTATCAGAACTTATTAGCATTTAGTGTCACTAAAGTTGGTATAAAACCCTCCACTGCTAAATTTAAATGGTTTACAGTTTTTGTGTTTTTTTGTTTTGTTTTGTTTTGTTTTTGAGAAAGATAGGCTGGGCGCGGTAGCTCATGACTGTAATGTCAGCACTTTGGGAGGCTGAGGCAACCAGATCACTTGAGGTCAGGATTTCAAGACCAGCCTGGCCAATATACTGAAACGTCTCTATTAAAAACACAAAATTAGTTGGGCATGGTGGTGCACACCTGTAATCCAAGCTACTCAGGAGGCTGAGGCAGAAGAATCAGTAGGACCAGGAGGCAGAGGTTGCAGTGAGCCAAAATAGCACCACTGCATTCCAGCCTAGGCAATAGAGCGAGACCCCATCTTAAAAAAAGAATAATATAGTATATACATAAATATCAATTCCTCATTCATGAGGAATCTTGTTGATCATTCCAGCTGCTTCATATTGAGGAGGGGCATCCTGGGCAGCCACATACCATGGGTAACTACGTGGTCCCCCAGGAATTACAGGTTAATCTAATACTGTCCTTTTCTTCTGAAACAATCTTTCTTTTTCCAGTCCCCTACTTCCACCAAAGACAAATCTCAGCAAGACAAACCCACCTGCAAAATAAGCTGCAGTCCAATAAACGTGGCCTGATTATCCCACAAAGTGCAGCAAGAATTACTGTCCACATAGGCTCTCCTAAATTGGCCTTGCTGGAACCTCTCACAAGGCCATTTCAGTCAAAGACCTGGGAAAATAGCCAGTTCATCCACCTGTGCCACAGTATACAATAAAATAGATTCTTATTGAATGTATGCAAACAAACACATTGCCATGAATTAAGAATATTCACAAATAATTCACAAATTATGAAGAAATTAGGCATAGAGAGAACTATGCCTCAAATTCTGTTTGAGGAAAGCACCTTGTATTCAATATGCTTAAAATATACTCACAGGCAATAAAGGCTCCAAAGAAAAATAATCATCTAGGCTCTGAAAAACAAAACAAAAAAAATCAGCAATATTTCAAAAGAAAAAACCATAAAAAATTATTTCAGTCTCCATTAATTCAGTCCATGCAATCAACTTCTGGTATGCTTCATACTGAGTTAGCAATCTTTATGAACATATCAGCATTTCAGTTAGTGCCCTGGAAGTTTTCTCTCTAATCCAATGGCACAGTCTACAAAGTTATCAGAAACTTGCATTCAAGAGGTTGAATTTTTCATAAACTTCCCCAAAGAAGAAAGCCCTGGACTGCAGCTGGTTATAAGTCACTTTTTGAGAAGGATCAAAGCAAAACTACAATTGTGGATGACGAAAGTTTTAAGACAGCCATAGTTAAAGGCACAGTTAGCAAGGGTATTTTGTTATTCCTGTGGCATACAAGTTAACACAATAATAATAATTACTGTGACAACATATATTAAGACATATCAGAATTTTAGAACTCTCATATCATCCCGGAACTTCAGGAGGCCAAAGCGGGTGGATCACCTGAGGTCAGGAGTTCAAGACCAGCCTGGCCAACATGGCAAAACCTTACGTCCACTAAACATACAAAAATCAGTTGGACGTCGTGATGCATGCCTGTAATCCCAGCTACTTGGAAGCTTGAGGCACAAAAATCACTTGAACCTGGGAGGCACAGGCTGCAGTGAGCTGAGATTGTGCCACTGCACTCCAGCCTGGGCAACAGAGCAAGACCCATCTAATCAGTCAATCAATCAATCAGTCAATCCCAAAGGAAGCTGAACACCACCTCTGATTGACAATGCTTCCTGCATAATTCTAACATAACAAACAACCCAAATAAACCTAATATGTCTCTCTTGGACTTCAGGGAACCTTATACCCAAAAAAGTTAGTTTGAGGTCAAAGACTGAATTTAGAACTTGAAATTTTGCCATTGGAAAGTTTGTCAGAGATCAAAGTTTTGAGACACCTGACATCACAAAATAGGATTATACAGGTCACTATAAAATAGCCATTCATTTAGCAAAAATGATAATACAAAACAGCTTACCCTTTGATAGTGAGGAGACTCAGCTTCCCAAACAATAAGCCCTAATAAAGACAGCATGAGGCCAACAAAGAGGGAGAGACTCTCGTTTTCTGTAGTTTTACTAAAAAATCTCTTATCTCTTACTTGAACATTTTGTTCAAGAGAAAACCAAATTTTACCTTTATATGGTATATTATTAATGTTAAAACTAATTTTAATAAAACCTTATAAACAAATCTATCCAATTGTAATCAATTTGATCATAAGGTAATCAATTTGATCATCAATTTGATGTATAAACTTTTTATAATCTTTTACAATTTTCTGTTAAGGAGTAGATTAATGTTCCAGGAAGGCCCAGATGCTGGCCTTGCATCAGTGTGGTTTTGGTGTTAATGTTTAATTTATAGAAAAACTGAAATAAATTTTTTTTTTTGAGACAAAGTCTCGCTCTGTCACCCAGGCTGAAGTGCAGTGGCATGATCTTGGCTCACTGCAAGCTCTGCCTCCCGGATTCATGCCATTCTCCTGCCTTAGCCTCCCGAGTAGCTGGGACTACAGGTGCCCGCCACCACGCCTGGCTAATTTTTTTGTATTTTTAGTAGAGATGGGGTTTCACAGTGTTAGCCAGGATGGTATCGATTTCTTGACCTTGTGATCCACCTGCCTCAGTCTCCCAAAGTGCTGGGATTAGAGGCATGAGCCACTGATCCTGGCCCTGAAGTAATCTTATCCCTCAAAACTGGCCCTTACAATCTCATGTGCCTACCTCTTCTGCAGCAGTCCCTGAGCCCAGAGGGATTGAATAGTTTTAATTTCTGGCCCTGTGTCTTTTTTTTTTTCTGAGATGTATTGTGGCTCTGTCACCCAGGCTGGAGTGCAATGGTGCAATCTCGTCTCACTGCAAACTCCACCTCCCAGGTCCAAGTGATTCTCCTGCCTCAGCCTCCCGAGTAGCTGGGATTGCAGGTGTCTGCCACCATGCCCAGCTAATTTTTGTATTTTCAGTAGAGGTGGAGTTTCACCATTTTGGTCAGGCTGGTCTTGAACTCCTGACCTCAGGTGATCCACCCACCTCGGCCTCCCAAAGTGCTGGGATTACAGGCGTGAGCCACTGTACCCAGCCAGCCCTATGTCTTTTGAAAGCAGATCATGGCTGGGCACAGTAGCTCATGCTGGCAGATCACGTTAGGTCAGGAATTTAAAACCAGCCTGACCAACATGGTGAAACCCCGTCTCTGCTAAAAGTACAAAAAGTAGCCGGGCATGGTGGTGCGTGCCTGTAAGCCCAGGTACTCAGAGGCTAGAAGCAGGAGAATTGCTTGAGCCCAAGAGGTAGAGGTTGCAGTGAGCCAAGATTGCACCACTGCACTCCAACCTGGGTGACAGAGTGGGCTCCATCTCAAAAAAAAAAAAAACCCAATCATTTTGATTGTCAGCTTCTCCCAGGTCTGATGACAGGGCTTTGACTGGTGTCAATGCTCAGGATTAAGCAGGAGCCAGTGCCTTCTTCAGACCCAAGAGTCAAAGCCCTGTAATTTAACAGCACAAGGATTAGTTAATAGATATTTTTACTCCAGAAAATCCTATCATTCTAACACGTCACAAATTAAAACACTGTGATTTGGTGTTTAGGAGCTACGGCCTGCAGCACCTCAAACCACAGTATTAAAGTAGTTAGGTTATTCATTGCATATGTCTCATTGCTAGCATTCTAGTGACAGAATTGTGGCTAAAAGCATAAAAAATGTGATAGGTCCTATGCTGAACTTATCAAAGTAAGAAAACTAACATTTCTCTCCATCACTAAAATATGGTAAATACAAATATCAGTTTTGGAAGTTCAGTATGAGGATAAGTAATCTCCTTTCACTTAAATGCTATACAACAAAACAAGGACAAAGTAAGAACAAGCACACAGTAATTTCTTTTCAGCTATTTAAAAGAGTATCATTGTCGGGTATGGTGGCTCATATCTGTAATCCCAGCACTTTGGGAGGCTGAGGAGGGCATATCACTTGAGGCCAGGAGTTCAAGACCAGCGTGGTAAACATTGTGAAATCCCATCTTTACTAAAAAATATTAAAAAATTAGCCAAGCATGGTGGCACGCACCTGTAATCTCTGCTACTTGGGAGGCTGAGGCATGAGAATCATTTGAACCCGGGAGGTGAAAGTTGCAGTGAACCCAGATCACCCAACTGCACTCCTGCACTCCAGCCTGGACAACAGAGTAAGGTTCCATCTCAAAAATAAAATAAAATAAATAAATAAATAAGCATCATCATACATGTCCAAGATTGGTTTCTAGATACAGTACTGTCAACTGACCAGGTAACTTTCACCACTAAAATTTTCAAACCAGTGCAACACTTGTGTATATTTTGTTTTCAAGTACACATATGAAGGCCCATCAGTGATAAACACCTTGGGATCAAAAATCACTAGAAAGTCTCATACTTGTTTTTGTTACTACTTAATCCAAGTCAATGCCACTTAATGTTTTTTGTTGTTGTTGTTGTTTTTGAGATGGAGTCTCACTCTGTCGCCCAGGCTGGAGTGCACTGGCGCAATCTTGGCTCACTGCAAGCTCCGCCTCCCGGGTTCATGCCATTCTGCCTCAGTCTCCCGAGTAGCTGGGACTACAGGCACCTGCTACCATGCCTGGCTAATTTTTAGTATTTTAGTTGAGTCGAGGTTTCACCGTGTTAGCCAGGATGGTCTCGATCTCCTGTCCTTGTG
>NW_012121820.1:7005303-7063145 GCF_000951035.1 Colobus angolensis palliatus | reverse complement strand
TGCGGTGTTTGGTTTTCTGTTCCTGTGTTAGTTTGCTGAGAATGATGGTTTCCAGCTTCATCCATGTCCCTGCAAAGGACATGAACTCATTATGGTTGCATAGTATTCCATGGTGTATATGTGCCACATTGTCTTTACCCAGTCTATCATTGATGGGCATTTGGGTTGGTTCCAAGTCTTTGCTATTGTTAATAGTACTGCAATAAACATACATGTGCATGTGTCTTTATAGTAGAATGATTTATAATCCTTTGGGCATACACCCAGTAATGGGATTGCTGGGTCAAATGGTATTTCTGGTTCTAGATCATTGAGGAATCACCACACTGTCTTCCACAATGGCTGAACTAGTTTACACTCCCACCAGCAGAGTAAAAGCGTTCCTATTTCTCCACATCCTTTCCAGCATCTGTTGTTTCCTGACTTTTTAATGATCGCCATTCTAACTGATGTGAGATGGTATCTCATTGTGGTTTTGATTTGCATTTCTCTAATGACCAGTGATTATGAGTTTTTTTCACAAATTTGTTGGCTGCCTAAATGTCTTCTTTTGAAAAGTGTCTGTTCATATCCTTCACCCACTTTTTGATGGGATTGTTTGCTTTTTTCTTGTAAATTTGTTTAAGTTCCTTGTAGATTCTGTATAATAGCCCTTTGTCAGATGGATGGATTGCAAAAATTTTTGCCCATTCTGTAGGTTACCTGTTCACTCTGATAGTTTCTTTTGCTGTGCAGAAGCTCTTTAGTTTAATCAGATCCCATTTGTCAGTTTTGGCTTTTGTTGCCATTGCTTTTGGTGTTTTAGTCATGAAGTCTTTGCCCATGCCTATGTCCTGAATAGTATTGCATAGGTTTTCTTCTAGGGCTTTTATGGTTTTAGGTCTTATGTTTAAATATTTAATCCATCTTGAGTTAATTTTTGTATAAGGTGTTTCAGTTCTCTGCATATGGCTAGCCAATTTTCCCAATACCATTTTTTAAATAGGGAATCCTTTCCCCATTGATTGTTTTTTGTCAGGTTTGTCAAAGATCAGATGGGTGTAGATGTGTGGTGTTATTTTTGAGGCCTCCGTTCTGTTCCATTGGTCTATATATCTGTTTTGGTACCAGCACCATCCTGTTTCGGTTCCTGTAGCCTTGTAGTATAGTTTGAAGTCAGGTAGCATGATGCCTCCGGCTTTGTTCACTTTGGTTAGGATTGCCTTGCCTATATGGGCTCGTTTTTGATTCCATATGAAATTTAAAGTAGATTTTTCTAATTCTGTGAAGAAAGTCAATGGTAGCTTGATGGGAATAGCATTGAAGCTATAAATCAAAGGTGGCCAACTGTTCAAACTGTGTGCAAATAAGGCAAATGCCAAGCTGTAACCAATCCAGCTGTTTCTGTACCTCACATGTGTTTTCTGTACATCTCTTTCCTTTTTCTGCCCATAAACATTATCTGACCATGTTGCACTCCCCAGAGTTGCTCTGAACCTATGCTGGCTCTGGGGGCTGCGTTCTTTGCTCAGTTAAACTCTGCTAAATTTCATTTAAGTTTTTAATTAGACAAGTATTTGTTATTTATCTGAAATTCAAGTTGAACTGAGTGTCCTATATTTTAATTTGACAATCTAATCCTGGCAATGGAAAGACCCTGAAGGAATTCGAGGCAGAGGAATAACATAATCTAAGATTTAATAAATACATTTATTTATAAAATTAAAACTGTGGGTGACTATAAATGAGTTTAGAGGATTTTGAGGCATATAAATAAGTTCCAGGAGCATTTCTAGAAATTCATGATGCAAGCTCTCCATCTAACAGGTAGAGCAGTTGGTGCAGATGAGATGAGCCTGATCTCCAGCAGGCCTGGAGGAACCACGAGCTGTCTCTGCACCCCTTGTCTTCGCCTTTGCATGGTTCTTTACCGGTTATTCAGGCCTGTCATGCCCAGTATTTCCTTCCATCCTGACCACATCCCTGCGTGGGAAGTAGGTCCCATCAATGGTAAATATGTGGTCGTTATGCAGAGGTGGAAGCCGAGGCTCAGAGCGGTGAAGTGACCTACCCAAGGTCACACAGGGAGGCGGCACAGGACCGAGGTTACAATTCAGGTCTCTGCAACTCCAAAGCTCTTTCCCCTCTCCCTCTCCGCTGTGGGTTCTTCAAGGCATGCAGCCTGCAGTCTATCCATGCCGGAGGCTTGCAGGCAGGTCTGGGTGTGGGGCGCAGGAAGGAGCCCCCAGGGACAGCTGCTGGCCTTGGTGCCTGTCGTGTCTTCGCTGAAGCCGAGCGTGCAGGTGGCGGACCCTCCTCGCCTCCTGGGCTGTGAAGAAGGAAGCGGCGATGGCGTGCCGCAGGCGGCGGGCGTAGGCCTCCAGGAGCACCGTGGAGCACGCCAGGAGCTGCAGGGCCCCCGCGGCCAGCGGGGCGGCCGCGCGGGGACGCCGGGCGGGTAGCAGTGGGCAGCGGGCGGAGGTGAGGCCGAGCTCCCATTGGTAGGCGCTGTGGACAGAGAGGAAGGGGCTCTCCGGGGGCGGCTGGTTGAAGAGGAAAGGGATGAAGCCCAGGACAGTGTATGCCACCTTGAGAAAGGAGAAAAAGACAGCGTCAACTGAGGGCCCCTCTGGCCACTCCCCACCTCTAGAGGAGGCTTGTCCAGCTTTCCCTGCCTTCATCTGCAAAATGGGTACAGAAATAACCCCATTTCTGTGAAGGAAGAAGTGGAAGGAATAAGACATCTAAAGTATTCACTAGGACTCAGCAAGGAGCAAACATCCATAGACAATTTGTTTTCTCTAAAATATTCTGCTCGAAGATACTAACGATAGTGACATTTGTATGGTGATTTTTATTTGGCAGAAGAATCTGTTTCAGACTCCTAGTCTCATTGGGTCTTCCTCAAACCCTCAAACCCTCCTCAAAATGCTACCAATTCAACTTTGATTGAAATTCTAAATGATGAGAAAGCATTGTGTCAAAGTTGAATTGGTAGCGTTTTGAGGAGGGTTTGAGGGTTTGAGAGGGACCTCAATCCCAGGGTTTGAGGACCACCCAATGAGACTAGGAGTCTGAAACAGGTTCTTTTGCCAAATCATGTTGTTGGCCAGGCTGGTCTTGAACTCCTGACCTCAGGTGATCCACCCACCTCAGCCTCGCAAAGTGCTGGGATTATAGGCATGAGCCACCATGCCCAGCCCCCTATTTTTTTTTATGTATGCACGAGAAATATATGACAAAATAAACCTATGTTAAATCATAAGTGAACTATTTTATACAAATACAATTAAAATTCTAAATGATAAGAAAGCATTGTGTCAAAGTTGAATTGGTAGCATTTTCTGCCCTAAGGATACATAAAATAATGATGTGACTTGCAATTGATGACTATCTGAGATTTGGTGAAAAACAGTAAATCAGGGAACATACTTAGAACATTGCCTGACACATTTCTTTACTGTGACCTATGGTAAGAAATGCATTTTACAGGCCAGGCATGGTGGCTTATGCCTGTAATCCCAACACTTTGGGAGGCTGACGTGAGAAGAATGCCTGAGCCCAGGAGTCGGAGACCAGCCTGGGCAACATAGTGAGACACCATCTCTAAAAACATATTAAAAATTAACTGGGTGGTGGTGCATGCCTGTAGTCTCAGCTACTTGGAAGGCCAAGGTAGGTGAAGTGGGAAGCTCATCTGAGCCCAGGAGGTCAAGGTTACAGTGAGCTGTGATTGCACCATTGCACCACTGCATTCTGGCCTGGGCAACAGACTGAAACCCTGTCTCAAAAAAGGAAAGAAAAGAAATGCATTTTACAGCACCTTGAAAGCACAGATTGTATTGTAATTGAAGAAAATATTCACAAAACCATACACTCCCTTATTGTCTCAGATATAATCTTATAATTTTCCAGTCGATTCTATTTCATTAAAAAAATTGTCTATGACTTCTTAAATTGATTAAATTGATTTTGTGCAGTTTGAAAAACACATTCTTAGTATGTAATAAATACTTGATAAATATAAGCTGTTAATATTACTGGCTCAGAGTCTGACACTGATATGTTTTATGCAATGGACTTTTGTGTGAGACCTCTCTACTCAAAATTAAAAATAAAAAGATCTCTGGTGAAAGAAAGGTTCGAAAAATGCAACTCTCGATCTGATAGTAATATATCCAATTATAAGTCAATAGTAAATATTTTCTATATCATTTTTAAAATAGTAAATATTTCAGGCTTTGCAGGCCATACAGTCTCTGTTGCAATTCCTCAACTGTGCCTTTGTAGGGCAACCACAGACAATATATCGACAAATGGCATGGCTGCGTTCTAAAAAAAACCTTATTTACAAAGACTCTGGAAGGCTATAGTTGGCTGCCTTCTGATCAAGCCCATTCCAAAGTCCTCCTCCAGTCCGATATAGACAGATGTGAGCTATTAATAACAGCCACTCTTTATTAAATATCTCTTATGTGCCATGGAGCTTACTAGGTACTTTAGGACAATATCACACTGTAACACACAATAGCCTCGTAGGATTAGGATTGATTTGATTTGTACCAATGAGGAAAATGAGGCTAGGACATGCTGCCACTTGTGAAGGGTGACCTTGGACGCAAGTTATTTTAAGGTGTCTGGGTTTCAGCATCCTCACCTGCAATAGGCAGTGGAAATGGAACCCACTTCCTAAGGCTGTTGTGGGTATCCGATGAGTCCCACTACCCGCGGTGCAGGGCCCCATGGCTGATTCACGGGCTATTTCTTGGAGGCAAGTCAAATTTAATCACAAGTCAAGGGCTTAACAGACCGCCCCCCCTCTCAAAACTACAACTCCCTTCCTTCTTCCCATCATCATACTTACATCGTACTTCACCGTGAGCGTGATGGGCACAGTTGGCAACTTCTGAGCCCAGTCCATGGTTGCCTGTGCCAGGAGGAAGGCTACATGGTCTGTGGCCACTGCCACAGCCGTGGCCACCAGGAGGAGGGCAAGCAGCCCCAGCCTTAGAAGACAACTCAACAGCTCCTCCTGTGACAGCCTCAGCCGAGCCGCCTGGAGCAGCCAGGTGGGTGGAGGGGTCACCAGGTGTGTAGCCTGGGCCTGTGCCAACCGCTGGGTCAGCTGTTGTGTGGCGTAGATATTGTCAAACCGCAGGTCTGTCAGATAGCAATGGAGGTACCATGCTGACTCCACCAGGAGGCCCAGCATAAACAGCACTGTGACCACTCGCCGGGTCCCTAGCGCTGCTGCCCGGGCCAAGGACTCCAGGCCAGAGAAATCCTCCAGGACCTGCTGAGTGACCCTGAGCATGTGAAGGTAGAAGGCAGAGCCATTGTCCTGGGCCTCAAATGTCAAGCCCCGGCTGCCTGCCTGGCCTGCGGGGCCCAGAGTCCTGGATGCTGCATGCAGCTGGTGAGTGGTATTGAGCAGACTCTCCAGGGAGCCCTCGGTGACACACCTCAGCACCTGCCCGGCCACACCCACGTTGGCCAGGATGTTGGGCACCACAGCAACGGCCAGGGTGGCAGTGCTGTAGGACAGGAGCAGCCGGCGTCCCTGCTCCGTGCCCAGGGTGGGCACGCTGAGTGCAAGCAGGCAGCGGACTGGGGGCACCAGGCCCAGGCTCAGGAAGACCAGGAGGCCACAGGCAGTGGCCACCATGGCTGAAGGTCCGGGAGGATAAAGCAGCAAGAATGCCAGCCAGTGATAAACCAGACCTGCAGCAGCAGCAGCCAGGGAGGCACATAGGAAGAGCTGGATCAGCAGCTGGCCACAGCTGGCTGGAACAGGCTGGGAGAAGGCGTCCCAGGCAGCCTGCAGTGGGGCAAGGGCCTTCCAGAGCCCCAAGTGCCAGGACCTCCACCTGCACACAAGGAAATTGAAGGGCATCTCTATCAGGAGGTGGATGGGTGTCTGTCCACTGCCCCTGCCCCACAAACCCATCAGCAGGCTCTGCTAACAGACTCCACCCTTTTAGTTAGCCACGTGGACCCATCAGAGTAACTCACTGTATACCCACGTGACACAAGCTGAACCAATCAGAGCCTTCCCCAGGATTATTCTTGCTAGAACTGTCAGGGAAGAGCCCAACTCAGATGCAGTTCCTGAGGATGTGAGGATGAAAGTCTGTCCTGTTTGAGTCCATCATTACAGTTTTGTGAAGGCAACTGGTCCAAGAGAATGAAAGAGCATGGGTGAAAGAGAGAGAATGAGTACGAGGAGAGGGAAGAGAAACAATTTCACTTGAATTCATAGTCTTGGTGGCTTGCTGTATGATTCTGGACCTTCTATTCTTTCTGAACTTCAGGGTCTCATCTATAATTTAGGGGTGAGGAGGGTGGACTAGTTGACCTGTGAGGGACTTTTATATTCTATTATCCTTACATTTATTAATTCAACAAGCGTTTATCAAGCAACGACTTTGTGCTAACCATTGGAGAAACAGGAATGAAAAAAACGAAGTCACTACCTTCATGGGCTTGCACTATAATAAGAGCGATGGCAGAGGAATAGTAAGGAAAGCTTGGATTCTGAACACATTTTATCGGCAGAGTCAACAAGATTTGCAGAGGCCGATTGGTTGTGGAGTATGAGAGAAAGAGGGGAGTCAAGGATGATGAGGAGCTTTTGTGTCTGAGTAACTGGAAGCACTGAGGTGTCATTTCTTGAGATGAGGTCTGTGGTCAAAACAGGTTTGAGTGGAGGGGGAGAGAGGAGGAATTCAGTTCAGAACTCTTGAATTAGAGATTCCGTTGAGCCATTCTGTGGAGGTTTTGAGAAGGTGGTTGGAAATAGAAGTCAGGAATTCAGAAGGGAGATCAGGCTGGAGTTATAACATTGGAAGTCATTGATTTATAGATGTCTCCCAACTTTATATCCCTACCTAAAGCCACGGTGCATGATGAGATTCCTCAAGAGAGTGTGTCACTGGGGAGGAAAGACATCCAAGGATATGCCTCAGGGAACCCCAAGGTTAGGGGCTCTTAGATGAGAAGGAACCAGCAAAGGAGACTGGAAAACCAATGTGGTGCTTAGGAAGGCAAGTAAACAAAATGTTTCAAGGAGAAGGGAGTGATCAAGTACGTCAAATGCAGCCAACAGGTCAAGAAAGATGAGGACTGAGCAATGCCTGTTAGCTGCCTAGAGGTCACTGCTGACCTTGGCAGGGACAGTTTGGTGGTCTTTTGGGCCAAAACCCAACTATATTGGGTCCAGGAGAGACAGGAAGGAGAAGAATAGGAAACACAGATATAGACAACTCTTTCCAGTAATTTCTGCAGTAAAACAGCAGAGAAATGAAGCAGTGGCTGGTCACTACGGGAAACTGGACCAAGAGGATTCATGTAAGGTGAGGAAATCTATAGCATGTTTACAGGTGGGAGATCTCACCAAGAGGGGAGACATTGACAAAGGGGAGACTCCCTGGAATGACACCTGTAGGGGTGGGGGCAGAGGGTGAGACTGAGAACATGCAAGGTGGGACTGGTCTTAGAATGGAGCAGGGGTTGTTCATTCTTAATAGCAGGTGGGAAAGTACAGGAAATAGGTACAGATGATGGTGAATGAACAGGCAACATGTGTGCACTTGTGAAAAGTATCCTCTGATATATGCAGAACAGAGTAATGCTTAGGGCATGACCTCTGGACTGCCTGGGCTCAAATTCCTGCTCCACCACTTGCCAGCTTTGTGACCTTGGGTACATATCATTACCTCTCTGTGTCTCAGCCATCTCATCTGCAAAATGGTACAATCAAAGCAGGTACCTCCTGGGGTCACTTTGTTTCTGGCACATGGTAAGCATCACATCAGCTATTATCTACCACTAGAGTCAACTCCACCGGGGCAGGGACTTTGTCCCTTTTGATCACTGATATGTCCCAAGTGCCTACAATAGTGTCTGCCGTGTTGTGAGTCCTCCAAAAATATTCACTGGGAGTAGCATGACCGATTGCTTCTGTTTGCTTAGGCTGGCAGGAAGCAAGCTCAGCAGAGAAGGTAAGATGCTGGAGGAGGTGATGGATGCTTGAAGAGGGAGAAGAAAGTACAAAATTGTTGCCCAGGAAAGTGGGAGAACAAATGAACTAGGGCAATAACATATGTGCTGGGCAACACTGAGGCCCAGCTGAGGTTAGAGATCATACATTCTCTTAAGTGAGAGCAGGCAGAAAGGTTATACAGGAATATGATGATAAAGGGCAGGGAGGGTGGTGGGGAGGCTATCGCTGTGTTGGTTACAGGCAAAGCCGCTGACTTGCTCCACCATCATCAGCTTGAAGGATAAGCATGTGACTGGGTCTAGTTGATCCAAGTACCTCTGATCCCCTGGCCACAGTGACTGGTGCAGGGATTGCACCTGCCTGGAGGTGGACCAAGAGAGCTTTCCTCAGGGCTTTGCTGCAATGACAAAACAAAACAAAACAAAAAAACCAAAAAAACTGCTCTTTGTCACCTTGAAAGCTAAGCTGGTAGGAGGGATGCCTCAAGCCTTGGGGACCACCATGTAATGTGGATTGGCCTGGAATGAAAGCAACTCAAGGAAAACAGTGTTAGGAAACAGAGTCCCAGTAGCCTTGCTGGAGTACCTGGATCCAGACATGCCTGAAGCCCAAATCTGTGCCGGACCACACACTAGAAAATGTCTGTTTTTCTCAAGGCAGTGCAAGATCAATCTGTCACTTGCAACTCAGTGATTCCAGACTAATACAGAAACCTTTGTCAAAGGGCTTCTGGGACCATAAAATGAAATAATGCATGTAAAGCACTTTACACAGGGTCTGACACAGAAGAAGGATCCTATAAAACTGCACCACTTGTTACTCTGACGATACTTATGTCAATGATGTACATGTTCACTCGAGTCTCCTCTGTGCCAGGCTCTGTGCTGACCCCTGTGGACCCCAAGAATTAAGTCCTGGTCCCACTAAAGGAGTTCACAGTCTAATTGAGGAGACTTAAATAGATCATTAGCGTTTAAGTTCATAAAAAAGAATTCTGAGCATGGTATGCCTGGGCCTGGACTGGGATGGGATAGATGGAGAGTGACCCAGTTTTACCTGGGAGTCAGGAAGGCTTCCTGGAAGAGGTGACATTCCAGCTGGGGGTGGAAGGACAAGTATCAGTTTGTAGGTGAAGAAGGGAGTTGGACATCCTTGACAGAAGGAACAGTGTGTGCAAAGGTTCTGTGCTCTGAGTATTGGGAAATAGGGAGTTGGGAGAACCAGAACAGTGGGAAGCGGAGATGTAGTAAGCCCTGTGGGGCTGGAGTGGAGGTCACAATCTTGAAGCCCTAAAGGCTGAATCATATGCAAATGTGCTTTATTGTGGCCAACTGTGTGTGTGTGTGTGTGTGTGTGTGTGTGTGTGTGTGTGTAAGCTGCGCCCGTTTGGAAATAAGGAAGTTTCACATTAAAATCTGGGTTTCCAGCTTTTCTTGAGAAATGCGATCTGGGTTAGAGCTCCCACATTTGCAACAGGTAACTGGAGCTGAGTATCCACTACCCGCCTTCGACAGGGGAGCAACCCTGCAGACTGCATCCCACTGATCAACGAACGGTCTGTCTGCACACGCAGGTGGCCTCCCATGGGCGCATCCCCTTCCCAGCTCCTGAAGCCATTTGAATTTGGGACTAAACACCCCCTTCTACTATATAATTAATATTTGGAACACAGTAGCTTTTGGAATAATAGCTAATAATAAAAACCATTGTAAGGATTGAAAGCCAGTCCTAAGTCATATTGGATGACAATTCCTGCACGGGGTATTGAAAATGGCAAGGAAACCAGCTGCTGTTTAGTGAGTGCTTACTCTGAGCCAAGCATGTGGCAAGTCCTAAGGATGCATTTTCTCATTCAATTCTGGCAACAGTCTCGTAGATGTCATTATTACTTACATTTCACAGATGGGGAACTGAGGCTCAGAGAGGTGAGGATTTGCCTAAGATCACACAGCCAGGGAATGGCGGAGCTGAAGATTTGGGGTTCATATCCATCACCCCCAACGGCTGACTGTTTTCTCACCTGTAGCCCTCAGTGTCCAAAGTTCCCAGACCTACCTGGTCTTGACAAGGTGCTCAGCTGCTCCTGGGTGGCCTGGCATGCTGCCCGAACAGCAGTGGTTTCAGGCAGGCGGTCGCTGGCAGCCGTGGCAGGTGGAGAGGAAGTGAGGGAATCGCTGGGACTTGGGAATCCCTGTGACTTCTGCTTTTCCACTCTTTAATGAAGCTCTCCTGGCTGCCTTGTCCCGCCCTTTTCGGGGTCCACCTCCCAGAGGCTTGGGCAAGCTGCCTCATCCTCTGCCCACAAGCAGGAGCGGGTGGAAGGTGTGGGAAGAGAAAAAGACAGCCTTTTCCAAGCAATGTCTCTAATCTTGGTAGCAGGAAGGTAGAATTAGCCCCACTTTAGAGAGAAGGAAACTGAGGCACAGAGAAACCACATAACTCCCCTTTCCCTCCCACTCCACAGTTGTGCGCCCCAAGGGGAGCCTGATCCCTGCTCTTGGGACTCAGGTGATAATCAGATCCCTGCCAAGTTCTGGGAGCAGTGGCTCTGGTCTCCTTCCCTAGCCCCTTTTAGCCTGACTTGGACCTGGCTTCACATTTCAGCTCTGTCCCTCGCTAGCTATGAGAGCTTGGGCTGGTGACCTAATATCTCTCTGCCTGTTTTCTCCCCTTAAAAAAAGGTTAATGAGGCCGGGAGCAGTGGCTCACACCTGTAATCCCAGCACTTTGGGAGGCTGAGGCGGGTGGATCACCTGAGGTCAGGAGTTTGAGATCAGCCTGGCCAACATGGTGAAACCCTGTCTCTACTAAAAATACAAAAATTCACTGGTTTGTGGTGGTGCTTACCTGTAGTCCCAGCTACTCAGGAGGCTGAGGCAGGAGAATCGCTTGAATCCAGGAGGCAAGGCTGCAATGAGCTGAGATCATGCCACTGTTCTCCAGCCTGGGTACAGAGTGAGACTCTGTCTCAAAAAAAAAAAAAAATGGTTAATGAAAATAACAGTTAACATTTATTGAGCACTTACTATGTATCAGGCACTCTTCTAAACAATTTCTCTTCAAATTCACTGAACCCTTACTTTGAATATCTCTTTATAGTAAGGATGTTATTTTCATTCTTCAGCTCAGAAAACTGAGACTCAGAGAGCTACGTCGCCAACCACGCCGCTCAGCTATTAATGGCACTGCCATGATTTCTAACCAGCAGGCTGGCTTCAGGGTATACCAGTTAGCCACTGGGCTCTGCTGCTGTGGAGGGGATAATTCACAGACCTTGTGAATACTTCATAGTGCAGCTGGTACTGCAAATAGTAGATACTCAATAATGTAAATTCCCCATGCACACCCTCTGCAGTTATTGCCGTGCAGGTCTGCTTTCAGGCTGTTCTGAAAGCCAGTTCCTATCTGAAATGCAGACACCTCTCCAGCATCTCTGTACCTCATCACTCCCAGCAGGCCTACCCTGAGCCCCCCAGGTTCCCCCTCTGTGGGATGGACCAGTAGGGGCACAGCCATTTTCCCTTATAAGGACATGTTGCCTGGGTCACTCTCAGGCCAGAAGGGGACTGTCCTGCGGCCTGGATAGGGGAAGTGACATTCTCATAGTCACACAGCGATTGAATGGAATACCTGTGGCCAGAACCCTAACACACTTCCCAGACCATGTACCCCTCCAGGATGTTAGGCCAGCCACCAGGTCTGCAAAGAACTAGGTACATGAGGCAGATTAGCAGCAGCAAACTTGTGTACCTGCAGTGACCAGCCTGCTCAGGTCATGAACAAAGCAGGATGAATGCAAATAGCAGTGAGCTGCAAAGTGTAGCCCCCTCACTCCTCCTGTCTGGTCAGCTGTTACTCATCTCAAATTGAGGATCAAAGCCCCTTGAAAATGAGATCCACCATGACCAGATTTTCCAGCTTTTCTAAAGACGCCAGTCATCCTCTTTTTAATGTAAATGTCAGCATTTTTTTTTTTAAATGAAAGACTACCATGCAGACCAATCTTAACAGGTTTATAGGCCAAAGCCAGCATGAGGACTATCAATTTTCACCTTCTGCAGGAGGCCTTAGTCAGGCCTGCTGTTAGCTGTCTGGCTGCAAGGAGGTGTCTAGCTATTCTCCCAAACTGCAGGGGCCCTGGACTGGAGGCAGCAGACCTGAACTCAAATGCCAACTTTGCCACTTACTGTGCTGTGTGACCTTGGGCAAGACACTGTCCCTCTCTGAAGTTGTGCATCCTCTGCAATAATGAGGGTAATACAGTACCTACTTTAAGGACTGTTTGAGGATTTAATGAGATAATGCATATAGAGTGTTCAATAAGCAATAGGTAAATGCCCACACCTCGCTCCCTCCTACCTGGGGTGACAGCTCTGCCGAGTGAGCCCCTGTCTGCTCACATCTGATTGTTGAGACTTCTGATGCTCACCAGGCCACCCTGTCCTGGATCCCATCACATAGCAAACTTCAGGGTGTTGCGCTGGTCAGACAGAAACAGTCCCAGAAGGCAGCCACCAGCATCTGCCCAGTTTCTGCACAGGCACTAGGGAGCTGGTCGGATAAGGACCAGGCAGTTTGTTTCCAGAAGGCCTCGGGTGGATATGTAGGATTTGGGAGCATGGGGACATAAGGAATGAACAGGCAAAAGATATTTTTGGCTTTTCTTGGTACATGTAGGCAGTACCTCTGTCTATATAAGGCTGGCCTGACCTCAAGGCCCACAACATCCGGAAGGTGCTTCTGAATCATCAAAAATAGAATCAGCGTTGTTGAGGGGAATTTGTGGGTGGAGGATTCAGAGCCATAAGACAGAAGAGGAAGAGGAAGAGGTAAGCCTTCAGATCTTCCTGGAGAGCCTGGCCTGGGATCAGAATCAGAGATCCACAGAGTATTATTTTCAGGAGAGATGGACTTTTGCCATGTTGCCCAGGCTGGTCTCAAACTCCTGGGCTCAAGTAATCTGCCCACCTCAGCCTCCCAAAGTGCTGGGATTACAGGCGTGAGCTACTGCACCCAGCTGCATAGAATATTAGAGTCAATGAATTCTTCAGCCTTCTTCAATGTTGCCACTGTCCAGATGGTTTGAGAATATAGAGAAGCAGTCAAAATTTTCCTGTACTGCTGGTGCTATCCAATAGCGACAGTATGTGAGCCAGCTCGAACCGTATGCACAATTTAAACTTTTCCAGTAGCCCTACTCAAAGTCCAGTGATTCAAATGTCAGTCTCATCTAAAAACATCCTCACAGAAATATCCAGAATAATACTTGACCAAATATCTGAGCACTATGGCCCAGCCAAGTTGATACATAACATTTTTAAAATTTAAAATATTGAATTTTTAAAAACAGAAATTAATCTTCATAAAATATTTTACTCAATGTAACATATCATAAATATCCTTTTAACATGTAAATAATATAAAAATTGACAGGATATTTTACACTTATTTTCTCGTATTACAATTTTCTACTATGACAAATCTCAATTTGAACTAGCCACGTTACAAATGTTCAATAGCCACACATAGCAAGTGGCTACTGTGTTGCACAGGGCAGTTGTAGACCATTTCCATCATTACAGAAAGTTCAGTGGGTAGTGCTGCTCTAGGTCATTAGAACCCATGACCACTAATGCTGAAACAGACCTCCCAGATCATGCAATTCAAAGGTCGTAGATTCAAATACTTTCACAAGCCAGGAAAGTGACAGAGTTGAACAAAGAGAGCCAGTATAAGACATTAAAGAGTGGTGGGGACTGAGGCTGATGAATGCTTATGTTCCAACTTAAGATTTCCTCCACAAACTACTCAGCTCCAAACAATTGTTGCCAGATGCCAGTGAGGGTCTCATATTGTTAGATCTGGTATTTTCCTTTCCAAGAGAAGCAGAAATCCAGATTTTTATGTGAAATCTCCTAAATTTTAATGACTAGCAAATAATAATTTGAAATTCACCAGGGGTCGGGCATAGTGGCTCACCCTTGTGATTTCAGCACTTTGGGAGGCCAAGGCAGGTGGACCATTTGAGGCTCAAGAGCCTAAGACCAGCCTAGGCAACATGGAAAAACACCATCTCCACTAAGAATAGAAAAATTAGTTGGGCGTGATGGTGTGCACTTCCAGCTACTCTGCAGGCTGAGGTGGGAGGATCACCTGAGCCTGGGACATGGGGGTTATAGTGAGCTGAGATCACACCAGGCCAGTGCACTCCAGCCTGGGCCGCAGAGTGAGACCCTATCTCAAAAAAAAAAAAAAAAAGAAAGAAAGAAAAACATTAAAAAAAACCTCATTGGGGAGAGGACAAACAAAACTTGGCTGAGGGCTGGCCCCAGGTTTCAAGCTCTGATGTGTCAACCCTTTGTGCCGTACTCTTCTCAAAGCTTGTTTCTCCAGACCCCTCCCCATGCTCCTCCTCCCTGCCTTGCACCCGGGAAGTGGACCTGGACAGGCTGCATCAAAGCCCCTCTTGCATTCTAACTCCTGTTGGTGCAACACATAAAATCTCATGTGTCAACTTGGCTGGGCCGTGGTGCCCAGAGATTTAGTTATGCATCACTCTTGATGTTTCTGTGAGTATGCTTTGAGATGAGATTAACATTTGAGTAAGTGGGTTTTGAGTAGGGCGGATCACCCTTCAGAACGTGAGTGGGTCTCATCCATTCATAGGAGGCCTGAATACTGCAACAGACTGACCCTCCCTGAGCAAGAGGACTCTCTGCAGCAGACAGCCTTCAGGTTCCAACTGCAGCACTTTCTTGGCTCTCCAGCCTACTGGTCTCCCCATCAGATTTTGGACTCACTAAGCCTCCACAATGGTGTGAGCCAATTCCTGAAAGAAATCTTTCTCCTTCTGTCTTGATGAGAAACACACACACACACACACATGCATGCACACCCTGTTTGTTGGTTTCTCTAAGGAGCCCTGACTCCTCAGAAGAGCTGAGGGATGGAGGAGAGGAAGAGCCCTCGCCTTCCTGCAGTCACCAAGAGCCAGCTTTGTCCCTGGACCCAGATCCCATCAGGGAGCTTGCTCCCTTAAGGCCTTGGGCTGGGAGGTGCTCTTCTACTTCTCGGTCCCTGATTTCTCAGCACTGGGGTCCCACATTTTCCCTGTGGTCCCCCTACTCTCTGCTCACCTTGTAACTTGACCTTTCACTGAACTCTCCACAAATTCGCTAGTTTGCATGCTTTCTACTTCCTCTTGAGACCCCACCTATGTGCTCTCATTTCTCAGATGAAAAAATCGAAATCCAAAATAGTAGGCCAGGTGCGGTGGCTCGTGCCTATAATCCCAGTGTTTTGGGAGGCAAAAGCAGGAGGACTGCTTGAGGCCAGGAGTTTGAGACCAGCCTAGGCAACATAGCAAGACCGTGTCTCCAGAAAAAATAAGAAAATAAGTCAGGCATGGTGGTGCACACCTGTAGTCCTTTTTACTCAGTAGGCTAGGGTGGGAGGATCACTTGAGCCCAGGAGTTCAGGTTACAGTGAGCTATAATTGTACCCCACACTCCAGCCTGGGCTACAGAGCAAGATCCAGTCACAAAAAAAAAAAACGGTAAAGAGATCTGCTCAAGGTCACACAGCATGTTAGAGATGGAGGGAGCCAGGATTCCAATGAGGCTTACTGAACTCCTTGTTTAATGACTTTCATTTCATCTCCTTTTTACAACTACCATCACCACGTCCATTTCTCCACCTACTTGACTCTGTATCTGTTTGACACCCATACTGGAATATGTCTGTGTGTAACCTGTCACTCTGTGTATCTGTAGTTCATCACTTCTATGTGTTCCTGTGTTTTCCTTAGTGTATTTCCTTTATATTTTATTTCAGTACTCCCCCGGTGATGGTCACCTTGGTGGCTTCAAACAACCGTGGCACAAATATCCTTTGACACTGTCTCCTTAGGACCCATGGAGTCGTTTTCTGGGTCATAGGAAATACAGATAATGAATACCCCTAATTACTTCCAAGTTGCTGGCCGGGCTGACAGGGTTTCTGTTTCCTTATATCCTACCAGGACTTATTGTCTGCTTTTCTTATTTTTCCCAGTCTGATTGGCATGTTGTTGAATTTCTTTTAATTTGCATTTCCCTGCAAATTATAAACACGTAGGTTTGGGTATCTCTTCATAATCCTGTTGGCCAGGTAGATATCTCTTTTCAGGATGACATGTCACAACTTTTGTCCATTTTTCCCTTGGGACCTATAGTAAGTGGCTTCCGAACATGGCAGCCCGCTGTCCCTCCCCTCCCTGGTGGATGCTGCCCCTACCATCGAGGGCTGGAGTCTGTTTCCCTCCCCTTGAACCAGGGCAGTCCTGTGGGCTACTTTGACCAATAGAATTTGGCAGAATTGACATCCTTAGACTTCCACATCCTGCCCTTAGAGGCCTTTTAGCTTCGATTTTTGTCGTTCTTGAAGGCTACTATCATGTAAAGAGGTCCAGGATAGACTCCTGGAGAAGCCACGTGAAGAGAGACCCTGAAGTGTCAGCGGCCATTGCAGACCTTCCAGGCCTAGCAAAACTCCCAGCTCATGGGGCAGAGACAATGCCATCCCTGCAGAGCTCTGTCCAAACGCAGAAACGTGAGCCGAGAAGTTGCTGTTTCAAAGTTCTAAGTTTGGGGATGGTTTGTTAGGCAGTCACAGATAACAAAAGCAAGGTTTTGTTCATTTGCTTTGTCTTTTCTGAGTTGGGGTGCTCTGCATATCTTCTGGACATGAGCCCTTGGTGTATTCCAATGCCTCTGTACCAGCCCTGCCATCTCCTTGCTCCCACGCTGCCATGAGCACACCATAATGGTGCTGCTGTCTTCTGCCTGCAGATCTTTTTCACTAAGAATGGTAAAGCCCTTCAGGTTTCAAGGACTGAGTAACATCCGGTCAGAGTAAGCTAGGATGCCTTCTCAGGAAAGCTGCAGAGAGGCCTGGTAACCAGCCAGAAGAGGCAGACTCTAGATGTCCAAATGCCACAAAGTTACAGCTCAGAGCACCTGGCTAAGTGAAGCAATCTGCTCATCTGAACCTCTGCACTTGCAGTCCCCCTGCCTGGAATGTTCTCCCCAGGGACTCCCCATCACTCCCACCTTCACCCTTCCTCCCACATTGCCATGAGCATCTGGCTGACTCCTTCAGGTCTCAATCTAATGCCACCTCCTCAGAGAAGTCCTCCCCAACCACCCTGGCTAAAGTAACCTCTGAGTCACTTTAACATCTTGGCCATTTTTCTCTTAGCCGGCATCATAACCCATGACTTATTTGTTTATTTTCCTATTGCCTGTCTCCCCTGCCAGCATGTAAGTTCCATATGGGTGGGACAATGAACCAGAACATGACAGGTTCCCAATAAATGTTTATTGAATGAATAAATGGAAGAAGGAGTGAACAAAGTAATGAACAAAACAGACCCCAGATCAGAGGGCGGGATGGCTTTCTTGTTAATTTTGGTGCAGATTCAAGCAGCAAATATTTACTGAACACTTGCTATGTGCTGGAAATCGTTCTAGGAGCTGGAGTTACAGCAGTAAAAAAAAAATCATTTGTATTTTCATAAATTTATATTCTAGAGGGAGAAGATAATAAGAAAATAAGTTATACAGTGTCCTAACTATTAAGGAGAAAATATAGCAGAGTAAGGGGGTGGAGAGTAATGAGGGTGATATTTTAGACAGGCGGTCAGGGAAGCCTGTCAGGGAAGGTGACACCTGAGCAGGCACTTGAATAAAGTGAGTTGGGGAACCAGACTTATATTTGAGAGCAGAGTGTTCTAGGCAGAGGGAACAGCACGTGCAAAGGCCCTGAGGCAGGAGAGTTTGAGTATGTGGCTGGAGAGGGGAGGGGAGAGCAGTTGAAAATCTGACAGGTCAACTCTGTGGAATCCCCAGCCCAGGAATCTGGGGCTTTGAAGCTCTCTTAGGTTCAGAAAGGCAGATCATCTCCAGGTCCAATGTTGATTAACATTCTTTATTTCACAGTATTTTTGATCAGAAGTCTTTGAAATCATGATTCATCTGGTTACAAATCCCAGCAGTTTCTCTTTGAATGAACCTCTTGCTTTCAGTCCCATACAACATACCTCCCACCAGCCCCAGTGGGTTGTAACTGTGATTCAGCACTGAGTGCTCGCTTGGAAAGGAGGTGGAGCTCAACCTCCAACTCAGAGGGCCTCTCCCACTGCTCTCAGGGAAATGCCCATGATTCACTTATGCTGTATTAACAAGTACAGCTGGGTGTTGCCTTCCCAGCTGGCCAAGCACTCCTAGGGGAATCTCCACCCTCAGAGGCTTAGGAAAGGGAAGTGTGACGATTCAGGGCCCTTAGGCTGGTGTCTTTTCTGATACTGGGCTAATGCTGGGCCGTTCCATTCAGCAGACACTGAGGGCCTGTGCTCTTCACTGGGATGCCAGAATGCTTCTGCTTGGAACAAAGAGGGATTAACCCTTGAGGGCAGACACCACTTCCAGCCTTGGGCTCAAGGGGATGTCTCAGTTTTACCCATATGTAGACGGGGACAATCTTTTGCTTGCCTGAGACATTTTACCCCGGCCTTTCACAAGTCCCCAATTTATCTTTTGACTTTTCTCTCACCCCTGACAAATGGGGCCTTTGATAACTACCACTTAAGGTGGTGCATGGAGAGATCAAGGCCACCTGCTGGGACAAGCAGCAACTGACTGTCTTGCAGCCACAGAGGCCTCTGGGGGCCACATGTAGGAGGGTCCTGGCTGGACGGGTCATGAGTCACCCCATGGGAGGGCAGGACCCAGGCCTGGCCTGACCCCAGAAATACGGCCAAACTGACCCAGAAGAAACAGGAGAATCCTAAATCTCTCGGGTCGAGGTGTCAGCTGAGGTTTCTAGAACTTCCCCTGGTATGCTTAGGAGCCCCGAGAAACAGCAAAGAGGCTTTGCACAGTCTCATGTCCTTGGAAAGCTATTTGTCCCTTTCCCTGTCTCCAAGGATTAAAAAAGAATCTCTGACTGCTGGTTATCGGCAGGGGTAAAACAACTGGTGCAGAATGGGCACCAACTAAGCAAAATCACACATTGGTTGTGAACAGCTGGAACAACTCAGTTGGAACATTGCAGCCCAGGAAAGTGATCTTTAAAGACAAGGTGGTCTCTCCAGTGTAACTGACAGTAATCACTGGGGGATAATGTCAGCTGTGCCCATGGAAATGAATGGCCTCCCATCCCAGCTGTACCAGACAAACACGATGCCAGATTTGCTCACTGTTGATGAAACTGGGCTCTTTTGTATCGTAATGATAAAACAGCTCACTGATAAAGGAGCTTATTTCTCAGGCAGCAGATCTGAGAGATATCTGGGCTTTGAACTGCATGAGAGAGACAGAAAGTGTCCTAGATAATGGCTGGTGGACCCGAGTGGGCCACTGGAGGTCACCCTTGCTTGCCGCATATTGGATTAAAGAAAAGAATTATTTGATTGCTTTGTAGTGTCCTAGCAGCAGGTGATGGTGACAGCCCTTTGAGAGGGTTCAGCCTCAAGGGAGTCCCCTAGGGGGATTCAGAGGGTCCGAAATGTGTCATTGGCCAAGGTGGGTGGCAATGCTGTGACATTGACCAAGTGCATATCAGCCCAGTCTGGGAAGGTGCCCAGCTGGAAGATGGTCTGTGCCCAGGTATTCATAGCCAAACTGAGCAGCAGGACACCCATCAGGTTCATCAGGAGGCCTGTCCGCACCTGAAATAGAGCCCAGACAGAGGGAGGGGTCAGCACCTAACTCACCATACAGATGCAAACATTCAGACTCAGAGACAGGAAGGCACTCACCCAAGATCGCACAGCCAGGAAGTGATGGAGCCAGGACACAGTCCCAGGTGGGTCAATGCCTGGGACTCTTCAATCTTTACACTACCCTAGGCTGTCACTCAAAGAGCTGCAAATGTCCCCATTCATTGATGGCCTCTAGGTTCCAGGCACTGTGTGCTATGCAGTTGTCATAGGGTTATGCCATTTAACCCAGAAAGCAACCTTACAAAGGTGATTCTTATTAATCCCCATTGTATAGAAGAGGAAAATGAGACCTAGAGAAGTTGACTTGCCCAAGGTCACCTAAAATAATCTTGTCTGATCACTAAATACCCCCATCCCACACACATATACACACACACGTGTACATACACATGCATGTACAAACACACATAAGTACACACATATACAGACACACACACACATACACTTCAGGTCCAGTCCAGTCAGGGAGTCCTAGTCAAGGCTACCCTTGTCCATTGGGAAGCATTTTTCTTCTGTCAGTGGAGGATGTGCCCATCTGCTTCCCACCTTGGCTGGCCTCTTGGATGTGCCCACCCTGGTTGGCCTCTTAGACCATTCAGTCCACCCTGGGCTGAAAATCCCTATTTTCCCACCTGGGTCTTCTGGCTGCCCCGCCTTCACATAGCCCAGCCTGAATCACATGGTGAGACAGTTACTTCCTTTCTAATTCTTTTTCTGTCTATTCCTCCCAGAGAAAGTCTCACTTAGGGGGTGATAGAAAAATGAATCTTGGGGCCCCCAAATCACTAAGCTAAAGAAAAAAGTCAGACTGGGAACTACTTAGGGCCAACCTGCCTCCCATTCTATTCAGTCATCCCTCTCCTCACTGAGATGAATGCATATCTGATTGCCTTCTTTGGAAAGGCTCATCAGAGACTCAAAATAATGCAACCATTTGTCTCTTATCTACCTATGACCTGGTAGCCCCCTCCCCTCTTTGAGTTGTCCCGCCTTTCCAGACCAAACCAATGTTCAACTTACATATGTTGATTGATGTCTCATGCCTCCCTAAAATGTATAAAATCAAGCTGTGCTCTACCCTCCTTGGGCACATGCCGTCAGGACCTCCTGAAGCTGTGTCACAGGCGTGCGTCCTTAACTTAGGCAAAATAAATTTCCTAAATTTACTGAGACCTGTCTCAGATTTTTGGGGTTCACCGGGGCCACCATGGCTTCAGCACTTCTCTGCTTCTGTCAGTTGCCCTTTTAACAAGGAGAGGCCCAGAACCTTCTCCAGTCCGCTGCTATCAGGGAGAGCTTAATTCTTTTGTTTTGCCGCTTTGCATTTATTTTTATGCCATGGCATATATTAATAATACCGGTTTTCCATTGATGGATGCACTGGAAACATTTCTTCCGGAATATTCTTATTAAGTTTTTTTGTTTTTAATGTTAAGCTGATTTAGAAAAGGTGTTAAATAAATATTACCATGGACGGGTGGGGGACATACTGCGTGTGTTGTCCTGCCTCTCTTCTGAGGGCACAGAGGTGGAAGCCCTGGCACCTTCGGAGGATTAGAGAGAGCCTGGCCGACACGTTGGGGAAACTGGGGGAGGATTGGGTCTCCCTTTGCCAGGGCTCGAAATTCTTTCTAGTCCCATGTTAGCTATTTAATTAACACCTAACTCATCACTCTCAGGAACAAACCTGCAGGTGGGCCATCCCTGCCCGGGACTGACGGACCGGGAGTGCCCCTTGTATCCCTCCACATCTCTTGCAAGTCTCTACCTCTTGGGGACTCTCCATTTCTCTGGCTGTCTTTTTTCTCCAAATCTGTGCTGTTCGCAATGCTGCCCTCTCAGTCTTTTTCTCTAAGGAGCCTCCCTGCTTCCACACTTGTCCCTCCCACCCTAACCATCCACTCCAGCCAGCAGCCAAAATGATCTTCTACAGACAGAAGTGAAATCACATCATTGCCCTGCTTACTGAGGGTCCTCACCGTGGTTTGAATAAGATACCAACTCTGCCCTGCCCCCGCTGTTCCCCAACCTCATCCTTCCCCAACGCCACTGCAGCCATCCCAGTCTCCCAGCCCTGAATTTCTGGAGCACTCATTGCTATTCCTCACTCCCAGGCCTTTGCACTTGCTACGCCCTCCGTTGGGACTGCTCTTCCCCTTTTTCTTTGGGAGGCTGGCTGCTTCCCATGATCAGCTCCCATGTCACCTTCCTGGAGAGGGCTTCCCTGCCACCCCTCTCCCCCGTCCTCTTACACTTCCTCATGTTTTATTTCCTTCTGAGCACCTAGCAATATTGAAATTTACATAATTTAAGAAAATCTGCTGCACTTGTTGACGCCTGTCTCTACCAATAGAAAGCACCCTCTTTGGAGGCAGATCGGTGTCTCTCCCACTCTGCAGTGTCCCCAGTGGCTGGAACATAGAATGCACTCAGTAAATACTGCTGCAATCAATAAACAAATTAATGAGCATCTCTGTCTCCTGTCTTCTCTGTTTGCTCTGTGTCTCCCTTTCTGCCTCGCTCCCACTCTTGCTCTCTCTCTCCCCATGTGTCCTGCAGGGGTCTTGTGCCTGGAGGGCCTGCATCGTGAATGGGTTAGGCAGGTCGCCCTTCTTGGCTTTGACAGCTTTGGAAGGGTTATTTGCAAAGCCAGTGGGGAGGGAAAAGGCTGCAGGAGTCAGGAGTGGGAAGGGAGGAGCTGGTTCAGCAGGGACCTTCCGGGAGAGGAAACACATTGCCAATGACTGGGCCCTGCTGAAAGCTGGTGGGGTCCTCCCACTGCTACAGTCCTCAGCTCCTGTCTCCTTCCCAGCTGGCTGAGCACTGAGGCCCAGTCCCAGGGTGTGCCTGCTGCTTCTCTCTCCTAAAGATCGTGAGCATGAAGTGGGGTCCAGAGGGAGGGGGCGTCCCTTGTCCCTGGAGCAAATTTTTGAAACTAGTCACTAAGGCAGTGTTTCCTGAGATTGTCTAAGTGCAAGAATCATCCCAGGGTCTCTGCTAAAATGTATGTTCCTGGTCCCACTCGGAAAGACCTTTCAGAGACTGGGGAGTGGGGTCAGGGTGCAGGAGTCCTGCATAGAGGTCTTGCCCGCCCCCTGCTGCCCACCCACCTCCCGTGGCCTCTGCTGGGAAATGCCCAGACTCACCATGTCTTTGACCAGCAAGTGTCCAGAGGCGAAGGCGATGGAGTTGGGGGGCGTCGAGACCGGGAGCATGAAGGCAAAGGAGCAGCCGACTGTGCCCGGAATCATCAGGTACAGGGGATGCACTCTCAGGCGGATGGCCTGGGCCCAGAAAAGGTGGGAGAGACCCGGAGAGAGACCAACGCAGAGCAACCACAGCGAGAAAGAGAGACAGACAGAGAGAGAGAGAGAGAGAGAGGGAGGGAGAGAGAGAGGGAGAGGGAGGGAGAGAGAGGCAGTTGGAAAGAGGGACACAAAGACGTAGAGACAGAGAGACAAAGACATCCACAGAGATTGGCAGAGTGGCAGAGAACAACAGGGACAAGTGCGAAGAGAGAGTTAGAGAGACAGAGAGAGAAAGGCAGTCAGAAAGATACATGCACAGGCAGAAACAGACACAAGCAGGTATGAAGAAAACCAGATTGAGAGAGAGGTGGAGAGAACATTCCCAGGGTTAGTGACATTCAAGGGCCACACTGTGGTTTGATCAGGGATGGGCTGCGGTGATGTACCTAGAATGCTCCTTCTCCAATGTGAGAGTGCAGAAAAGCACTTGGAGGGCTGGTTAAAGCCCACAGGGCTGGCCCCACCTCACCCGGAATTGCTGATTCAGCAGGTCTGGGGTGGGACCCAAGGATCTGCATTCCTGACATGTTCCCCCGGTGCTGCTGGTGTAAGGACTGTGCACTGAGAACCAGGGCTTTATAACACTTCCCCTGCTTGCTCCTTCCCTCAGCCAAACAGTCTCAACCCAGAGTTGGCCTCTGGATACCTCTCGTTGGGGGCATCCCTGGATTTCAATGTGAAAGAGAGCTCATGAGAGCATCTGTTGGCAGCTCTTCCAAATTTCTAAGACTGTGTGCATCAAACCCCCATGCGAGCTGGCCGCAGCTACTGGGCCACTAGTTTGTCACCTCTCCCACCTACAATTCATGTTGATCACTTCTCTGGCATTTTACTTAAATGGGATGTTTTTGGGCCTTCTAGGGAATTTTCGCAACCCAAAGCATATTTATTTTCTCAAAAAGCTCTAAAATCACCCCCTTGCATGTAAAATGTTTTTTGATTTTGATGATAAGCAAAGTTTACAAGAATGAGTCATTTGCAAGTGTATTTTCCAGCAAAAGCTGCCCCTTGTAGACCTGGCTGGGTTCTACACTCCCTCATCTTCCCCATACCCCCTTTAGCACTCCCATTTCTCTCAGTCGCCAGGTCTCCCTGAGGACCCCCACCCCATATTGCTGTAAAATGGTGAGCCACTTTGGAGGGCAATTTCCTCATCTCTAACAACATTTCAAATACACATGCTCTTTGACCCAGGAATCTCAGTTGTAGGAATTTCTCTAGATGTAATCAATGACGCATAGAGAAGGCTCACATGACACGTCATTGTTGAATAACAGCAAAGTCTGGAAATACCTACATTTCCACTGGGCAGAGAGATTGCTTAAATAAACCAACAACTGTCCATTTATAATGGAATATTCTCCAGTCATTGAAAAATAACACAGTGTATATCTGTGTGCTAACACAGATAAATTGATGCATGAAATAAGCAAACAGAAACCAAAGACAAAGTACTGCAGGTGTGTGTGCTGGGGCATCACTGTTTGCATACAAAGCATTTACTTGCATCATTGATTTAATTTTACTAGCATGGGTTATATTAAGGTAATTATATGGTCTGGTCTTTAATCTGTTTAAATATAAAACTATCTTGATAGTTTCCTTTTTAAGACTCCTAGTATAAAAGCTACCTGATCATGTATATATTGTTCTTTTCATACAATCATGGTTTCATTTTGCTATTTCCATCTCTTTTTACAGGTGAGATTGAATTACAGCTTTTTCTTCCCTTGCTCTCCTTATTTGGTTTTGGGGCCAGGGTTTTGCTAGCTATAAGTTGAGTGACCTTGTCTATTTTTCTCTGCTGGTGAACAGTTCAGCTGAGTTGGGAACTCTCTATTCCTTGCAAATTTGCTAGCTCTCACCCAGCAAACCACCTGGGGCTGGTGATTTTGTTTTTGTTTTTGAGACCGGATCTGGCTCTGTTGCCCAGGCACCTGCCACGAAACCTGGCTACTTTTTGTACTTTTTGCAGAGATGGGGTCTCACCATGTTGCCCAGGCTAGTCTGGATCTCCTGAGCTCAAGCAATCTGCCTGCTTCAGCCTCCAAAAGTGCTGGGATTACAGGCATGAGCTGCAGAGCCCAGCCTGGGGCTGGTGATTTTTAGCTCAGTAGTTATCAGTTGGGTGGGGGGAAGGAAATTGTTCCCCCGACAGGGAATATGTGGGAATGCTAGGAGACATTTCATTGTCATGATTTACGAAGGCGCCACTTGTCTGTAGTGAGCAGAGCCCAGGGACGCCGCTGCACACCCTGTAGTGCATGGGACAGCCCCATACAGAGAACGATCCAGCCCCAAATATCAACAGTGTTGAAACCCCTGCTTTAGACGGAGGCTACTGCTTTGCTTACCATTAGAATTTCTCCTATGGCCATTTGTTTACTCAGATTTTATACTTCTTCTTAATCCAAATTTGGTAATTCACCTGTTCTAGAAAACTCTCCATATCACCATGGGTTAATTTTCCCAAAAGAGAGAATTGGGAGCACTTTGAAAATACTTGCTCTATGTATGCATTTTTTGAAGGAAAACATCCAGTATTTTAAAAAATTGTACTGTGGTTCTAACACACTTTCATGTATTTTGTAAGACAGCAATGGCAACTGTAGACCCCAGTGAAGCTCCCTTGGCAGGTGGAAGATTTCTGAATGTGTGTTGGGGGAGGGGTGCTCCCCTCTTCCCCAGAAGGACCCTCACCAGCTCTGCCAGGACCGGCAGGAAGATGATGATGGTGGCTGTGTTGCTGGCAAACTCAGTGAAGAAGGCGATGACCACAGTGATGAGCAGCACAGCCAGGGCAGGGGGCACATTCTCCAGCGGGTGCAGCTGCCCGCCAATCCACACAGACAGCCCTGATTCCTGCAGAGGGAAAGGCATTCCTTCATACCCCAGCCTGTCCCCAGCTGCTGCCCCCAGAGAGGGTTAGGATAGATCACAACAATGACAACTGTACCCCTTCCCAGATGGGGAGACTGAGGTGCAGAGAGGGCAGGTGACGTGTCTGATGTCACACATTTGAGCTAAGGTCGCACATCTGAGCCAGCAGCCTCTCTGCTTCTTGAACTGCTCTCCACTCTATCTCATACAGGCCAGGGACCCAAATCCCTGGGTCTCCAATAATCCATTTGGTTTTAGCACCCCTAAGCGCCAGTTTAAGTGGGAGAGGGAAATCAAACCAGACCCTCAGTAGTAAAACTTCTCATCCCTCCAATGAAGGTTATTAATTACCCAAATAGTAGTAGTCACTTATATAAAATAGTCATTATTTTTATAATTATTATTTAATAATATATTAATATGTATGAAATATATATACAAGATTTACTATATATCATATATAAAACAGGTATCAGATATACATCAAGTGCAACACAATCAATGTAATTATCAATAATGGTATTTATATGCCTGTAATCCCAGCACTTTGAGAGGCTGAGGTAGGTGGATCACTTGAGGCCAGGAGTTTGAGACCAGCCCAACCAACATGGCGAAACCCCGCCTCTACTAAAAATACAAAAATTACATGTGCGCCTGTAATCCCAGCTACTCGGGAGACTAAGGCACAAGAATCACTTGAACCTGGGAGGGAGAGGTTTCAGTGAGCCAAGATCACGCCACTGCACTCCAGTCTGGGCGACAGGAACTCTGTCTCAAAAGCAATATATATATATATGTATATATATGATACACATATATATGAATATATATGTATATATACACACATATATGAAATATATATGAACATATATATGAACAGTAATAAGGATAATTATTACAATGATAATACAAATAGTAACGTTGCATTATTATTCATTCTCATAAGAATCACCATTATTGAGACTTTACAGGGGACCAGGCACCTGCCGGCATTAGCTCCTTGACTCCTCCCAACCATCCTGAAAGGTAAATATTATTGGTCCCTGTTTTACTGATGAGGAACTTTAGCCTGAAAAAGTTTTTATGACTTACCCAGGGTCCCTAAAAGTAGTGCCTGAGACACCCATCTACCTCCATAAGATGATGTGATTCTGCAAAGCTCCCTGCGAATCAGCATCTTCATCTGGACACACCAATCCGTCACCTTGCCTCTAAATTAAGAGCAATGCCCAGTGCTGACTCCAGTCCTCCAGGGCAGAGATGGGTAGAGAAGTTCACCGAGACTCCACTCCCCTGTCAGTGCTGCAGAATTATTTGGGTGCTCTCTCTGCTGACTTCTCCAGAACTTACCCTACTTACCAGTGTATAACATCTATAATACTCTTCCACACCTCTGTCCTCTCACCGTCAAATGCATCCTTAAATAACTGACCCAACACATCATTATAACCACAAAGCGGCAAAGCAGAGGATGTCAAAATATGCTCAATGCTGCCCCCTGGTGGAACTGTGATGCAGTAAGATCACAATAAAGCGACCGTTTGCTTAGACCTAGAACAAAGCTGTAGGTTTTGGAGCTGATCTAGGGCAGAGCTGGGTTAGTTCGTTAACATTCAGAATCCAATGTATTGCTACGATAGCCCTTTTATCAACCCAGTATGCCAAAGACACTTCATATATATACTTTTACTTTCAATAGAAAAGTCTTTGCTTACTCAGAACTTAAAAATTTCATAATCAATTCTAGAAGACAGCAGACAGGGCCAGGCATCATGGCTCATGCCTGTAACCCAGCACTTTTAGAGGCCAAAGGGGGCAGGTCGCTTGAGGTCAGGAGTGTGAGATCAGCCTGGCCAACATGGTGAAACCCCATCTGTACTAAAAAAATACAAAAATTAGCCAGGCGTGGTGGTGCACGCCTGTAATCCTAGCTAGCCGGGAGGCTGAGGCAGGATAATCGCTTAAACCAGGGAAGAAGAGGTTGGAGTGAGCTGAGATCATGCCACGGCACTCCAGTCTGGGTGACAGAGCGAGCGAGACTCCATCTCAAAAATAAAATAAAATAAAATAAAATAGAATACGGCATACAGTTTTTACATAAATAAAATAGTACACTTGCCCCTACAATTTGACTTAAAAGTTACCTTCAATGGAAGAATAATAAATGCTTAAAACTATTTTTCCCCAGAAGAGTCCTCGTAAGACGAAGGTGTTTCTGGTACATCTGCAGTTTGTCTGCTAGCCTGGGGAATACGGTAAGTGGCAGCGTGGGGGCCACAGTCCCTCCCCTAGCTGCAAAGAGTGCTGCAGGGAGAAAATGGGACCTCTGGTCTTTCCTATAGCCACAGCTCTGGCAAAGAGTCTGACCTGACAGCTCTGTGCGCAATTAAATGGAGAGGGGCTAGAGAGAGGGAATATTAATGACTCGGGCAAGTGAGAAGCCAGGAACTGCCCCGTAGCTAGGCCTCTGAGTGACCGGGCTTCCAGCCAGCGTCCCCGCAGCCACACAGGCCTTGGTGCAGCTCCAGCACTGGAGGGAGGTCTGGCAGCTTCCTAAGAGAGGAAAACCCCTGTTGCGTAGGGTTCTACTGGGGACTCTAAAGGGACTTCACCTGCCCTTTCCCATTTTCTTTTATTTATTTATTTGAGACAGAGCCTCACATTGTCACCCGGGCTGGAGTGCAGTGACACAATCATAGCTCACTGCAGCCTCTATCTCCTGGGCTCAAGCGATCCCCTTAACCTAGGACTACAGGCACACACCACCACGCTTGGCTAAATTTTTTTTTTTTTTTTTTTTTGAGGCGGAGTCTCACTCTGTCGCCCGGACTGGAGTGCAGTGGCACAATCATAGCTCACTGCAGCCTCTATCTCCTGGGCTCAAGCAAGCCTCCACCTCAGTGTCCTGAGTAGCTGAGACTACAGGCACACGCCACCACGCCCGGCTAGTTTTTGTATTTTTAGTAGAGACGGGGTTTCACCGTGTTAGCCAGGATGGTCTCGATCTCCTGACCTCATGATCCGCCCGTCTCGGCCTCCCAAAGTGCTGGGATTACAGGCTTGAGCCACCGCGCCCGGCCACGGCTAAATTTTTTAAAGTGATTTTTTTATAGAGACAGGGTCTTATTATGTTGCCCAGGCTGGTTTTGAACCTCTGGGCTTAAGCGATCCTCCTGCCTAGGCCTCCCAAAGTGCTGGGATTACAGGCATGAGCCCCCACACCCCAGCCTCTTTCCCATATTCTTAGGAATTGGAACCCTTGTTTCCTTGGAAACACACAGCCCCACAGTGTTCCCAGGGACTCCAGGGACCAGCAACAGCCAAGGTCAGAGGTGGCATGGCCCGAAGGTGAAGAGAAGGGGCTCTGGAGTCAGTCTCAGTTTGCTTCCCAGCTTAATCCTTTCTAGCTGTCACTTAACTTCCTAGGCAAGTCACTTAACCTCTCTGTGCTAAAATTTCCTTATCTGTAAACCAGGGATAATGATAGTGCCTTTCCCAGAGGGTTATTGTTGGGAGAAAAAGAGCGAATCTATAAAGGGCCTAGGAAAGTGGCTGGGTGCTTGGTTAGTGCCTGCCATAACTAGTAGCATGAAGTCACAAGATGCCTGAAGTGCTGGAACTCAGAAATTGCCCAGTGCAGTGGTTGTCAAATTAATGTTCCTTATTGGCCTTGAAGATGACCAGAAGTACCCAAGGCCACCTTGCAAAGATGGGAGGTGGGGAGACTGAGTTGGCAGAGGTGTTTCCCTCTTCCTCCTGTTTTCTTACTTCAACCAGGTCCTCTCTTCCTGGTGTCTTTGACATAGAGTACAGGAGCATCTTATAAGGAGGTTTGTTATGCATAAGTTCAATATTCATAACTTAGCCCAGCCTACCTTCAACGTGCTCAGAACACAGACGTTAGCCTACACTGGGGCAAAACCATCTGGCAATGCTGTACACTGTAGAAGATCTGTTGTTTACCCTCATAATTGTTCAGCATCTACAAGAGAGTATCCTACCACATACCACGGCCTGGGAAAAGATCAAAATTCCAGATTCTAAGTACCTTTTCTACTGAATGCATATCACTCTTTCACCATGGGAAAGTTGAAAAATCATATGTCGAATCATTGTGAAGTCAGGAACCATCTGTACAATTATCTCCATTTTATGGTTGAAGAAACTGAAGCCCAAAAAAGCTCAGTGATTTGCCCAAATAAATAATATGATGTGCCCTAGTAAGATTCAGAATCTGGATCTTAGTCATGTCATCAGGCTTGTCTGTCCAATAAAATGAGGGTAATAATAATTGTATTAGTCCACTCTCACTCTACTAATAAAGACATACCCAAGTGTGGGTAATTTATAAAGGAAAGAGGCTCAATTGACTCAATGCAGCATGGCTGGGGAGGCCTCAGGGAACTTACAGTCACGGTGGAAGTGGAAGCAAACACATCCTTCTTCACATGGTGGCAGCAAGAAGTGCCAAGCAAAAGGGGGAAAAGCCCCTTACAAAAAAATCATCAGATCTCTTGAGAGCTCACTCATTGTCACAAGAACAGCATGAGGGTAACCGCCCCCATGATTGATTACTTCCCACCAGATCCCATGACGTGTGGGGATCATGGGAACTACACCATTCAGGATGAGATTTGGGCGGGGACACAGCGAAACGGTATCAATAATAAAGATGACAGATTTCTGGCAGAAAATGAGAAATGGGGGGATACACATTTTCTCCTTACCTCTATCACCGCAATATATTTGTAAGTTTGTTGTGCCAACAGAATAAGATCAACCTTTCATCAATGAGTTGATGCAATAATAACAGTAATAATAATAGTGAAGATGAGCATGGCTCCTAGTTTGAGCACCTGGGGTATATCACCACTCTTCTGGGTACTTTCCATACATTCTGTTAGCAGTTCTCAAAGCAGCCCATCTTGTAGGTCACAACAACAACGATGTGTTAAGCACCATTATGCACCCAGTGTCTTCTAGGTGACTAGAACAGTGGTGGATAAAACAGACACGATCTCTGCCTGCCTCATGGAGCTTCCATTCTAGTAAGAGACACAATCAATAAACATGCCCACAGGATCATTTGGGGGGTAGATGTGGTATACAGGAATAGGCAGGGTCATGAGAGGAAGAGGGACTGGGGTGGGAGGCTATTCTAGACGTAGGGGCTTGGGAGGGCATTTCTGAGGGGCTGAGACCTGAAGAGTGAGGACTCAGAGCTCTCAGGACGAAAATTCAACAGAGAAAGGGAAGACGCAAAGGCTGTGGGGTGCATGTGAGTCTGATGTGGCTGAGGAAGGGGCCAAGGAGACTGGAGGGGTGTTAGGAGGGAAGAGAGGTAGGTGCCAGTGTTGGGACCTACATTATCCCATACAACTTTCTGTGTTGGCCAAGGGAAACGCTGGACTTGAGTTTAAGTCTATGCAGAGTCATGACTATATGGTTTTGCGGCAGAAGAAAACTGCAGTGAGGACCCTAAGTGGGCTTACGCGAGTTGCCGAGGCTCAGAGTAAGCGCTACGATAGGTTTCCTGCCCTTCACGACCAGCGCTGGGAGTCAACACACCCAGGCTCACCCTGGATTGCATCCAGGGACCTCCGATCCTCAGGAGGCTGCCAGGCTGTGGTCTGATGAGAGCGTGGGGCAGGGGCCAGGAACCAGGATGTGCCATAAGCATTCTGGTCGCTCCTGGGCCCGGCTGCGGCTGCCTGGGGAGGGGATGGTACGGCAGAGGCTGGGGAAAGGAACAGCTACTACACAAAGCCCCTGTTGAAGAGAAACTCCGGCCAGCTGCCCAGGGCTGGGCTCAGAGCCAGGGTGGCCTCTTAGCATGCCCAGCATCCCGCAACCCAGCCTCCACTGAGAGCTAGTGCTCCCCACACCACTCCTGGAGCTTAGGGAAACCTCTGGATCAAGGTCATCTCATCCAGCCTCCTTCCTCTAGTCCAGGCTGGGCTCAGATCACCGAGGTAAATGGCACCATTTCCACCAAGTTGCTCAAGCCATGAACCTCCACCTGATTCTTGATTTTGATCTTCCTTTTCCTCAGTGTCTAACCATAATAACCAACTGTGCTGGGCTGTGTTCTCATTTCTCTGCATATATTGACTCACTTAATAATCATGACAACTTTACCAGGTGGGTGCCATTGTGATTCCAATTTTACAGATGAGGAAACTGAGGCCCAGAGAGGTTTAGTAACTTGACAAAGATCACACACCTAAGAAGTGGGAAATCTGTGATTCCAATCCAGATGGTCTGGTTCCATCGTACAGCACACTTCTTCAGGATCTGGATAACATGTCACTTCCTTCAGAAAACCTTCCCTAAGACACCCCCAGCAGGAGGCAATAGCGTAAGTCAGATAGACATGAGTTCAAATCTTAGCCCTGCTACTAATGAGCTGTGTTACCAAGAACCAGTTACTTAACTTCTCTGGGTCTCAGGAGTCCTAAAATGGAGACAAATAACAGTCCTTTTACTCATCTATTCCTTTGTTCCCTTTGAAGTCTGTACTGTTATTTATGTGTTTTTTTAATGAACAAAGTAACACATATTTTATTTTAAAATGGGCACCTGTGCAGAGCGCCTGAATGTGCCACCCAGATCCCCGTCACTGGAGGTCTTGTTGCCCCCACTAAGGGAGTGCAGTCAGCTGTCTCAGACCCCAAAAGCAGCCTCGCTTGAGGCCATACCTGCACCTGGGGAAGCTTGTGTCCCCAGACAGATGGATGCTGGGATACAAAGGCCTGGCTGTCTCTGATTACTTGGACTGCTTGTGAGGGCCATCTCAGCTCCAGTGGTCCTGTGGGGTTGGGTCTGCCTCCAGCTGCATTTCTCCCTCTGCCCTCTCCTGCTTCCTTCCTCTCCCTACCACAGTGACCCCAAGGGCACAACCTAATGATGCCCACGCTTGCGAATCTCCATCCTGGAGTCTACTTCCTGAAAGCCCAACCTGTAGAAACCATGGCATAAGGATTTATGAGCTGGTGTGCTGCAGTTTTTAGCACTTCTTAACAGCTATATGTATCGGGCAGTTATTCTTTAATTTTCTCCAGCAACCCTGTAGAGTAACAGCTTTGAGCCTCAATCTATGGATGAGAAAAATAGGAACCCAGAGAGGTTAAGAAACCTGCTCAAAGTGTCCCAGCACGGAGTGGTAGAGCCTAGATTGACCAGATACTGAGATTCCCAAGCCTGGGCTTCCGACCAGTGTACACGATTAACAGGTGTCCAACATTGTAACTTCATTTGAAACTGAAAATTAAAATTGAATTAACAAGAGAAGACAATAAAAGAAATAATTTCAGCTTCCCTTATCCTTAATTGCAGACTGACTCTTAACTGGCTGTGGTTTTGAACGCCTCGGTTTACGAGGCGTTCAGGGATGGGACGGAGCTCAGCCACACGAGTTTTGGTTTCAGATCCTGGCTCCACCATCTCCTGGCTGTGCAAATGTAGGCGAGCTATTTAGCCTCCTTTTGCCTCCGATTCCTCATTTTTAAAATGGAGACAGTGATAGTATCCGATTCAGTGGTGTTTATAAAGATCAACTGAGTCATATTTGATTCACAAAGCACTTCGAACAACGGCTGGCATGTGCAAAATTCTGGAGTGAACAATTTGGAGTCTGGACTCTGAAATCAGGGAGAATTTGAACCCCAGCTCCCAAGCAGAGTGCAATTGTAAGAATTTAAGAGAGTTGCTTAATTTTTCATGTCTCAGTTTTTGTATCTGTAAAAGAGGCAGAAAACCATTACCCAGCTCTTAGGGCTGGTGTGGCGATTCAGTGAGATAATGCGTGGAGACAGAAGCTGGATGCCGACATCGCACTGCCTGGGAGCTGGGCTGGCTGACCCGCACTTACACACCCCGGAGAGTGAGCACTCCCTGAAATTCTGCACTCCCTGTGCCTCATTTGCTCCACCCTGGTCCCAGCCCTGACTTCTCAGCTCACAAAGCCCTCCGGAATAACATTAATAATAACATCCACGAACTAATTAATATTACTATCTAGGACTTATATGAGAGTGGTTAAGAGCATAGACTCCAGAGGCAAACTGCCTGGATTCTAGTCCTGACTCCATAGCTGTGTGACATTAGGGAAAAGGTACTTTATCTCCCTGTGTCTCAAGTTCCTTATCTAGAGAATGGGCATAATAATGGTATCTACCTTATAGCATTGTTGGGAGGTTTAAATGAGTTAATGTGTAAAGCATGTTTTTTTTCTTTTCCTTTTTTTTGCGGGGGACGGGGAAGATGAGGTCTTGCTCTGTCACCCAGGCTGGAGTGTAGCATTATCATCATGACTCCGCTGGGATCACCACACCCGGCTAATTTTTTTTTTTTTTTAAATCCCATCTCTACAAAAAAATGCAAAAGGAAATTAGCTGGGCATGGTGAGGCCTCCCTGTAGTCCCAGCTACCTGGGGGGCTGAGGTGAGGGAATTGATTACGCCCGGCAGGTTGAGGCTGCAGTGAGCTGTGACGGTACCACTGCACTCCAACCTAGGTGACAGAGCGAAAACTCTGTCCCAAAAAAAAGAGAGAGAGAGAAAAAAGAGAGAGGGTCTCACTATACTGCCCAGGCTGATTTTAGACTCCTGGCCTCAAGCCATCCTTCTGCCTCCACAAGCATGTTGAACAGTGTCTGTCATTGGGTGAGCACAATATGTTATTATCCCTCTTCAGTCACAGAGCCCTCGAGTCTTAATATTATTAGTATTAGTATTATATTAATATTTTGTCCATCATGAGTTCCTTAAGGATCCAGGTCGTAACTCATTCCTTTCTTTCTCTGTAGCACCTGGTCCTGAGTGTGGACCTGTGAGGAATGAACTATGATCATCTCAGTTTGGCAGGTGAGGAAACCGGCTGTGCCCCCAGGGCGCGTGCAGCTCACCTGCTCTGATCCTGGTGCTGCAGCCAGCACTGGGACCCGCCCACACCTGCCTCCCGCTGTTCCTGCTGGCTGGGGGGGCCGGGGGTCTTACCTCACAGCCTTTGGCCATGGCGAAGCCCCCTCCCAGGAGAAGGATGATGTTCCAGGGCACTGTCTCCTGGGCCTTCTTCCAGGTCAGCAAGGGCTCTGTCTCTGTGTTGGGAGCTGGGCAGAGAGAGGGATTCAGCACACACTCAGGGCCGCTCAGCCTGAGGCAGAGGCCACCAGCCCTGCAGCCCCATCTTACTGGGGACACTCAGGGGTCCCCAGGAAGCCAAGTGGTGGATCCAGCATCTGGCTCGGAGCTTGAGGGACAGAGTGCACAGGCATCGCGATAGGGGAGCTGCGCTATTCCCAGTGAAAACAATTTTCATGATTCCCACAGCTTGAGAGTTTTAAAAACTCCACATGCAGGACGTAACTTAACTCTCCCAACAGCCCTTTGGCACAAGAGCTATTTTTACCCTCATTTATAAGAGAACAGGTTTTCTTTGTACTGGAACATGCACAGAGAGGAAAGAAAAAGAGGAAGGACATGTTTCTAGAAAAATAGAAACAAAGGGTATTTTTGAGCCCTGAAATGATGGGATGATTTTTATTTCTTCGAAAGCGGCAGTGCTGCAGTGGTGAGGACAGTGGGCGGGGGAGTCAACAGACTTTCTGCAAGGGGTTAGCGAGTGAATCACTGAGGCTTTGCAGGCCACACAGACAGGCTCTGTTGTCACTACTCCGTCACTGTGGCATGAAAACAGCCAGAGACCATACCTAAACATGTGGGCCTGGTTGTAAATAAAACTCTATCTACAAAAGCAGGTGGTGGGTTGGACCTGGCACGTGGCTGGTAGTGTGACATCCCTGGGTTGGGGGCATAGGCTTGGAGACAGACCGTCCTCAGTCTTGGCTCACTGCATGCCCTTGACAAGTGACTTTGCCTCCCTGAGCCCCATTTCCTCAGCCGGCACATGGCACATTACAGAACCAGGGGGGTGCCTGTGAGCACCAACCAGGACAGTGGTGGATCTGCAGGGAGATGAGGCATTTCCAGTTAGCTGATAGTTGCATCCCCAGGGTCTAGAACAGTGCCTGACACCTGATGGTTACTCTGTAAATATTTGTCAAATAATGTATATGACACACTTAGACCCATGCCTGGTGCGGGGTAATCACTCCTGAAATAGGACTTTTCTTGGCAGACTGTGACCAGGGAAGCAGGGAGGATGGGTCTGACTCCTTTAAGGCAGTTTGCCATCTTCCAGGACAGTTCCTGGTCAAGCAGTTACGGACATTTTGCTTCTCCTTTTGAGCTTTTTCCAAATGTTACTCAGTGGTTTACCTAAAACAAGATTTTATAGTCAGGAAATAAAGATAATAAAAGCTACTTAATAAAATCCCTCTACCAGCAAGCATGCAGTCCACAGGTGTATTCAGCCCACAGGTGTATGCCACCCACAGGTGCATGTTGCCCACAGGTGTATGCGGTCCACAGGTGTATGCATCCCACAAGTGTATGCAGCCCACAGGTGTATGCAGCCCATAGGTGTATGGAGTCCACAGGTCTATGAAACCCACAGGTGTATGAAACCCAAAGGTGCATGCAGCCCACAGGTTTATGCAGCCCATGGTATCTACATGCAGTGCAGGTGTTATGTACCTTGAGGGGATTCTTGGGCCAAATGCAACATACACTTAAGCCCAGAACTGGACAAGGCAACCAGACATGACAGGTGGCCCAGCTCTCTGCCTTCAGGTGATAAAATATTTCATTAAAGAAGTACAGAAGGTCTGAAAAAGTGAAGGGACAGAGGAAGGAAGAAGGGCTTGAGCAGGGTCCCATGTAATGCAGATTAAATGGCGAGTGCGTATCAGACTGCCTGTCACATGCCAAGCGCTCAGTTAACGTTAGCTACCATGGTTTTTATTGTTTTCCCATCCAACCATGCCTTTGCTGCTATTTCTCATAAGCACAATCTCTGACTATGTGGATTTCCCACTGCAGCTCAACCTGATATTCGCTGGCTGTCTACAGCAGTAGCTAAAGGCACAAGCTTTAAACTAGACTTGAATCCTGGCTCTGCTGTGCCCCAACTGTGTGATTTGGGCCAGTGTCACTACCTTTCTGAGCCTCGATTTCCTCTTCTGCAAAATGGGGTAACAGCACTTCCCTCAGAGACTTACTGGAAAGATGAAATGATCGCTCTGTGCAAAGGACTCATCCCAGGGCCTTGCCCAGAGCAAGTCCTTGGCTATTTATTTAGCAAATATATATTGAGTACCTGCCATGTGTCAAACACTCTTCTGGGCTCTCAGGATACAGAAATGGCCAAAACAGAGAAAATTCATCTCCTTGGAGAACTTATATTCCAGGGGGCAAGTCAGGTGATAAACAAATAAATATACTGGCCGGGCATGGTGGCTCATGCCTGTAATTCCAGCACTTTGGGAGGATGAGGTGGGTGAATCACCTGAGGTCAGGAGTTCAAGACCAGCCTGGCCAACATGGTGAAACCCCATCTCTACTAAAAATACAAAAATTAGTTGGGCATGGTGGTGGGTGCCTATGATCCCAGCTACTTGGGAGGTTGAAGCATGAGAATCGCTTGAACCCAGGAGGCAGAGGTTGCAGTGAGCTGAGACTGTGTGGGTGTACTCCAGCCTGGGTAACAGAGCAAGACTCTGTCTTAAAAAATAAATAATGCCAAGAAATTTCATGTGGTATGAAGAAAAATAAAATAAGGTAAACAAATAAAGAGTAACACAGGAGGGAGATTTTCTAGAAGGTGCAGTCAGGGAAGGTTTCTCAGGAGGTGGCATTTGGACAGAGCCCTGAATGAAGTGATGGAGTGAGTCACGAAGATCTCTAGAGGAACAGCTAGTTGACAAAGAGGAAAGAGAAGTAGTCATCATCATCATCATCACCATCATCATCAACTACTTTTCCACCACAAGCACAGTGCCTAGCACATAGTAGGCACTCGATCAATACTTGAATGACCAAAGGCTGAGAAACGCAAGTGCAACTCAGACCCATAAAAGAATAGTGGGGTGAGTATAAGAAGAAAATCAAGGCTGGCTTGAACGTCTGGTTCTAGGTCCTATCTCTCTCTTTCTCTTTGTCTCTCTCTCCCACTCTTTTTTTTTTTTTTTTTTCTTGAGGCAGGGTCTCACTCTGTTGCCCAGGCTGGAGTGCAGTGGTGCCATCACAGCTCACTGCAACCTTGAACTTCTCAAGCAATCTTCCTGCCTCAGCCTCCCAAGTAGCTGGAACTACAGGTGTGTGCCACCACACAGGCTAATTTCTTAATTTTTTTAGTCAGGCTCTTGTTATGTGGCCCAGGCTCTTCTTGAACTCCCGACCTCAAGCCATCCTCCCACCTCAGCCTCCCACAGTACTGGGACTACAGGTGTGAGCCACCACACCTGGCCCTGACTCTTTTTAATGAGCAGTGTGACCTTGAACAAGTCACTTACTCTCTTTGGAAACTTACTGACCACAATATAAGACTCCACAAAAGTCTTTAGTGTTAAATAGCAGAAAGTATCACATCAGCCAAGTCTGCACAGGGTCACTGGTGGCCAAAGGACAGGCAGTGCTCATGGAGTTCCCTCCCCACCCGCTGGGCAATGCTGGAAACTCCAGTTCAAAGACCCCTGGCTAAGGGCACACATTGGCATTCCATGGACCAGACTCAACACACGTGTTTTAGTGCTACTGTGGATGGCCCACATAGTATTTGTTTTTCAACTTGAATGAGTTGCCAATATTTAAAACCAGGGAGATTCCACATAAAAATCTAGATTTTTGGCTTCTCTTGAAAAATCAGCAAATCTGACAAAACTAGTTCTGTTTTCCTGCATGGGTACAATCAGTGGAAACTAAGTAATATCTGCCCCCTTTAATTTAAGTGGGGATTGGCTCACCAGTTTTCCACAGACCCTGCCTTGCCACGAGACTGAGGCTGTCATTACTTCCTTTTTTTTTTTTTTTTTTTTGAGACAGACTTATTCTTTCACCCAGGCTGGAGTGCAGTGGCATGATCTTGGTTCACTGCAACCTCCACCTCCTGGGTTCAAGCAATTCTCCTGCCTCAGTCTCCCAAGTAGCTGGGGTTACAGGCATAGGCATGCACCACCACACTCAGATAATTTTTGTATTTTTTGTTAGAGACAGGGTTTCACCATGTTGGCCAGGCTGCTCTCAAACTCGTGACCTCAGGTGATGCACCCACCTCAGCCTCTCAGAGTGCTGGGATTACAGGTGTGAGCCACCACGCCCAGCCTCTCACCACTTCTTACTGACCTCAGCTGTTGTCTCCCTTTGTATAACAAGGAAACTGTTCTTTGTTTCAAAAATGGGAAAGGAAAGATTGACAAGGAGGGCCATGTGTTTCTTGAGACACATTTTCCTGAACACAATCTGCTGCATATAAACGTTACCTTCCATCTGGAGACAAACATAGGTCAAATATATATATATATATATATATATAGCATATAATCTATATTATATATTATATAATATGTTTTATAGATTATATATTTATAAAACATATGAATATACATCTTATATATAAAATAAGTGTTACCTCCCTGTAGGCAGTTGAGTTTGCAACTCCTGATCTATAAAGCCAGCAAAAGCCAGAGGTGGAAGGCATCTAAGGGACTCCCTCATTTTCTAAGTGAGAAAGCAAGGCTCGGAGAATATAGAAGCCTCCCTGAGGTCACCCAGAAAATTAGTAGCAGAGCTGGGATGCCAGTCAGCTATGTCATAGTGAAGTAGGAGGCGGGACTCACTCCAGGGGTGGGGCTTGGGCACCAGACCAAATTGAGGACCAGCTAAAACAGGTCCTGGGTGGAAGCAGCTTTCTATAAGACACTCCCACCAGTATACCGTGTCAGTTTACCATTGCCATGGCAACACCCAGAAGTTACCATCCCTTTTCATGGCCATGACTCAACAACCTAAAAGTTAACACCCTTATCCTAGAAATTTCTGCATAAACTACCCCTTAATTTGCACATAATTAAAAGTGCATATAAATATGACTGCAGCATTGCCTTTGAGCTACTACTCTGGGCACACTGCCTATGGGGTAGCCCCACTCCACAAGGAGCAGAACCTCTGCTGCTGCTGTGCACTGCTGCTTCAATAAAAGTTGCTGTCTAACACCACTGGCTTGCCCTGGAATTCCTTCCTGGATAAAGAAGCCAAGAACCCTCCCAGACTAAGCCCCAATTTGGGGGCTCCCTGCCCTGTAAAAATAGGGCCTTCCCCATGGCCCCAGCTGAGAGACAGCCCTGGGCATTGTGAGTTCACCCCCCGGTGCCAGAACCATGGATGGGCACCTGACCAAGGGCAGCTGATCCATAGGCTGGCCAGGGATCTATGAGGCTGTGAAGTAGCCTTGTGAGAAGAAATCTGCCCAAAGAACAACAAGCTGGACCAACCCGACTCTTACATCTTACAGATGCCTCAATGGGAAACAGAGACCCACTGGGTGAAGAGAAGTGACACCTGAAGGTGAAAGAATGAACAGAGAGGCCACATGACACACAGGGGGCATGACTGGGCTGAAGTTGGGTGAGGAAGCAGAAGCCAGGAGGAAACAGATACTGTGAGGACACAGAGGCTCGGCAGAAGCAGAGACTCAAGGGAGCAGATGGATACCATGAGGAAGTGGCCGCCACCATAGGGAAGAAGCTAGGAAGGGGCAGAAAGTGTGAGGGGTGATGCCACAGGGAATAGAAAACATGAGGAAGTGGAGCTAGCAGAAGCCACGGGGATCAGACACTACAAGGGAACAAAAGTAGAGACTAAAATGAAGCAGAAACTATAAAGGTACAAAACCTAACAAGCAGCAGAAACTAGGAAAAGGTTAAGAAATTATATACAGAGGGAATGATGAGGATAGCCAGTTAGAAGACTGACTGGAAGAGAAGCAGAAATGGAGAAAAGCTGAATCCTGTTCAACTGTAGAGTATGCAGGCCCACAGCTCAGCCTCCTTAGACCCAGTTCCAGCCTCCCTGAGGTCCGGCTATGCTACAGGAACTGACTATGGGTCACACATGGTAGCTCATGCCTGTAGTCCCAACACTTCAGGAGGCAGAGATGGGAGGGTCACTTGAGGTCAGGAGTTCAGGACCAGCCTGGGTAATGTAGCAAGATCCCTGTTACTACAAAAAAAATTTTTTTTTGAGACAGGGTTTCACTCTGTCACCCAGGCTAGAGTGCAGTGGGTGCCATCACAGCTCATTGCAGCCTTGACCTGCCAGGCTCAATCAATTCATCCACCTCAGCCTTCCAAGTAGCTGGGACTACAGGTGTGCCTCACCATGCCCAGCTATTTTTTGTTTTTTTGTATTTTTTGTAGAGATGAGGTTTCTCCATGTTGCCCAGGCTAGTCTCAAACTCTTGGACCCAAGCAGTCCACCCGCCTCAGCCTCCCAAAGTGCTGGGATTATAGGTGTGAGCTACCATGCCCAGCTGCTACAATGCTTCTTGGGAGTCTGAGGTGGGAGGTTCACTGGAGCCCAAGAGTTCAAGACTGCACTGAGCTGTGATGGTGCTACTGCACCCCAGCCTGGGTGACAGTGAGACCCCACTAAAAAAAAAGAAGAAGAAAGAAAGAACTGTTTATGGAGCCTGTAAAATCCTCATCTTCCTACAGGACACATACACTATACTCCCCACACTCAAACCCTGACTCTTCCATGGCTGGGGCTATCCTGAGTGACACTATTTTTCTCAACAATAGATAATAGTTTGATTATGGTCCCTATTTCCTGACTCCGGAGGAGCTCATCCAACTGCCCCAGGTGGCAGCCTCAGGTGTTGGCGTCACCTTCTGGCAGACATCTGCTGGACACCAGAGGGAGTCGCAAGCTGGCAATCTGAAGGCCACAGTCTACGACATTTTGTTTAGAGGTACTCAGCGATTTTTAAGAAATGGAATCTGAATGCCTTCAGGCAGTTTTTTCTCAGTGCCCAACACTTCCTATACAGTTGAAACCCAGCTTGTGTTTTCCATGCATGGCCAAGGTGCAACTCCTGCTTTGGGCCAAGGGGTCATTTTTCTGCAAAGGGCAAGAAAACTAAACATTTTTTGCTTCGTGGGCCAAGAGGCAAAATTGAGGCTATTGTGTATGTACTAATATAGCTAAAGAAAATAAATTTCCATAGGTTCCTTAGGGGAAAGCAAATTTGATACGTGGACACTGAAATTCAGATTTCATGTAACTTTCACATGTCCTGAAATGTTTTTCTTTTGATTTTTTTTTCAACCAGTTAAAAATCTGAAAACTGTGCTTAGCTCACAGGCTGTTCAAAAACAGACAGCCGGCTGGATTTGGTCTGAAGACTGTAGTTGCTAACCCCTGTCCCCAGACAAGGCAACGGCTCAGACAGTGAAAGGAGAAGCAGGAAGGACCACGTGGTTAGTGCAGTGGGGGGGCTCCAGGCCCTTGATGACCACACTCCATGCCGCAGTCCTCACTGAGCCCACCAAGACCCCAGCCTTGACCACCTTACCTTTGAAGTCAAACCACCACTTGAGAGAGGGCCTTTGGGACGGGAAGAAGAACAAGATGGTGACAATAGCCACGCCGGTGACGGCATCAGAAAGAAACCTACAATGAGAAGGCCCCAAAGCATGTGACCCTGGGCATCTCAGTGGGCCGAGGTTTGGCAGATTTGTAACGGAGGATTTGTGGAAGGGAATTAGGCCTGCTGTGAAGGGGCCATTGTTGGAGGCTGGGCCACTGGATTCTGTCCTGCAATGCACTAAGCAGGGTGCAAAGCTCTTCATTCACAGCTCCCCGGGGGCATTTAGATGCTGCTTGTGCCCAAGCAAATGCTTATCCTCCCAACTCAAGGACCCTAGGAAGAGGGAGTCGACCAAAGAGGGGAGAATCTGAGGGCCGCAGAATATTGGAATCCTTGGAACCCCCATAAATCACCCTCACCGGGACTCCTGTAAGAACCCTGTCTTTGTTCAGCTTGTGCTTGAATCCCTCCTGGGATGGGCAGCTGACCACATTGAGATACAGCCCACTCACACCAGTGGAACCCAGATTGACCCAACCTCATGGCCCCTCAAAACCTAACTGTCACCTTTCAAGCATCCACAATGTGTCCTTTAGGGGAGACATTAAGCCCTCGGGGCAGGCACTTTCCATTTCAGGTGGAGAATCAGAGGGTCAAAGAACAGAAGCAACCTGTTCAAGGCCAGACCCTGAGCAAGTCATTTTGTTACACTGACATACAAATACAACCAAGATACCCTGTAAATTTTATTTTTAAAGTTTTTATTTTCAGCATTGGACACAATTCAATAAGGAATTGGTTAAATACATCAAAGTGTTCCCATTCTGTAGACTCTGGCCTTAAACTCAGATTGTTCTGGCTCCAAGTTCAACGAAGCCTAGAGCTCATTACTAACCAGAGCTCTTTCCACTCACACATTTGGAAAGGAGAGTATTCAAACAGACAAGAAGTTGGAAGAGATGGTCAGTATCATTATAATCAGAGAAATGCAGATCAAAACACTAATGGTATACCATTCATCTGCCAACAGGCAAGACTTGAAAAGGGGAGTAAAACTGGTGAAGGCATTGGGAACATACGCCCTTAGTGAAAGAATAAACCAGTTTAACCTCCTGGGGCATTTAGCAACATGTTTCCAATTTTACATGTAAATACCCTTTGATCCAGTTATCCTACTTCTAGGTATTTAACCTTGAGAAATAGTCGTACTTTTGTACACAGATTATGTGCAAGGATGTTCATTATTGATAAGAGTAAAAAAATGGGAAGATTTTTGATAGACACATTTAAAGAAATTGTGTTCCATTTATATTATGAAGTACATTGCATCTGTTTTAAAAAAGATAAAAGATAATATCAATCTCTATGTATTGACATAGAAATACAACCAAGATACCCTGTAAATTTCATTTTAAAAGCTTGTATTTGAAGCATTGAACACAATCTAATAAGGAATTGGTTAAATAAATCAAAGTGCTCCCATTCTGTAACTATGCAGTGTTTTAAAAGAATGAAGTTGTGACCTGAGTCCAAGAAAATAAAATAAAAAAAAAAAGAATGAAGTTCAAAATGGCAAGTTGTCCACGATCATATTATTATATTTTACAGTCTTTTGTTATATGTATACATATTTGTATGTGTGTATGTATGAAGATATGTGTGCATATCTGGAATGTCACACACCAAACTGCTCAGTGCGATCATCTCTGGGCAGTGGGACATAAAGTGGATAAAGAGCCACTAACTTATTCTTTTTCAATTCAGCATTGTTTGAATTTTCATGAGTATGCATAGCTTTTGAAATTCTATACAAAATTAAAAAGCAGATTACAAATAATATGTCGACGTGATCATGTTTCTGTTAAAAAATATCTTCTTTTTAATAGAGTTCTAAAAGCCAATTGGCATATGTTTCATTGAGGTGTAATTAACATGCAATAAAAAGCACCCATTTTAAGGGTATAGTTTAACAAGTCTTGACAAATGTATACAGTCTGATAACAGCGTGATCACAATGTAGAACAGTACTCAGATAGGCATTTTTTAAAAGTCAGGAAAGATGTGTATCAGAATTAGAGACTGAGATTTGGCTGATTTTCACATTTTCTGTATTGTTGAAAAGCTTATAATGCTCATTTTGCATCTGAAAAAAATAAAGCATCTACATTTTGGAAAAATTAAAAAATGGTAAGAGCAATGGCAGCTTCATGGCTTTATGAAATTATATTGTTTCTTGCTTATGACAACCTTCAGGAGATCAGAATTTATGTCATCCATTTTACCAGGGAAGAGGTTGAGGCCCAGAGGGTGAGATATCGCACTGTCCAGTATGGTAGCCACAAGCCACATGTGGACTAGTGGGCATTTGAAATGTGGCAAGACCAAACTGACATGTGCTTTAAATGTAAAATACACACCAGATTTTGATGATTTCACATAAAAAAATGCCAAATATCTCACTAATAATTTATACATAAAATATATTATTCATATTAGTTTCATCTGTTTTTCACCTTTTTAATATAGCTACCAAAAAATTTAAAATATATATGTGGCTCACATTATATCTCTCTTGGATGGGGCTAATTGAAATAATCAGATTTCACCAAATCCAGCAGATACATCTCTATTTAATCATGCTCCCACCCACACCAGAATTTGACATGGTGCCCACTCACACTTCTTAAAACACTCCCCTCTCTTGGCTTTTACTGGTCCATAGCTCTAAGTTTTCCTTCTACTTCACTCACCATCTCTCTGTTTCTCTAGTAAACTCATTTTCCTCTCCCCAGCTCCCAAGTGCTGGGGTTCCTCATGGTCTTCTATATTCTTCTTAAACACTTTCCATAGCTGAGCCCATTGATTCCCATGGATTTAACTCCCAAATTTACACAGTAACTCCCAGATCTATATATGCAACCTAAACATCTCTTCTGAGCTCTAGTCCTGCATATCCAACTGGCTATTGAGCTTGACAAGTCTAAACCAAGTCCAAAATAGAATTATGAATAAGCCATTCCCAGCCCTCTAAAAAATATTCTTCTCCAACTAACCACCATTCATGCAGGCACTCCTTTCATTCACACCCCCCAAACCAACCCAGCGCAAGTTCCACATTTAACTTTGAATGATATCTTGACTGCTATATTGCCATTGCTACCACCCTCACTCAAGCCGTCCCCCAGACCAGGGGTCAGCAAATGTCTCCTGTAAAAAACCACACAGTAAGTATTTTGGCTTTGCAGGCCACATGGTGTTTGTCTGGACTCACATTTGACATTGGAGTGTGAAAGCAGCCATAGACAATATGTAACTGAATAGGTGTGGCTGTGTGTCAATAAAACTTTATTTGCAGACACTGAAATTTGAATTTCATATAATTTTCGTGCATTACAAGACACTGTCTTTTGATTTTTCCACAGCCATTTAAAAAATGTAAAAGTCATTCAAAATCAAGTGGCGGACCAGATTTGGCCCAAAAAGACAGGGGCCATCTAGATGATGTTATAACTCCTAATTATTCTCCTCATCTATATTTTTGCCCCCACTACCCATTTCCTAATGAATATAGCTAACAGTTATTGAGTTCTTTCTATGAGCCATTTTAATCACCTGACATATATTAACTCATTTATCTTTACAACAAGCCAATGAGAAATGTACTATTATAATATCATTTTACAGATTAGAAAACTGAGGCACAAAGAGGTTGAGTAGCTTACAACCCTCCAATGGCTGCCCACTGCTCACAAAAAAAAAAAAAAAAATCAAAATGCATAACATGCCTGAAAAGACACTCTAATCTGGCCCTCCCCTACCCTTCCTCACCCACTTTCCTTCCTTCCCACCAGGCTTCGGTCCCACTGGGCTTTTCTCAGTTTCTCAAACATGCTATGTTTGTTCTGACTCAGGATTCAGTAGACATTCCCAGTGTATTTCCACTGCTTTCACCTGCAGTCTTCCTAAGCTTTGGCTCTTCCCAGAACTGTCCAAAGTCAATGTCCCTGCTCTATTATTTTATAGCATAATCCTCTCACTCTTTCCTTCATAGCACTCATTGCAGTGCAGTTATTTTGTTGTCTAACTACTTGCTTTTGTCTGTGTTCCAGCACCCAGCATGCCGCTTAGCACATAATAGGTTCTCAATCAATGTTGATTGAATGAATGAACGATTTGCTCAGTCACGCAGCTCATAAGTGGCAGAGCTAGAATTCTAACTCAGTTTAGTCTGACTCCAAATCCAGAGCTCCCAACACATGAGAAGTCATATTTTATCACCCAAACCTAAACTCTTTTGAGAGTGAAAGAGGGAGCTATTAATAATCATATGGGACAAGAGATGGAAACTTGGATGCAGGTCTCCCCAGCTACAATGCTGCCTCTCCAGCTCCAGGTGGCCCAGCCCAGAATCCTCCCTGTTGGACTCCTCCCTGTGGGTCCCCAGAGTCTCACCCAGGAGTGAAGAGGCTGGCCCAGCCAGGGATGAACTTCGGGTCCCGGAAGAAGAGGAGGATGGCAAACATGCAGAAAAGGACGAAAACAGCCTGTTCGGCAAACCTGTGGCACAGACATGCAGGCATGATGGTGACCCTGGGTTTCAGGCAGACTGCAGCAGGCACAGGCTCAGGCAGCTGCTCACTGGGAGTGACTGGGCCCGGGATCTGCCTCTGAGAAAGCTGAAGTCATCCACTCCCCAGGGAGTGCCCAGAACAAGGGGAGGGGCACCAATGGACTGTAAATGATTCCTGTCCTAGGACTTCCACGCTCCCTCAGGATCCTTCCTGAGCCTCAAGTCACCCCCTCCCCGAAACCATGCGCTTCATTATCACCAGGAGTTTCCCAGGGTCCTACAGAAAATCAAGAAAGTGAGAAACAGAGACAGAATCCAAAAAGCAGAAAGAAAAAAGAGACAGAAATGCAGTAGGCAAAGAGAAAGAGGAGCATTCATACAGAGAGAGAGAGAGAGAGAGACATAAAAACACACAGTCTGTCTACACTGAGAGGAGAAGACACAGAGAGGGGACAGACGTGGAGAGAGGGTGGATGGAGGTGGAAAGAGAGGATTTCCAAGAGTTGGAGGAGCTAGTTACTCAATGTACCCATTTCAAAGACTGGAGAGCAGGGCCCAGAGAGGGTTAGTGCCATGTCCAAAGCCACACAGGACATGAGTGGCACCGCTGGTCCCTGAACACAGGCCTACTGAACCCATTATTTTCACCATATGGAAATATGAATTAAACAAGGTCCTGGAAGCCACCTGAGATAGTGTCAGGTATTCTGTGTACCGGGAGGGAAATGGTGCCTTGGGTGGAAGATAGCAGATCCCACTGTAAGTACATTCTGAGGGGCTTTTTGGTCCTCAGGTTTCTACCCCAGCACCAGGGCAAAAGGTTGACTATGTAAACCACCTCCCATCCTCCACCTCTAGGCTCCCAGGCCATGGGTCCTGGAATTCCCCTGGAGCTCAGCCCCCATGGGCCCAAGGCCAGGCCAGGAGGAAGCTTTCCTGAGCATTTAAGACTCAGCTCTTTCCTCAACCCAAGGACCCCCATATACCTGATGGGCCCCAGGTTCTGGTATTCTTCCCGAATTACAGCTCGAGCCCTGTTTTCTGCAGTGGTTCTTATCTCAGATTTATTCTTCCTCCAGCCCCTGAAACAGAAAGTGGGAGGTTAGCAGTGTGCACTGCAGGTATAACTAACTTCTCACCTACAACCACCACCACCACCTGACCAAGTCACATCCTCTCTGTCCAGGAGGCTGCAACTACCTGATGGCTGGTCTCCCTGCAACTGTCTTCCTTTGCTACAGTTGTTCTCCCCACGTACAGCCTGGTTGATCTTTAAGAATGTGAATCTGATCATATGACTCCCAGTCTTAAAATCCATGAGTGGGTCAAACAGGCACATGAATAAACAGAGGAATCAATGGAACAAAGCAGAAAGTCTAGACACAGACTTAGTCACAAGTGAGAATTTAGTCTATGATAAAGTTGCTATCTCAGATTGGTGTGGAAAAGATGGACTATTCAGTAAATGGTATCAGAATATAGATCAATGGAACAGAATTGAGAGCCAAGAAATAAACCCATCCACCTATGGCCAATTGATTTTTGACAGGGGTACCAAGACTGAATAATGGGTGAAGGAATAGCCTTTCAACAAATGGTGCTAGGAAAACTGGATAGCCAAGTGGAAAAGAATGAATCTGGACCCCTACCTCACACCACATACAAAATTAAACCCAAAATGGATTGAAGACCTAAATGTTAGAGCTAAAGCCATAAAACTCTCAGAAGAAAAGGCAGGGGTAAATTTCCATGCCCTTGGAATAGGAAACAATTTCTTCAATATGATGTCAAAGCACAAGCCACCAAAGATAGATAAATTTGACTTCATCAAAATAGTAAAATGTTGTGTGTCCATAAATGGTGTTAGAACACTGGGTGACCATTTGGGACAAAAAAAAATGAAGTTGAATCTAAACTTCACACTGTACCATAAAGATGAACTCCAAATAGATCAGAAGTTTAAATGTAAAAAATATAATACTAGAAGAAAATGTGATTATTCTTTTATAAGTCCTGTATTAGGAAAACCTTTCTAAGCTGTAATTGAAATTTCAGAAACTATGTGAGAAAAGATTGAAAAAAAATTAAAACAATTCTTTAGAGAGAAAAGCACCATAAGCAAAGCCAAAAGACAAATCAGGAAAAAAATGTAGCTTTTATTGCAGAATAAGCACTCATCTTTCCAAAATATAAAGCGTACCAGAAACTAGTAAGAACAGGACCAACAACCCATTTGAAAAAATGTATAAAAATATGAACACACGGTTTCACAATTCACAGGAAAGAAAATACCGATGAACAAACTTTTCATATGCTTCCAAACCTATGAGAAGTTTCCTAAAGTTACTCTTCATAAAATAAACACAAGTTATTTTTCTCTTATCAGATTGGCAAAAATCCACTTTGCTGCAAGGAAGCAGACACTCTCATATATTGTGCATGGGAGAGGAAACATGTAAAATTTTTATGAAGAATGATTTGACAATATCTATTAAAATAAAAATGTGTTTATTCTCTGATCCAGAAATCCCACTTCTGGAAATGTATCTTATAAAAATGCTTGTTTCCTTTGAGCTAGAGTTGCAAGGTAAAAGAGAAAAAATAAAATAAAAATTAAAAAACAGCTGGGCATGGGTGGCTCATGCCTGTAATCCCAGCTCTTTGGGGAGCCGAGGTGGGTGGATCACTTGAGGTCAGGAGTTTGAGACCAGCCTGGCCAACAGAGTAAACCCCTATCTCTACAAAAAAAAAAGCACAAAAAATTAGCCAGGCAAGGTGGCAAGAACCTGTAGTCCCAGCTACTCTGGAGGCTGAGGTAGGAGAATGGCCTGAACCTGGGAGGTGGAGGTTGCACTCCGAGATGGTGCCACTGCACTCCAGCCTGGGTGACAGAATGAGACTTTGTCTAAATAAATAAAGTAAATAAATAAAATAAAAAACCAAAATCTGTCAGGGAGGCCTGTCACCAGAAAAAGATATCTATGTCTACTCATATTTGCTTAAGAAAACTCTGAAAGATTACACAAGAAACCAATAAAAGTGGATGCTTGTTTGGGAGGATATCGTGGGTGAAGAGGCCCATGGTTGGGAAGAGGGGTTCTCACTGCATACCTCTTAGTGTTGTTTTGATTTTTGAGAACCATATGTATGTGTTGCCTATCCAAATTAACGTAGCCATATTAAAAAGTAATTGAAGTAACCAAAATAAATAAAGGAAAACAAAATGCCAGTATTATATTTTGTCTAGACATCATTTCTGGCTCAAGTCTCTGGGTCTGAAGCTTGCTCTTTCTTTGTTGAGAGGTTGATTTGAAAATGTTAGATATTATGGTTTCTTTAGCACCCAACTGAGACTTTCTCCTTAACATAAGTAGACTGGGTGATGAGAGTTGATAAAGACATATTGCCCATAATATGATTTGGTGTTATTTAATATTTTGTCCTCATGCCTCCCCAAATTATCTTCTGTATCAGGGCCCCATAAAATGGGAAATAGTGCACTCCCCTCATCTCTGGTCAAGAGTGTTTACCTTAAAGATAATACTATTAATAATTAGTAATAATATGTGACATCAACAAAGGGTCTGGGTGTGGCAGGCAGGTCACCCCTCTCACTTAATCCTCACATCCCTGGGAGGTCAAGAAATGAGAACATGGCTAGCATGGTGGCTCACACCTATTATCCTAGAGCTTTGAGAGGCCAAGACAGTAAGGATCGCTTCAGGCCAGAAGTTTGAAACCAGCCTGGGCAATATAATGAGAACCTGTCTCTACAAAAGATTAAAAAAAAAAAAATTATCCAGGCACAGTAGTACTCGCCTGTAGTCCCAGCTACTTGGGAGTCTGAGGCCAGAGGAACACTTGAACTCGGGAGATTGAGGCTGCAATGAGCTATGATTGTGCCATTGCACCCCAGCCTGGGCGTCAGAGCAAGACCCTGTGTGTAGAACTAAATACATACATACATACATACATACACACACACATACATAAAAGAAATGAGAATATGACATGAAATAACAATCATCCTCAGTTTTCATAGGCAGATGCTGAGGTTAGAAAGGCCACTCCCTGCTTCCCCACTCTACCTGCCAAGAAGAAAATGAGAGATACCTGAAGCTCAGTCCCCCGTACAGGAAGGAGATCCAGAGCCAGCCTGCCAACAGGAACAACAGCATAAGAGGGAAGGCGAAAATGAACCAGGAGCCGAAATTCACCACGTCACACTGTGGAAAGAAACTGGAGAACAGTGGGAGATGAGAACAGGCCAAGGGCAGCCATGCCCATTTGGGGAGTGGCAGAGGAGACCAGGTGGTACTAGTAGTAGTGGGTCAAGAGGGGAATGAGAGGGTCCCATGGAAGTCTTGGGAACATTGTTTTCCACCTATTCTAATAGAAGCACTCTTTTTTCCTCTTCTTTGGAGGCTGCTGGCTTCTGACCTAATGGGACCAATGGGTGCCCTACAGTCAAAATCTCTGCCCCCTGGAGGTCAGACAGGTACGTGAGTGAGTGAAACAGGCCAGGCCGGGCCATGGTGAATTGAAGAGAGCTGTGCTCATTAAAGGGGTCAGCTGCTATTTGCTCCCCCAGGGTTGCCATGCAAGAGTGCAGGGCCAGTAAGCCCAGGTTTGGGTTTTACTTGAAATTATGTGATGTTTAAATGTTGGCAATTCATGAAAATGTTTTTAATGAATGTGGGAGTCAAGGATAACACATCTGCAGGCTGAAACCTTTGCCCTCCTTATTATACATGCTCAAAGACCCTGGGCATTTTGTCCAGGCAATGGTGATGTCGATGAGTTCTTTCTCTGCTGAACGGTGTCCAATCTCAGTTTTATTAAGACATCATCAAGCCTGAAAGGATGAAGGGCAATAACACTTAGTGCTGGTGAAGATGTGGAAAAACAGGCAGATTCTTGATGTTTGTTCATCAGAATACTCTTTTCTGGAGAGGGATTTGGTAAAATGCAGTAAGAGTCTTAAAAATGTGCATATCCTTTTATCCAGAAATTCTACTACTAGAAATAAACTTTAAAACAAAAAACCAGAAATGTGGTCAGGAATATAAGTGCTAGATTGAAAAGAGGAAAAGTAAGTTATAGAATGATGTATACAAAAGTATGTGGACACTCACGGACATTTCTAGGTAAATAAATAAGTAAATAAACCAAAACATTAACAGTTATTATATAATAAATAAGCAAACAAAAATATTAATAAACTCTATATAGTGGGATTCTAAGAGGTTTTTATTTCCTCCTTTTTCTCTACTTGTATTTTCTACAATGAATAAGTATACCACTATAATTAGACAAAATAAAAATATTGTTTTAAAAATATTAAAATATCAGCAAGTGTGTGGTCAGTTACATAATTTGTAATAGCAAAATAATAATTATCATAAAATGAAAACAATCTAAATGCTTAAGATTAAAGTATATACACCCAAAATAAGATAATACATAGTCACTAAAAATTATGTTTTCTAAAAATTTTTAATAATAAAATCAGACTATAAAACTGTATTAAGAGCATAGTGGCAAAAACGTTAAATATATACACATTTAATATATGGACATAGAAAAGTCTAGAAGAAAGTCTTAAAATATTGACAGTGGGATTGAAGGTATTTCAAACTTCTTCTTCTACATTTTCCAAATGTTCTTTAATGTGCCAATATCATTTTATAATCAGAATAAACCAATAAAATGTATTTTGGCAACACGGGCTAAAGGAACACTCAGGGCAATCACTTCTCCTGTCTCCCAGGGCTTCTCCTGTTCTCAGCTGGAGAATCAAAATCACATATTACCTAGCATTCCTTTTAAATCCCCTCTTCCTACACCAGAGGGTCTACATTTGAGCCCTTGTGTTGCATAAGATTTGCATGTAATTTAACTTGAAATCCTACATTTCGTATTTTTACTGTATATATAGTTAATATTATATATTTTATGTATTATATGTTAATATAATATATTATATACTTAAATATACATAAGATATATTTTAGAAAATATAAATATGAAATAAACGTATAAAAAACATATAATTTCCCTAATTTCATTTCAGGTTGGAACAAAGTCCTACTCATATCAGGGCAGGCAGGCAGCCTGAAAACGCTTTGACAACAACTGCTCCCCTCCAATTCTCCACATCCCCAACCTAGGCTCTGCTCTCCATCCCCAGAGCCCACATCTTCCTGTCCAGCCCTGGGGATGGGTCCCGGCAAACCCTAATACCAAATGCCTACCTTCACCCTCCGCAGAACACTAAAGGGCTGAGCCTAGATCCTCCCCACACCGAAAGCAGGATCATCTTTGCTTCTGGTTTTTCTGTCAGTGAGCTAAAACCAGAAGGCACAGCCAGCCTTCTTTAAAGGATAGAGATAAAAAGACATCTAAGGTTTGCAGTAAAACTCAGCGGGCTTAAATCAATTGGTGAAACACACCTACGACCTCTTTTTTTTTTGGTTGTTTTTCACCTCTCCCAGTTCATGGTTGACAATCACTGGTTTCCATCATCAAATCTTAAAATCAAAGCATTTTGGAATCTGAGAATGTATTGGCAATTCATCTCATCCAGGGGTTAAGGTTTTAAAATCAGCACAAGGCCAAACACGGGTGTACTAAAATCTCTTGTGAAAATACCTGTAATTACTCACTTGTGTATGTTACTGAGGGTTGCACACATAGCAAACCTCTATCCGGGAGATCAGCAGGGCCTCCCTTCATCCCCATGTGTTTTTGATTCTTTGGTTGGGCAACAGGTAAAGAAGTCAGCTAGTATTTGCGGCCATGTTGAATATCAAATACTTTTTGGTGCCCTTTGTTGGCCAAATGCTTACATTTGCATTTATGTAAATTAAATGAACCTATGCTACATCTCCACTGCAAGGAATCTTAGAAACCCTGCCTTGGAATCCTAGAACCTAAAAGTCTTAGAGACAGGATCTTGAAATACTGAAGTTTTAAAATCTTGGAAACCAGAGGTTTAAAATAATGGGAGCGGCAAGTTGTGCAGTTGGAGCATCTTTCTCTTATCCTCATGTCCTGACCGGCCACCCAGTCACTGTTGACCACTTCCAGGGGTGGGAGACTTTAGCTCCCAGCAGAGACCACTCCACTGGGGGACTCTGCTTATGGCTGGAAAGCTTCTCTTGGGCCATGACAGCCACAGACCCATGCCCCCTACTGGGTTACTCCTCTGCTGTCACCTTTCCAACGACCCCCATCTCACTTGGAGGAAAAGCTGGAGTCCTTAGACAACACTTACCACTATTACCTTATGTCTTCTCACCTTCCCGTCGCCCCAGGCTCTTAGTCTCCCTGGTATTCCTGCTGGTCCCTGAACCTCCCCAGGAACAGCTCCACCCCCAAGCCTTGTAGGAGCTACTCCCCACTGTCGCTGTCGGCAATGCCTTTCCCTCCTGTGTCCACATGGCTCATTCCCTTCTAGGTCTCTGCTCAAATGTCAGCCAATCAGAGAGAACCAGTGTCCCTGATCAACCTACATAAACTAGCACCCCACTCTCCTCACTTCTACTCTCTTTCCCTGCTGTATTTTTTTCCTAACTTATCACACAGATATGTTTTATATTCATTTGCTTTTTCACTTATTGCCTGTCTCTCCCGCCAGAATGGAAGTTCCCCAAGGGCAGGGATCTCACTGGATTTTGTGTATTGCTGTGTTCCCAGAGCCTGGCCCAGAGAAGGCCCTCAATATACATTCCATGGATGCTGAATGAAGGAGGGAAGAGGAGGGGAGGAGCAGAACCCTCCCTGCTGGTGGGGACTCTTGCTTTCTACCTCTTGAGCTGGCCAAGCAGGATGAGGTTAGGGGCTGTGCCTGTGAGTGTGGCTGTGCCCCCAATGCTGGCTGAGTAGGGGATAGAGATGAGGAAGCCCTTCCAGACGTTCCCACGATATTCATCCTCCTTCCTGGAGTCCGCCAGCAGATCCAGTGGAACCTCCGTCTCCCCAGGGTGGTCTTTGCTTTAAACAAATCCAAAGAGAAGCCATTCAGAACACATGGAGAACAGGCCACAGACTGCCCAGGGGTTGGGGAGCTGAGTGATCTTTCTAGAAGGTAATTTGGCACAGGTATCAAAAACCTGTAACAAGGTGCAACTCTACAGTTCAGATATTCCACTCTAAGAATGTATCCTGGCCGGGCACAGTGGCTCAAGCCTGTAATCCCAGCACTTTGGGAGGCCGAGAAGGGCGGATCACGAGGTCAGGAGATCGAGACCATCCTGGCTAACACGGTGAAACCTCGTCTCTACTAAAAAATACAAAAAAAAAACTAGCCGGGCGAGGTGGCGGGTGCCTGTAGTCCCAGCTACTCAGGAGTCTGAGGCAGGAGAATGGCGTAAACCCGGGAGGTGGAGCTTGCAGTGAGCTGAGATCCGGCCACTGTACTCCAGCCTGGGCGACAGATCGAGACTCCGTCTCAAAAAAAAAAAAAAAAAGTAAATAAAAAAAAAGAATGTATCCTAAAGAAATAGACAAGTGTCTCTCAGGTGTGGGTACAAGGGAACTTACCATGCCATTAAATATAATTTAAATGAAGAACAGTCTAAATGTCCATCAAAAAGGGGCTGATAATAAAGATGACTCTCTTCCTGGATGGAACACCAGTGCAGCTATTAAATGGATGCTTATTAAGATGAAAGTTATCCATTCACAAACTACGGTGAAAAGGCATGTCACAGTACCATTTAGTTTTTTATTGTATAAATACTCATGGGCGTGATGGTTCACTCCTATAACTCCAACACTTTGGGAGACCACGGCAAAGGATTGCTTGAGGACAGGGGTTTGAGACCAACCTGGGCAATATAGTGAGATCCCATCTCTATAAAAAAAAAAAATCAGCTGGGCATGGTGGCACACACCTGTAGTTCCAGCTACCTGGGAGGCTGAGGCAGAAGGGTTGATTGAGCCCAAAAGTTTGAGGCTGTAGTGAGCTATGATTGCCCCACTGCCCTCCAGCCTGGGTGACAGAGTGAGACACTGTCTCTAAAAAAAATTAATAAGTAATAAATAAAAATAAAGAAATAGCTATGTTTCATGAATATAAAAATATTTAAAGTCTAGAAATATATGCAAGTTGTTTTGATATCTTTCCCAGGAGTGGAATTACATATTTTTTCTCTGTTTTCTGGGTTGTTTTCCTTGTACAGTTAAAGAGTTTTGGGAAATAATGAAATTAAGAATTTTTAAGTATATAATTAAAAGCTCATAATGTTGGCATTGTTGAGGCCAACATTATGGCATTATTTGATGTCCACTATTCTCCATTAAGTAAAATAGGTATTTGGAAACAGACTGAAATGAAGGAAAAAAAGGGAAATAGCAGGTTACAAAACAGCATATATAGCATTATCAATTTTATTTTATTTTGTTTATTTTTATTTATCTATTATTTATTTATTTATTTGAGACAGAGCTTCACTCTTGTCACCCAGGCTAGAGTGCAATGGCGTGATCTCAGCTCACTGCTACTTCTGCCTCCGGGGTTCAAGCGATTCTCCTGCCTCAGCCTCCCAAGTAACTGAGATTCTCCAGCCACACTGGCTTCCTGGCTGCTCTTTGACCTCTCAGGAGCTTTGCATGTGCTGGTCCACATGCTGAGAATACTCTTCCCATGGATACCCCCACCACTCCCCACCTCTTGCAGAGATTTGCTCAGGCACGACTTTCTTGTGAGGACTTCCCTGACTACTCACATTCAGACTGCCCCTTCCCACTTACCAGCTCGCCTCCCCTACCCTCTTTCCTGCTTTGATCTCTCTCCTAAGCTTATCCACCACCCAAAAAACCATGGATTATATTCACTTATCCGTTTCTTGCCACTAGAATGTAAACCCATAAGGGCTGGGCTTTCTGTCTGTTCCTTGCTGTATCTCCATCCCTAAAATAGTGCCTGGCTCATCGTAAGCTCTGAATAAATATTTGCTGAATGAATGAAATAGACCAGATCAATGCCCAGCACTGTCTTGAGTAGATTGCTTGGCTCCCACTTGTGTCATCACTGTTAAATTGAGATCACAATGCCATAATAACAAGTGCTAACATCTGGACATGTAAGGTCCAGCCAACCTGCTCTATCTACATTATCTCATTATCTCACACAGCCAGTATGGAGCAGAGCCAGAGTTCCAAGTCAGGTGTTTGCGACTCCAAATCCTATGATCTTAACTACATTGCCATAATGCAAAGGATACTCTAGACTAAATGCGATTTCAACACCAATGTGAAGATGCTTTCTAAGTCATGTAGGGTGAAGGGCTGTTATTGTTTTATAAGGTATTTTTTTGTCTGTATGGACTGTTAACCCTGCCTGCATCCCTCTCCTCATTGTGTCATGCAGTTTGTGCTATCTTGCTCTTCCGGCTCTCTTCTTTCAAGAGGAAGGTACCTGTGATCCTCAATCTCACCAGATCTTTAGGGATTTAATATACTGCCCTACCCTTTTCATGTCTGCATTTTTTTTTTAAAGGAGGCTGTTGAGGTTAATGTTTAAGCCACAGAGATGAATGGTGGAAACTTAGGCATTAGGTCATTTGGAGAAAAATTCAGGGATGGGAGGAAAATGATTTGCAGCATTGAATTCTTGTTCATTGTCTCCTTGAATCAAGCACTGTCTCCTCTACGAATTTCACCAATAACTTACGCTTCTGTGCTGGCGAGAAACTGCATCTCCGTGGGCACAGTGTGTAGGCCGTTTCTCCGCACAGCAGCTAGGAGGAAAGAGCATGATGTCTTTAGCGTAATGTAGTGAATGGAACAGGAGTATCCCAAATCTTGTGAAGTTAGTCAAGAATGCTTTCTTTGCCAAGGATCCTATACTGT
>NW_012121820.1:6995732-7004733 GCF_000951035.1 Colobus angolensis palliatus | reverse complement strand
AGGAAAAAGAAAAATCATTCAGCATTTTATCCTCCTGTCCTGCCATCCATATGTGAAGATGTGCCCAGGCCTGTTGGTAGGGGTTTAGTTGCAGAGCTGCTTGACAATCCATAACTCAAGCCTAGGCTTACCTGAGCAGCCATTGTCAAAGTTGTGAAAGGCCAGCTATGAATGGTAATGAATCATCAATGTGTTGGATGACCCCAATTGTCCATTCATTCATTCATTCATTCATCCATCCATCCAAAAAGTATTTATTGAGCACCTACTATGTGTTATTGACTATGTTCTCAGGGTACTCTGTGAACAATATAGAACAAGGCCCCTGGCTTCCATGGAGGTCATACTCTAGAAGGGGAGACAGGCAATAAACGAATAAAGAAAATTTTAGGTAGGGACAAATGTATGGAGGAAATAGAACTGGGCAATGTGACTGGAACGTAGAGAGGCGAGTAGGTGGGCTCTCTCTTCAACAGAGAAGACACTGTGTGCTGATGGCATCAGATCTGAGACCTCAAGGATAAAATGGAATCCATCCTATGAAGAGCCCTGGGAAGAGGGTGCAAGGAAACAGGAACAGCAAGCACAAAGGCCTGGCAGTAAGGAGGCGCTTGGCTGAGATGAAGAACTGAGGAAGCCCCACGTGCTGGGAAAGGGGTGTATAGGAAAAGTGTAGGGGAGATGGGGGATGGGGACGGAGTGGGCAAAGGCCAATGGGAACTAAATCAGGGATGGGGTCCTGCTGCAGGATTTAATGCCCAAGACAATATGATTTACATGTTGCAAACATCTCTGGGCCTGGTCCGAGAGAATGGATGTAGGGGAAGGGGCAAAAATGGAAATTGGGAGCCCAGTTCTGGATCTGCTGCATTTTCCATCTAAGATGATGGTGGCTGGATTTGGCTGGTGACCATAGAGACCCTGAGAGTAATAAGTGGTGGATGTGTTTCAGCTATTTTGAGATAAGAGCTTGGTGCAACTTGGAACCCAGAGCCCAACTGGGGCACATGAACCCTAGCCAATTGATCCATTAGCAAATTGCTGTGGAGCACCTCCCATGTACCTGGTGCTGAGTGACGAAAGATGAAAGTCCATGTCCTCATGGAGCTGATATCCGGTGGGGGAGACAGACCACACATGACTAAGTAACATATGCAGTATGTCAAATGAAGATGCATGCCATGCAAGGCAGGGAAGGAGCCAGGCATCCTTGGGTGAGACACCAAGGCTCAAAGAGAGTCTGATAGAGAAGGAAAATTTGACTTCGAACCAAGACCTGAAGGTGAGGGGGTGAGCCATGCAAACATCTGGGGCAAGAAAGAACAGGTGCAAAGGCCCTGGGGTAGGAGCACACCCAGGAAGCAAAGGGGAGGCCAGTGGGGCTGCAGGGGCCTAAGGGAGGAGAAGAGTAAGAGGAGGTAAGAGAAGTGGCAGGGGGTAGAGCTGGTAGGAAGTGGGTGGGATCATGCAGGGATCTCAGAGCTCACAGGAAGGACTATGGCTTCTCCTCTGAGTCATGTGGGAACTAGGGTAGCATTTGAGCAGAGGAGGCTCAGGACAGGAGCTGACTTTGTTTTTAAAGTTATTTCTCTGGTCGAGTGTGGTGGTTCATGCCTATGATCCCAGTTACTCAGGAGGCTGAGGCAGGAGGATTGCTTGAGCCCAGGAGTTTGAAACCAGCCTGGGCCAGATAGTGAGACTCCATCTCTAAAAAATGTTTTCTAAAAAATTAGCTGGGTGTGGTGGTGCATGCCTGTAGTCCCAACTACTCCAGAGGCTGAGGTGGAGGATCAGTTGAGCCCAGGAGTTGGAGGCTGCAGTGAGGTATAATCATGTCACTGCACTCCAGCTTGGGTGACAGAGAAAGACTTTGTCTCTTAAAACAAACACAAAAAATAATAAAGTTATTGCTCTGCTTGATAGACCAGACTCCCCAGCAGCCTTTGACAGTGTTTTGGGGAAAAGAAAATTAGAATGAATTAAATGTTCTTGCAGCTAGGACCACCACTAAGAGTAAAATAACCCACCCCTGGGAGTTGGGTGTGTGGCTGGTGGCCAAACACATCAGTCTTGGGTTCAAATCCTAGTTCCATCACTCACTATCTGACTTTAGGTCAGTGGTTCCCAGCGAGGGCCAATTCTGTACCCAAAGGATGTTGGGCAATGTCTGGGGGCATTTCTGGTTATCACAACTTGGGTGGAAGGGCAAAGTACTACTGGCATCTATTAGTTAGAGACCAGAAATGCTGCTAAACATCTTGCAATTCACAGGTCAGCCCACCCCAGCAAAGAATTATCCCACCCAAATGTCACTGGTAATGAAGTTGAGAAACCCTGGTTAGGGTATATCCCTTAATCTCCCTATACCTCAGTTCTTTAATTTATAAGATGGAAGTAACTGCTCTAGGATTGTCATGAGGATTAAAGAGTTAATCTACTGCCGGGTGCAGTGGCTCACACCTGTAATCCCAGCACTTTGGGAAGCTGAGGTGGGCGGATCACCTGAGGCTGGGAGTTCAAGACCAGCCTGACCAACATGGAGAAACCCTGTCTCTACCAAAAATGCAAAATTAGCTGGGCATGGTGGTGCATGGGTGTTATCCCAGCTACTGGGGAGGCTGAGACAGGAGAATTGCTTGAACCTGGGAGGCGGAGGTTGCGGTGAGCCGAGATAGCACCACTGCACTCTAGCCTAGGCAACAAGAGCAAAACTCCGTCTCAAAACAAACAAAAAAACAAAACAAAACAAAAAACAAGAGTTAACCTATTAAAAGCAGGGATCAGCAAAATTCTGTAAAAAGCCAGATAGTAAACACTTTAGGTTTTGGGGGGCCATGAGGTCTCTGTCATAACAACATATCTCTGCCATAGGAGCAGAAAATCAGCCACAGACAATACATCAATGCTTGAGTGTGGCTAAACTTTTATTTGAGGGACATCAAAAAACAATTTTTTTTTTTTTCTGAGACAGGGTCTCGCTTTGTTGCCCAGGCTGGAAGGCAGTGGCATGATTTCAGCTCACAACAGCCTCGATATCCTGGGCTCAAGTGATCCTCCCACCTCAGTCTCCCAAGTAGCTGGGGCCACAGGCGTGTGCCACCATGCCCAGCTAATTGTTGTGGTTTTTTTTTGTTGTTGTTTTTGTTTTTTTTGTAAAAGGGAGGTCTTGCTCTGTTGCCCAGGCTGGTCTCTAACTCTGGGGCTCAAGCGATCCTCTCACCTCGGCCTCCCAAAGTGCTGAGATTACAGACGTGAGCAACCACGCCTGGGCTGAAATTTGAATATCATATAATTTTTCACGTCACAAAATATTTTTCTTCTTTTGATTTATTTCAACCACTTAAAAATACGAAAACGATTCTTAGCTCCCAGGCTGTATAAAAAACAAGCAGTAGGCTGGATGTGAAGGGCCACAGTTTACCAATCTTGATATAAAGACTTCAACAGAGCTGGGTAGTCCCAGCTACTCAAGAGGCTGGGCAGGGAGGATTGCTTGAGCTGGGGAGGTCAAGGCTGCAGTGAGCCGTGATCATGCCACTGCACTCCATCCTGGGTGACAGAACAAGACCCCATCTCAAAAAAATAAAATAGAATAAAATAAAATAATAAAAAAAAGACAGAAAGAATTTAACAGGAAGCTGAGTACTAGCAAAAGTTCAGTAAATGTGGGTTACCATTGAGAAAGAAGAAAACAGAGCGTATGGAATGATTCTGACACTCAGAGCCAGGTTACTTTGTTCTCCTGTTGGACCTCCACAATCTAACAGAACACTGACCTCAGACAAAGACACTCTGAGACTATGAAAAGTCCACTTCATAATCTTGTCCAAGGGCAAGGTGGTTGTGACACCCTCAAAATCACCACATCCCCCTCTCTTGCTAAAGGAGTTACTTCTCCTTCCTTACCCAGCTCAGAATTGCCTCTGGTCTCTCTCAGTGCCCAACCTCCAGCCCAGATCCTGTCCTGGGTTCCTTTTAATACCCTCTTTCTGAGACACTCAGGGTAGCTCATGGCATGTGTGCCCCACCCCCTCACTGCTGCTGTAAATGATAACTCAGCTTGTTTCATTACTAGTGTATTCCTGGGGTCTTTGGTGAAGGCCACTGGCACTCTTTAGGAACCCAAGCAAGACACAAAAGAAGTTTGATTGTTTTTCTTTTTCACGTGGGATTTTCCTTCACATGGAAGTCAGGCCACATACACAGCCATGTGGACATTCCTTGTCTCGCCTGAGGCTTGGGGAAGTCTCTTCCCCACCACAGGCTGCTCTCGTGGTACCCCGTCGGTACTGAGGGAACGGGATTTCCTGGTGGCTGACTGTGTCATTTTTCCTGTGCCTGGAGCTGGCCCTGTGGACCCCCTGCGGGGGCCTGAAGGTGAAAGTTGAGTCAGCTGCCCTGGGCCATAGGAATAAGGGCCCCTGGGCACGAGTGCTGGGAACAGGTCCACATGCCATGCATGAGGCCAGGGTCCGGGGCACTGAAGTAGGAAGCAAGGGACTATTAATAGCACACTAAGGTTGGGGGCAAAGTTGTTCCCAGGGGATGGCCAGAGAGTAAGAACTCTGACTTGGTGACCCCAGCCCTCACCATCTCTAGCTCACTCTACCCTCTTCCCACCTGGGTGCTGTGCAGGTGATTCCTTTATGCAGCCAGGGTAGACAGCAACTTGTCTGAGGTTACAGATAGGGAAACTGAGCTCACCAGTGTGCCACAGCCCCCATCTGACCCCGTTTGCTCTGCATCTGAGTTGAAGAGCCCTGATAAGAGATTGTATGTGCTATAAATAAGGCAGTGAAGGGTATTTGTACACGCAGAACTCTAGACAGTAATTTGCTTTATCATGTAAGATCAGGAAGGAGTTTTGCTTTTTCCTTACGGAGATTACCAATGTAAAAAATGTTAATACCAGGGATTTTCTGATGATGATGATGATGATGATGGTGATGGTAAAGTCAAGAAGATGAAACTGGAAAACCTGGTGCTGAGTGGCGCTCTTAGGTATTTACACAGGATCCACCCCTGTGCTTCCTGTGACCTCAGTGACCCAAAAGACCACGTGGAAACAGGCCAGTGGGGCAAAGTCCCCAGAGAGACTTCTCTGGGTTCAGAAATCACCAGTTGATTAGAAGCTTGATGCTTCTGTAGGGTCCTATTCACATCATACCAACCCTTGAGTTTGTGTCAGGCCAGGGGACTGAGAACTTTCACATTTATGATCTTACAGCTGTCTCCAAGCAGCCTTAGAGAGCTATGCAAAGTTTATTACCTTCCTCTTGACAACTGGGGAAACTGAGGCCCAGAGAGATGGCCTAAAGTTGGGATCAAGAGGACCCAGTGGGTCAGTGGCAGAGTCAGGATTATACCCAGAACTTTGGATCTCCCACCCCCTGAACCTTGGTCCATTTCCAAGGCACCCACCTGGCACTTAGCAGGTCTGACATGAAACTGATAACTCCAGTCTAGCCTCCCTGGTATGTCTAAGATGTTCTTAAAGTTTGACACGAAGAGGGCCCTCAGGAAAGAGTTCTTGTGTCAAATTAGGTAAACAGCACTCCAGGGAAGGTCAAAAGCCTCCAGGTGAAGCAGGCTTATGTCCATTTATTCATTTAGCACTCATGCCAGCCTAGGTAGTGAGGATTATTATCCCCGTTTTAGGTTTGAGGAAACTGAGGCTTAGAACAGTTAGTTCAATGGTCTATTTGTGTATTCATTAATTCCACACATTTACTGAACATCTACTATGTACCAACAGTGTCTTAGGTGCACAAGACTGCACCAGTGAAGATTCATGACAATGAGAAAGATTGATAGGCCTTTCACGGAGCTTGGAGTCTACGGAGGAGACAGATGGTAAACCAGGAAGCAAATCAATCCTGCTCAAGTAGGAGGGGAAATGCCAAGGTGCATCGAGGTAGAAGGTCTTATTACCTGTGCCTCCAATGCCTGTAAGTCTCATAGGTAGTTTTTAATACAACTGCCATATATTAACCACTTCCTATGTACCTGGCTCTTGTTTCTCACATAAGAGGCAATGTCCTTGTTTTACAGATGAGGAAAGTTGCAGAAGGTGGGTTAGCTTATGGATGAAGACAATGCTTCACCCAACATTAAAGACCCTTGTGTTGTGAAGGGTGGTATCCTGGGCCTTCCTATAAAAGAAAGATGTAGATGGCAAGCTAGCTGTCTATGACAGAAAAAAAGGAGGCGAAAGAGTTTAGATTCAAAAGCCAGGTGGAGGGCCAGATGTAGTGGTTCATGCCTGTAATCCCAGTGCTCTGGGAGGCCAAGGCTAGAGGATCACTTGAGCCCGCGAGTTTGAGGCTGCAGCGAGCTGATTGCACCACTGCACTCCAGCCTAGGAGACAGAGGAAGACCCTGTCTCTAAAAAACAAAAACAAAATCCAGGTGGGTCCCTTACTGGCCAAGGGACATTGGGCCAATCATGGCTGTGAGCTTCAGTTTCTTCCTCTGTAAAATGGGCATGCTAATAGTGCCTCCCCACAGGGCTGTGGTGGAGGACCTAATGAGAGCATGCATGCAGAGGGACATTGGCAAAGCCATCACTCACATGGTCCCTGGGTCCCCCGGATAGTGCAGGGCACAGAACTGGGTAAAGGAACTGGAGAAAGGCAAAGGGGCTGCCCTCCAAGTCTGAGGACCTCTGGAGTCTTATCCAGAGAGACCCACCCTGCCCTAGGTTCTGCCTCCTCTGTACCAGGCACCATGGCAAGGTGCTTATAAGCACAGATTCTGGATTCAGGCAGAGCTCAGCAAATCACCATGTTACTTTGGGCAAATCATTTTGCTTCTCTGAGCCTCAGTTTCCTCATCTATAAAATGGGCATCATTACCTCCCAGTACAATTACGAAGATCAGATGAGCTAATGAATATAAAAAAATTAGCACGGTATCTGGCATGTGGTGTTTGCTCAGAAAATGAGAGCTCAGCTCACATGATGATTATGGTTGCTGCTGGTGCTACAGATGTCCCTCATGAACCTATAGCTCCTAGAACTTCCTCGTGCCTCTCCTAGCCCACTGGCAGAATCTCTACTCCCTACTCCCTCCACCCCTGTCCTCGCCTCCTGCCACCTGGTCAAAGCTCAGAACTGGATGAAAGGGAATAGCTCTCTTTGCACTGGAATTAGCCTTGTTTTAGGTCTTAGAGGCTGATCATTAACCAATTCCTTCTCCCTGATCCCATGGCCTGTAAAGGCAGGTATCTGTCCCAACCCCCAGGGTCCCCTCCCTCCTGACATCCTGCAGCATGGAAAAAGACTCTGGACTTCACTGCATGGCCAACACTGTGTGTGGCCTTGGGCAAGTCCCTTCTCCTTCCTGAGTCTCAGATTTTTTATTCTCATAATGAGGGACTTGGCTTTCAATCATTTGCTTTGCCACTTCGTAAAAAGTCTCATGTGGGAGGCAGAATAATGGAGCCTGAGAACGCAGGCTCTGAAGTCAGCCAGCCTGGATTCAAAATACCAGAGCCACTGTTTGGAAACTGGGTAACGGGGGGTGGGGGGACTCTTTTTAATTCCTTCCTCAATTATTTCCATTTCTCTAAATGAGTTCAATGCTTGTTCCATCTCATTCAGATATAAGGCCCACCTAAGAGTCCGCACATAAACTAAGTGCACAGTAAACATTGGTTATCATTGCTCAGAAGCCCAGTGTACAAAATGAATAAACTGAGTCTAACTAGGGTTGAAATGGGGGAAAGGGCAGAGTCCCAGGTGCTTGCTGCCACCCCAGGGTGACCATCAGGCAGTTCTCTTAAGGGAAACAGTTTGAAAGTCAAGAAAGCCAATATTGTACAGCTGGGGTCAGTGACCAAAATATGCAGACCCAATCCAGCCTGCCGCCTGTTTTTGTGTGGCCTGCCAACTAGAAATGGCTTTTACATTTTGAAATGGTTGAAAAAAATCTATAGAAGAATATTTCCTGTTATGAAAATTATATGAAATTTTCATTTCAGCACCCATAAATACAATTTTATTGGCACATTGCCACACCTGCTCATTTGTTTTATCTGTGGCTGCTTTCTGACTGCAAGGGCAGCGTTGAGTAGTTGCAACAGAGTGGCCCACAAAGCCTGCAGTATTTATTATTTGGTCATTTGTAGACAGAATTTGTTAATCCATGCCATAAAGCTTCTCTTCCCTTCCTCATGGAAGACCCCACACTTGCGTAGAGCTGACTCTGCCACTTTGCCAATGCTATGATCCTGAACACATCATCTCACCTCTCCGAACTTCATCTGTAAAGTACATATAATCATTTCTAGTGTTCAGGGCTGCCGTGAAAATAAAATAAGCAGGATCCCTTAGTGTATGACAGGGAAATACTCATGTGACTATCAGTGAGGTTAACTTAGAGATGGTACATGGATAAACATTTAAGTTTTAACAGATATATATTTAATTTAATTCATATTTTAAAAACTAGAACTAGCACACAAAACCTATGGTTTCATGGATAATGCTTGTTGTGTTCACTGAGGTAAAAGATCCAAAGCCACAGGGGCAGATCTGCCATCTATCTCTCAAGATGTGGCTCCTGTCTCTGAGTCTCGGGTCATCCTGGGGATGGGTCTTTGGGTCATATTCACATTCCACCTGGCAGAAAGGGCAGAACCTGGAAGTTGCACACATCACTTCCACTCACATTCCATTGACCAGACTCAGTTACCTGACCAAGTCTTATCACAAGAGGAGCTGGTAGTTTCAACCTTTCCTCAGAGAGGAAAGCATTGGGTTCTATTCCTAAAAGAACAAAGGGAGAATGGATGCTGGGGTTCAACTAGCCATTTCTGCCCACATATATATCAATTCAAATCTTCCTTTTAAAATAGTTATATCGGCCGGGCGCGGTGGCTCAAGCCTGTAATCCCAGCACTTTGGGAGGCCGAGAAGGGCGGATCACGAGGTCAGGAGATCGAGACCATCCTGGCTAACATGGTGAAACCCCATCTCTACTAAAAAATACAAAAAACTAG
>NW_012121820.1:6991363-6995537 GCF_000951035.1 Colobus angolensis palliatus | reverse complement strand
AAAATAAAATAAAATAAAATAGTTATATCAATTAAAAGTAGGACATTTTAAAGTGACATGATGTGGCAGCCACTTTGCAACCATAAGACCAGGGGAACCACAGAGTCGCCAATGAAAAGTCATGACATCATTGTGCCTCTGAATTGATCCTGGACTTCTTTAACTTCACTATGTGATTTGGGAAAATCATTTCCCTCTTGGAGCCTGAATATAGTCATCTAGAAATACAATGGCTGTGTACGTTTTGTTTTGTTAAGAACACAAGTTCAGAGGATTGAGGGAATCAAATCCCTCTGTTCATAATACGTTATCACTATTTACTGCACAAAGCTTCTATTTTCTGTAATTGATTGGGTCTTTTTAGTCCTTTCTCTCCCCATTTCCCACTCTCACCCTTTCCATAGCAACCATTCTGATATGTTTAATGTGTAGCTTTTCATTATACATTTCTTACACGATGTTTTGTCGTTCATGTGTATTTTCAGCTCACATACGGAGGGTGTATTGTAGATCTCATTCTGGTTTTTACCCGCAATCATAACTGCTCTATGAGATCCATTTATAGAAGTGTATGGTTCACTAATTCTTCATTCTTCTCTCTTTTAAAACCAGCAAAATGCTCAATGGCATGTACCCACCATTTTTGCCTTTGCCTGTATCGCTACATGCCTAGCGATAAAGCCCATGTAGCCACCAACTCCCCACACCACAGAGGGCGCTACAGTGAATATCACTATATGTGTTCCCTCCTGGACCTATGAGAGAATTTCTTTGGTGTCTGGGAGCAAAACTGCTGGGTTACAGAGTATAAACACATTTAATGTTATTAAATCCTTGCACAAGATCCTTAAGAAACTCTAACCCAGTCCACACTCTTTCTAGCAGCGCACGAGAGTTCCTGTGGCCCCCATTCCTGCCAACATGGGGATTCACCAGCTTTCTTATTTCTGCCTGTCTCATTGATTAAAATGTCATTGTTTCAATTTGCATTTCTCTGAATACTGGTGATGCTGAGCATCTCTTTGGATGCTGTAAAACAAGGTTTAATTACAGTACCTACTTCATAGAGCTGTTTTGAGAGTTAAGGGAGATAATGTATGTAAAGAGGTCAACTCACTGCTCAGTATACAGTATGTGCTTAATAAAAGCAAATTTTAAAAAACCAAGGTACCATGATTTCTTATCTAATTATCAGTCATTGTCATAATTAAAACACTTGACACATAGCAGGTGCTCAATAAGTGTGCATGCCCTTGGCCTTCCCTGACATCTTTCGGACATCCCATTCCCACTTCCAAATCCTGGTGGAGTTGGCCCCAATTCCTTTGCACAGCCTCACCTGTATTCTCTTCACTCTCCTGGCTGGGGTCCTTTCGAACCTCCTTCTCACCAAAGAGACTTTTCAGGATGGCATTGGCAATGGGAAGCATCATGGCAGTGGAAGCAGTGTTGCTCAGCCACATGGACAGGAACGAGGTGGTCACCATCATCCCCAGGATGAGCCTGCAGAGCAGATGGCATTAGAGACAAATCCAGAGCCCAGGGCCCAGGAGATCCTCTGGTCCCAGTTTGCCATGCCTGAGGAATCCAATCCATCCATTTTACAGATGGAAACTTGAGACTCAAAGCAGAAACCAAATGCACTCACCAGGTTTATTTTAGATCTAAGAAAACTGTGGTTCAATGTGTTTAAGTGAACTGTCCACAGGTACCCAGGTTATAAAGATATCTCAAGCCTGACGTTTTCTCTTTCTTGCCCCCAAATCCTCAATGACAGCCATTTCAGAAAAAAGTTGCCAGGGCACCAAGACACTCCACTATCTTTCCCTCATGGCCTTCTCCGCTTCCTCCCCCTTTTCCCCTCCCACTCTTACCCTGCTGAGACTCTGCCAAACTTCTTACCAGCATCCAACGCCTTTACTCCTCTGCCTCCCTGCCTTTCCTTGGTCCATTCCCACCAACAGAATCTCAGGATTTTTTCTCTTTATATTGAACTCTGAATCCACCTGGCATTTACTTAGATGCATAATACAAAGTAAGATGTAAATCCATTTTTTAATAGAATAAACCAATTATCCCAACTCCCAGCATTTACTGGATAATCCTTCCTTCAGATCTGGATTTCCTTTAGATTTATTCTGTTTCAAAAATCTATTTTCAGACTTGTGTCTTACTGTTTTAGTTATTGTAACTTTAGAATATATTTAAGAGCGGCCCTGCTCATTCTTCAAAGTTAAGCTCAAATGTGACCTCCTCCAGGAAGTTCCCCCCATCCCCCTACCTCTCATGCGGGCTCTCACACCATGGTGTGCCCCTTGGAGATCAAATTCCACTTGGCACTGGAATCAGTTCCATAGATGGAGTCTGTCCCACAGGACTGGCAGCTCCTCTAGGAGGAGGCGCAGCTACAGAACCTAGCAGAGCAGTTGGCACAGAGATGATGCTAGAAACCTAGGAGTCATCCAGAACCTTTTTTTCCTACGCTCTCCCCTGTGTCAATTTTATCACCCAAATTGCTCTCAAATCTATCCAATCTGTTCATCTCCACTGCCACCTCGTAGTCCAAGCTGCTACTGTCTCTTGTCGGGACACTCTAAATGGCCTTCTAACTGGGATGTATCAGCTTCTCATTCTGGTACTCTCCTATCTGATCTCTACAAGGCAACTAAGAGGAATCTTTTAAAAAATGCAAATCTGGAGGAAATGAGATGTATTTGAAAAAAAATGCAAATCTGGCCATGTCACTCCTCAGCTTATAACCCTTAAAAAAACAGATTTATAACTATAAGTCTATGGATATAATTCAGAACTGGATTGGGGGAAAATGTGTATCTTCATTTTGCTAACATCTAATCAAATTAAGCATTTCCGTCAGTGATAAACAGTCAACAAAGTTCAGGTGTATGAGCAGTGCCTGAGGCTCTGTCACCCCCAAAAAAAATCCCTGACATTTTCTCTTTCTCTCTCTCTTTCTTTTCTCTCTCTCTCTCTTTTCTTTTTTGAGACAGGGTCTCACTGTCACTGAGGCTGGAGTCCAGTATCGTGATCTTGGCTCACTGCAACCTCCGCCTCCTGGGATCAAGCGATCCGCCCACCTCAGCTTTCTGAGTAGCTGGGATCACAGGCATGCGCCACCACGCCCAGTGAATTTTTTGTATTTTTGGTAGAGACAGGGGTTTTGCCATGTTGGTCAGACTGGTCTTGAACTCCTGGCCTCAAGCGATCCACTTGCCTTAGCCTCCCAAAGTGCTGGGATTACAGGCGGGAGCCACTGCGCCTGGCAAGATCCCTGATACTTTAAAATGACATTATAATCACTGCAGACATCTTGAAATATCAACACTCAAAGCTGCTCAACATGATGGCTGTGATCAGGCCCATTGCTCGGTCTTGCTGGTTGCTGTGTTAATAAAACGGTACCTACCTGTACCAGGGCGCAGGTGTCTGTGTTTACAAAAAAAAAATATCAATAATTGCATTTTGCTGTAGTTGTTGTTTCAAACTCTGTTGTGCTTTATGCATTTAAAAAACATTATTCTGGGAAGATCCTTAAGATTCACCAAATTGCCAAAGGGGTTCATGGAACAAAAAATAAGATGAAAATAACACCCCTATTTTAAAGGCCACCCAATCCTCTAAGAATAAAAGTCCAAATCCTAACCAGAGGGCCTGAGGCTCTCTAGGATTGTGACCCTGACTCCCCTTCCTTTCCAGTCCATCTTCCCATTTCCTCTGCATCCCCCCGACCTTCAACTCCCACCTGATCTTCATCACCTAGGCAGGTAAATAGCAAACAAGAATGCTAACAGCCAGCATTATCTGCTCAGGTGTAGGGGATTTACCTGCATTCGCTCATCTAATCCTCACTAAGCTCTATGAGGTGGGTGCCACTACATCACTATTTCACGGGCAGAGAGAGGTTAAGTCATTTTTCAGAGCAGGTTATCTGGGATTCGGCCCTGAGCAGTCGGGGTCAAACTGCCAGTGTGGCCCCCTCCAAAACTATGGGACTGGAATCCCTGGGGGTGGGGCCTGGGGGTCAGCATCTCATCTCCCCAGGTGGTTCTTCTGCACCTTTGAGAACAGCTTCCCATGATGGGCCTAGTGCTGCGTCTAGCATGCAGCGGGTGTTTGAGAAAGAAAGGAAAGGAAGGAAAGGAAGGAAAGGAAGGAA
>NW_012121820.1:6980615-6991158 GCF_000951035.1 Colobus angolensis palliatus | reverse complement strand
GATGAGCTTCTTGGCCTGGACGAGTAAACCAAGAAGAGCAGGTATAGGCTCTAGAGGTGTGGTCCCTCTGCCTCTCCACTGTAGGGCTGGAACCGTTACCTGTTCTTACCTTGCCGGCTGGACTCCAACAAGCATCAGGATCTTGAGGGCGATTCGCCGGTGCAGATTCCACTCCTCAATGGCGCTGGCCATGATCAGGCCACTGAGGAAGAGGAAGTTGGTGTCGAGGAAGTACTGGGGGCAGACCTTGTTGGAGGGCAAGATGCCCATGAAGGGGAAGAGGACGATGGGCAGCAGCGCTGTCACTGAGAGCGGCAGGGCCTCCGTGCACCAGTACACCGCCATGAGCAGGATGATAAACAAGCAGCGGCCTTCCTGCAGGAGGAGATGCATGCTCAGAGGGTCAGTGGGGCTCAGGGCAGAGGGGGAAGGAGGCCCAGGGCTCAGGGCAAAGGGGGAAGGAGGCCCGGGGCTGGGAGTAGAGGGGGAAGGAGGCCCAGGGCTCAGGGCAGAGGGGGAAGGAGGCCCAGGGCTCGGGGCAAAGCGGGAAGAAGGCCCGGGGCTGGGTGGAGAGGGGGAAGGAGGCCTGCGGCAGGGCCTGCCCCAGCTCGTTCTCAGGGAAGCAGTGGAGCAGGTGTGTGCCTAAGGCATTGATTTTAAGCAGGTGGCATCATCTTTCTAAGCGTCATTTTGCTCAACTATAAAATGAAGAAGCTATTTTGGTCCACCTCATAGGACTGTTTGAGAATGAAGTGAAATACACTGTGGTCTTAGAGATAAAGATGAGAATGAAAATAGTTTACTTGATAGGGGATCCCAGGAGGTTCTGGGAGGACAGTGGGGAAGTGAAACAGAAGGAAGCCAATCCAGAGAGTGTCCCATGAGAAGGTTACCACTGTGAACACCTGGATCTCAATTCTGATGAGGAACCCTAGGGACAGGCCAGACAGTGCTTCAGAGAGTGTCCCATGAGAAGGTTACCACTGTGGACACCTGAAGTTCAATTCTGATGGGGAACCCTGGGGAAAGGGCAAATCATGCCTTCGAGTTGTCTCAACTGGAGGCAAGCAAGTTGGAGCATTTATCTGCCAACTCCTGGCCATCGTTGGTTGAGGGCTGATACTGGGAGCATTAACTTTCAGCACTTCCGGCATCCTTATGTGCAGACTGAGCACGCTCCTGCAGCCAGAGGAAATGCTCCTGCAGACCATATCAGAGGCAGTAAGAAGCTACCGGTGTGTGCGGAAATGGTGAGCACCAGTAGGGATGTAGAGGGGGCACAGGGAGCAACTGCCACATCCTTACACAGTACTCAGCACAATGCCCAAAACACAATGCATACTCCATAAACAATAACAATAGCTGACATCTGTTGGGCTATTAAGTACTAGGTGCTATTTATTCCTAACAAAATCCTAGTGAAGTAGGTATGATTATTATCCCCATTTGATGGATTAGGAAACTGAGGTGCAAGGAGGTCATTAGCAAGGTAATGGCTGTGCAGACCAGGGTAGACCAACGCAATCTACCTCTATAGCCAGACCTTCATACAAGTGCCCTGCTGCTGTTCTCAGCTGAATATTAGAACCAATGAAGGGCAGACAAAGTAATTTAAGTCTAATCAGTGGTTGTCAGGGCTAGGGTGGAAGGTCTATGTTGTGGGGGCATAGGTAGGGGTTGCAGAGGAGCACAGAGGAAACTTTTGGGCTGAAGGCAATGTTCTATACTTAGATTGGAGTGGTAGCTACATTGGTGTGCACGTTTGTCAAAACCTGTCAAACTACACACCTGTTCTCATCATGAGAGTGATAATGACAATGACTTCACATCTAACGCATCCGTGTCCCACAGGATTCATAATACTTAATGTCCTATTATTCGCGTGGTCACTGTTGGAATTAAACTATTCCTGCCCTGCCCTTGCTTTCTTATGTCCTCTCAAGGCAATGATCTTGCATATTCTAGGAAACATGAACTTTTTCTTGGATTTGGTCCTGTCTGGAGCCATCTTATGGCTCTTACTTCCTACTTACAGTAAGTTTTGTTAACTTTATTCCATGTCCATAGGACATCGAACAGAGCACCATCCTAAGAGAACATATCCTCAGCGAAACAGGACAGGTATCTGATTGCATGGGGGACGCTATGATTAGTTAATCCATCTTAGAGGGAGGCCAGGGAGGGACCACGGAGACCCATCAGACAGCTGTGGCAACAATCCAGGCAAAAGACACTGGCCACTAGGGCCCACTGCCGGCAGTTGTTGGTAGTGAGAAGCAGTTGAATTCTCGATCTATTTCCAAGGTCACGTCTGACAACTTGGCTGATAGATCTGTTGTGATACGTGAGCAATGAGAGAAGTCAAGGGCAATTCCAAGTTGTAGGTCTTGGCAGTGGGAAGATGGGGTTGTCATTTACTGAGATGGGGGAGACACACAGTCACCAATTTCCATACCTTGAAACACACATCCCGAGACTCTGCTTAACACACCCTACATTGGAAAATGTCCAGATTCCCAAGTCCCTTAGCTTTTCTATCAGTTGCTCACATTCACTCATGAAATATATAGATGGGCAAAATGTCTCCCACAGGGAGAATTTCTGTACAGCTCATCCCATTTTCCTATTGGCTTAAGATACACTGTTTTAGAGAAAAAAATTAAACAAGCTGCCACAGTTAATACAAAGTTATCCTTCAGGATACCTAAAATTTATTTATTGGGGGCCAGAGAAGAACAACTGTAAAACAAATAACTCGGCCAGGTGCAGTGGCTCAAGCCTGTAATCCCAGCACTTTGGGAGGCCGAGACGGGCGGATCACGAGGTCAGGAGATCGAGACCAGCCTGGCTAACACAGTGAAACCCCGTCTCTACTACAAATACAAAAAACTAGCCAGGCGAGGTGGCGGGCGCCTGTAGTCCCAGCTACTCCAGAGGCTGAGGCAGAAGAATGGCGTAAACCCGGGAGGCGGAGCTTGCAGTGAGCTGAGATCCGGCCACTGCACTCCAGCCTGGGAGACAGAGCCAGACTCCGTCTCAAAAACAAAAAAACAAAAACAAACAAACAAAAAAACAAATTAATTCAACTTGGAATGAATATCCCAAGAACCCAGGTTATTGGACACACCCATTAAAGGTTGAAAGTAAAAGGAATAATACAGAATCAAACTTCACAGCTAAAAATTCCCTAAGTTTTGATTTGTCACCATCCTTTCAGTTTCTCAAATCAGGCAGATCCATGCATCTCAGAGGTAAGATATCTTTGAGAATCACAAGACCAGAGTCCACAAATGCTAATAACCCCCAGCCCTTTGTTCAAGCAAAATTGTATGTTGAATCCCAATATATAAAACAGACAAACTTTGAATGTAAAAATCAGGAAAAAAAAAGGCACTTTTCTGGACAAGTGGGATAAGGAGCTGGTCACGGGCTTCTCTGTTCTCTGCCTCCCTTCCACCTACCCTGGCAGCCCCTAAACCTCCCCAGTTTGGGGATTCAGTGGCAGATCATCAGATCATCACCAAGCCCCTTTCATTTCCCTGGCTCTACAGATGTGGAGACTCGCATCAGAGAGGGAAAGAGTGAGTCAGCAGGTGGATGTCAGAGCTGTTTCCAGAACCCCAAAGCTCCCCCAACAAGAAGCTGAGACCCTTTTGTGGAAAAGGTCCCCTTTTGTGGAAAAGCCTCAATGTGTGCTTGGAGTCAAAAGGCATCATCCCAGAATTCCACAGAGATAGAGGGCAGGCCCGTCCCAGGTATACAGCACAGCAAACAAGGATGTGGGAAACCAGTGGCACAATAAACAGCACCCTGTTTAGAGAAGATCCTGGAATCCCAACATTCTGCCTACAGAGCTTTAGTAACCACCTGGGGAGCCGGTGTACCCAAGGTTTCAGACTTGGCCAAGGCCACCTCAGCCTTCTTAGGCTGGGAACCTGAATATCACCTGGGGACGATTGGTTTCCACAGCTCAGAGAGCCAAAGGGGCCTTCCTGAAGACACACAGCTTTGGAGAGATGGAGCCACCTCTCCTCTTGAGTCTTAGCTGCCAGTACAAAAGCAGCACGAAACCCTGTCTCTAGCCCCTTATCCTGCGTCATGTTCTTTCATGTAACTGGTTACCACCTGAAAGCAGATTTTATAGCTCTATATGTTTTTTCCTCTATTAGAATGCAAGCTCTAGGAGGGCAGGGATTGTGTTCCCAATGCCAAGAACAGTTCCTGGCACATAGTAGGCACCCAAAATATCTGTTGAATGATGAATACATGCTTCTACAACCTAGAGAAAAAGCTCAAGCCAAGTTATCATTCATTCATCTATCCATTTAGCAAACTTTATTCCTGACCACATGCTTCCCTGGGCTGGAAGCTGGCACAAAGAAAATGACTAAGACATAGTCTCTAAATTTTTAACAAGCAAATCTGACCACGCCAATCAATAACGATTCTTAGCCAGGTGCCTATAGTCCCAGCTACTTGGGAGGCTCAGGAAAGATGATTGCTTGAGGCCAGGAGTTCAAGTCCAGCCTGGGCAACACAGTGAAACCTGGTCTCTAAAAACCAAACAAACAAAAACTACAGTGCTTCTCAAACCCAAATCACCTTCCCAGCCTCTTTCTGCCAAATATCCCTCAAACAACAGATGTGTGTTGGTAAATGTTGAACAATTGGCTCTCTGAAAAACTAGTGTGTGTGTGTGTGTGTGTGTGTGTGTGTGTGTGTGTGTGTGTGTATAAAGGTCTGTATTTAATAACTGGCTACTAGAATTCCTAAAAACTTGACAATCACATTTCCCAAGCCAGCATAAGCTGGCTGCAGCACACCACTGTGGGCCTCCAGGCAGAAGAACATCTGTGCATCATCCCCTGGGCCAGGAAATCTGCATCACAGTCTGCTGCAAAATTGCCTTTCTTCCACCCATGCTTGGTATCCTGCTCCACAATGAATTCATGCTTTTTAAAATATACAATTACTTTCTATCAGATCTTCCTGCTGACCCAAGAAGGAATGCCCCATGTATCCTGTTCTGCGTACCACTTGCCAGACCAACAGGTATCCCAGTTTGTAAATATGAGTCCTTGGTGGAGATTATAATCTCAAATTCCCACAGGAGCCCAGACATACCATAAATGAACTCTTACACCCCTTCAGACAATCCTCATCTTTGCGTTTTGAAAATGATATGACTATAAGATGTTTCACTTTCATCTTAGGTCTATTATGAGACACTTAGACTCCTAGACTGTAGTCCACCCCTCTACTTGGCATTCAAGATTTAGTGCCTAGCCCATCCTTGGCCCTAGACTCCTAGACTGTAGTCCACCCCTCTACTTGGCATTCAAGATTTGGTGCCTAGCCCATCCCTGGTCCTAGATTCCTAGACTGTAGTCCACACCTTTACTTGGTATACAAGGTTTGGTGCCTAGCCCATCCCTGGTTCATCTGCTTCCACTGCTCAAGGAGACAGACATGAAGACGAATCATTCATCCCCCAGAGAGACAACTGCTAAAACAGAGTTTAAGACAGTGAGCTATGGAGCAAAGGTTACAGGGAGCTGTGTCAGGCAGTGGGGTCTGAGAAGGGAAGACACCTCAGCACCTCCTTGCTATGGTCTCAATGTTTCTGTCCCCCCAGATTCATATATGGAATCCTCATCCCCATTGTAGTGGTGATAAGAGGCAGGGCCTTTGGGAGGTGATTAGGTCATAAGGGCTCTGCTCTCACTAATAGGATTAGTGTCCTCATAAAAGGGGCCTAAGGGCCTTCCTTCTGCCATGTGAGGACATAGCAATAAGGCACTGTCTGTGAAGAAAAGAGCAAGGCCCCACCAGGCACTGAATCCGCCAGTGCCTTAATCTTGAACTTCCCAGCCCCCAGAACTGTAAGCAATGTATTTCTATTGTTTAAATATCACTCAGTCTAAGGTATTTTGTTATAGTAGCCCAAATGGACTAAGACAGTCCTCCGTCTCTCCCTTTGGTGCCCACCATTCCTGTTCACACCAGTGACGTCTTCAGATTTCTCTGGCTTTAGAAGCACATTTGGCCAAGACTGCAAAGAAGTAACACTACTAGGAATAGCTCCCAGCCACGAAGATCAGTTGCCTTTCAGTGGGATAACTGAGGCATGTCGAATACCATTTCCCAGAAGTCCCCGGTAAGGCTGAATCCCTGCTGCTGGCAGGAAACTCTTCATTAATACACCTCTATTTCTTCCGTGCTCTTCACTGATTCCCTTGTCCACTGCCCCCAAATTCCTTGCAGTCAAATCATTGTCTCAGGGTCCTTCCAAAGACCCAGTCTAAGACAGAAGTGTTCTCAGAGAGGGTGACATGTTTCTGAGCTATGATTGGAGAGGTGTTTGGCACAGAGAAGGAGAGGGACTGCCTTCTTGCCTATGCTGGAAGCCTCTTTTGTATTTGAGTCAAGAAGAAGGGTTATGTCCTCTAGCTGGATTTGGGGTTTATCTGAGCCAAACCCACTTGAGAGAGGTCCCAGGCATGATCTGATACAAGAGAGTCCAAGCTCTGTCATTAGAGCCTGAGCGTTTAGGTCTCTCCCCTCCATCTGCCCTGCTCTTGACCAATGTCAAACTTCATCGGCTTTCACTGAGACTATTTCTCAACCTTTGCACTTGTCTTTGCGCATCCTCCACATGAGCAGTCAAAGGAATACTTCTAAAATGCACTTCAGATCATGCCACTCCCCTGCTCAAACACTTCCTCTGGCTCCCCATGGCCCCCAGACTCACAGTCATGGCATTCGAAGCTTATCAGGGTGTCCCAGTACAGGCTTCCCACATTCCCCACTTTCTCTGTTCTCCTGGACACAGTTCTCTCAGCAGTCTACACTGCTTGTCAATCTCTGGGCCTTTGCACATGCTTTTCCTTTTGCCAGGAACATTCTTCTACTTCTTCATCTAGTGAATTATGACTCATCCTGTGAGGCCATTTTTATCCTGTGACCCCCACCCTAAAGTCCTGGTCAGTTCCAATATCTATGCTCTCACAGCACTTGGTTCACAGAAGAGCAGAACAGTACAGCGATCAAGAACCTGGGCTTGTTGCAAGACTTCCTGGATTTGAACTATAGCTTGACTACACCATGACTTTTGTGACCTTGGATAGGTGACTTAATGTCTCTGTGATTCAAGTTTCTGTCATTTGCAACTCAGACTCCTGACTAAAACACTCACCTTCTCCATTCTCCTAATAATAAATAATGCCTGACATTTTAATAGAACTTAATGTGTGTGCTTTCATCTTTGCTATTGCAAAATTCAGAATATCTCTGTCACACAGCGATGGAAAAAATAAGAACTAACATTTATTGAATGTGACTATATGCCCGGGACTGTTCTAAGTATGTTATATCTATTTGTTCATTAAACAACCTATGAAAGGAAGGTTAGTATTATTTTCATTTACATTTAGCAAATGAGAAAATTGAGGCACAGAGAGGTTAAGACAAGGGATCTTCAAAAAGTTCATGAAAAAAACTATACAGGGATTTCAAATTTTTGCACCAAAATAAACTCATACTAACTTATTATCAGATGTCTGAACAGAATCTAGTTTGAGGCACTAAAAGGGATAGTTCGAAAACCGCCCCTATCAGAGTTCTATGAATTCTGCTAAAATTGAAGTAAAAACAAACATCAAATTGATGGTGAAGCTTGACGCTTTACGAACAGTTTATGGGGACAATGCCCCAAAGAAATTCTAATTTACAAATGGATAATTTGTTTTAGAAGGGATGAGACTATGTTGAAGATGAAGCCTGCAGTGGCAGAGCATCCACATGGATCTGCAAGGAAAAAAAAATTAATCTTGTTCATGCCCTAATTAAAAAGGACCAACGATTAACAGCAGAAACAATAGCCAACACCACAGATGTCTCAATTGGTTCAGCATACACAATTCTGACTGGAAAATTAAAGTTGGACAAACTTTCCATTTGATGGGTACCAAGACCACTGCACCGAGATCAGCTGCAGATAAGAACAGAACTTTCAATGGAAATTTTAAACAAATGCGATCAAGATCCTGAAGCATTTCTTCTAAGAATTGTAACAGGAGTCAAAACATGGCTTTGCCAGTACAATCCTGAAGACAAAGCACAATCAAGGCAATGGCCATCAAGAGTTGGAAGTGGTCCGGTCAAAGCAAAAGTGAACTGATCAAGAGCAAAGGTCATGGCAACATTTTTGGGGGGATGCTCAAGGCATTTTCCTTGTTGATGTTCTGGAGGGCCAAAGAACAATAACATCTGCTCATTATGAGAGTTTTATGAGGATTAGCCAAAGCTTTAGCAGAAAAATGCTAGGGAAAGCTTCCCCAGAGAGTCCTTCACCACAGCAATGCTCCTGCTCCTTCCTCTCTTCAAACAAGGACAGTTTTGTGGGAGTTTTAATGGGAAATCATTAGGCATCTGTCTTATGGTCCTGATTTGGCTTCTTCTGACTTCTTTTTGTTTCCTAATCTTCAAAAATCTTTAAAGAGCACCCATTTTTCTTCAGCTAATAATGTAAAAAAAGATGACACTGACATGGTTAAATTCCCCAGACTCTTAGTTCTTTAAGGATGGATTAAATAGCTGGTATCATCATTACAAAAGTGTCTAGAATTTGATGGAGCTTATGTTGAGAAACAAAGTTTATATTGTTATTTTTGTCTTTTAATTCCATTTTCTTATGAACTTTTTGAAGTCTTCTCATCTTATAGATGGTTCTGGAATAAAAAAGTTGTGGCTCCAAATCAAGAAAAATACATTGAGTACCCAGGGGGTCTTAAGCAATCTCTATGTGGAACTTCCCAGCACATCACATCCAAGGTCACATGATATCTTCCCAAGAAAGGGTTCTAAAACCAAATAAGTTTTTCAGGAACTGCTCTCCCAACTACTCTGCTAAAAATTCATAATTGGTACACTGAAAGGGCTGACAAATCATGTAGTGCACACATTTTATTTGGCCTTGTCTAACCCAAAGTTTCCAAAATATATTTGACCACAGACTGAAATATTTCTTAAAATCCTCCACAACTTATGCTCCACAGAAAATAAGGTGGTAAATGCTGCCAAATTGTAACCTGCAAAGGTTCATCCATTCAAAATGATTTACTGACTCTGTCTCCTCAACTACTAAGAAAGTTCTCTGAGAAGAGGGACCCTGTTTCTTTTGTCTTGTTCCCTTCTGTGTCCCCAGCACTTGGCACAGTCCCCAACACATTGAGGGAATTGGTATCAGAGTGTGGAATGAGTGAAAGAATAAATGGATTGTGACCCTGACTCTTTGCTGGCCACCATGCTGAAAGTTCAGCAGGTAGAGATGAGTAAGTGAACATCTGTCCTCGAGTTGCTCAGAGTATAGGGATCAGGCAGGTGGATGCCGGGTCAAATAACTACACCGGGACCAACATGTGGTTCTCAGTAAGCCAGGGATACCTAGGGGAAAGTAATTAACTTAGCTTAGAGGACAAGGAAAGATAGCAGGGAACATTTCTCTTAGGAAGAGCTATTTAAACTAAATCTTAGAGAATAAAAGCTTTTGCAGATTCCTAAGGTCAGAGCCTCCCCTTTGTCCAGCAGACACTTGAGCATTCATTTGCCTATTGTACTTTAAAATATGAGGGCGGATTTCCGGAGCAGTAGGAGATCCTTGCAAATTTACTCCTCTAACTCAACAGGAATTGGTGTATGGTGTGTGCGTGTGCGTGTGTGTGTGTTTTTGTGTGTGTGTGATACTCATGAGTAGCATCAAAGTTACAAATTTAAGAAGGCAATATAGCTTCCCTGTTAGGGACACTCTAAGGTCAGAACTTAATAGATGACAAGAATTTTAAAAAGACATGACTCAGATCTTACAATATGAAAGGGGTACAAAAGGGATAGTTTGAACAACTTTTTACCAATAACTTTGATAATTTCAAGTAACCAGAGAAACTTCCTGATAAAACATACCTTTCTCAACTATCAGAAAAAGAAATTAAAAAGCTGAATATTTCAGTGTCTATTGAAGAAACTGAATCAATCATTACAAACCTCCCCACAAAAAAGCTCCAAGCCCTTCTGGCTTCAATGGTAATTCTACCAAACATTGAAGGAATAAATAATACCATCTTGCAGAAACTCTTTCAGAGAGCAGAGAAAAATGGAACACTTCCTAATTCACTTTATGAGGACAGGATAACCCTGTTACCTGGGTGATCCTGACAACGGCATTAAAAGAAAAGAAAATGGAATATAATGGTTGAGAACAGTGACATGCAATCACCTGGAAAATTTCAATTCTGAGGAGCTCTGGTGAGAGTTTCCTTTTCTATGCAGCTTCACATCTCTATGCAGAAGAATAACTACAGTATAATGACAATCACAACCACCAACATTTTTTGAGTATTCTCTAAGTTTCAGGCATCTTCTATGTATTAACTCATTTAACGCCCCTAACAATCTTTTCAGGGAGGCATCTTTTTTTCTTTTCTTTTCTTTCTTTCTTTTTTTCTTTTTCTTTTACTTTTCTTTTTTCTTTTCTTTTTTTTTTTTT
>NW_012121820.1:6930192-6980524 GCF_000951035.1 Colobus angolensis palliatus | reverse complement strand
TCCCAAGTAGCTGGGATGACAGGCATACACTGACACACCTGGATTCAGGTAGGTACTATTACTTTCCCCCCTCTGTTTTCGGGGAAATTACAAAAGGACATTGATTTAGGTCATGCATAACACTGTGGCCCAGGTAATTCAGTCCCAGGGTAGTGTTGCAGCTTACAAACTGCATAGTCTAAACAGGAATTCTAATTTTTAAACTCCTTTCTCTTAAACATTTAAGGGACTCAAAGTATAATAATCACTAGCAATTAAGTAGCAAGCAATTAATTTCCAAGTAATTGAGCTTATCAACTCATTTTATTTTCACAACTATCCTTTGAGACAGATATTATTAGCTCTGTTTTACTGATGGGACAACTGAGGCAGACAGGAAAACTCAGGTGACTTGCCCACAGCTGCTGAGGCAGTCAGGATTTGAACCCAGGTGGTCTGACCAGAGTTTTCTCTTTATCACTGTGTATTTCTGCACAATCTGTGGGTGTTCTTGTCAAATGCCCACATCCTCTCTATTCTCTAGCATGCCTGAAAATCTCTCATATTCCTAAACCAAGAGAACCTCTCTCAAGCTTCCTGGCTTGTCCTTGCCATCCCTGCCCCTCCATCACGCCCCATCTCTGCCTCACTGTCTCCCACAAGGCATGCTCATAACAACCATCCTGTTCCCTCCCAATTCCTCATTCCCAGGAACTCCATCCTTCTAGTTCTGGCTCCTTTCTCCAGAAAATAGCCTATCTGGAGGCTCTAGTTCTTTCTCTCTTCATGCAATAGCAACAACAATCACTATCACCATAATAATACTAATAACAGTAAATACCTATTGAGAATTTGCTATGTGGCAGACACGGCCCAAACAACTGTACCTGTGTATTATCTCAGTTTAATTGTGATTGTCACAACAGCCCTATGAAGTAGGTTCCATGATTATCTCCATTTAGCAGATAATGCAACTGAAGCACAGCATGAATAAGTAACCTGGCCAGGGTCACAGAGATGAAAGTAGTAGACAGCCTGCTGGGCAGACACAAGGCAACCTGCTCATAGCATTATGCTGTTACACAAGGGGGAGATGGTGAGACCTAGACAAGCTGTTCCCAAATATTCAATCAGTATTAGGATGAATAACAGCAAATAGTTGTTTAGCATAAGTATATCCCACACACTATTTGGGATATACTTATAGTTTAAAAACGACTCCTTGTTCATCTGAAATTCAAAGTGAACTTAGAACCCTGTGTTTTATCCTTCAATCCTAGCTGGGCCAACATTCCAAAGATGTGAGGAGGGAAAGCTCAAGTATTTCTAAAAACCAGATGTGGTTATGAAATAAGAATTTCAGCCCAGGGTCTCTTTAAAATCCTGCCTAAGAGGTCCACTTCTAAGTGATATAGGACCCCTGAGGGAGTTCCCATGTATAGGAAACCAGGAACTAGAGGGGTAGAAGCCAGGGATAAAAGAAGCCCAACGGAAGGGCTGTGAAATGTTCTGAGAAGGGGGAGACCCTCTAGTCTCCCGACCCTGTAAGACTCACAAGAGAAGTGTCTGCTGTAAAGGGAAACTGAGGGGCAGGAGTCACGCACCTGCCAGGCTTCTTGCCTCTTCCTACTCCCTGGCTTCTTTCACTGTGGCTGTCACAAACCTTGCTTAAGAAAATAAGGAAGAAGAGGCGAAACCATAAAGAGGAACTCAGCAGACAATGATCTCTCCTTCCTCTTTCTTTCCCAGCTTCCAGCCTGTAGAGCTCCCAGGAAGGGGAGGGGAAAGGATTTCACTTCAAATCAAGTTCCACGTTTTGATGATCACCTGGAACTGACCATTGTAATTTCTGAATTGAGACCATGTTTGTGTATTAAAGTAATTGGAGGATTTTAATTACATCTCAAGAGTGATAGGAAATGGCATGTGTCTGCAGGGGTTTTTGTCCAAGTAATAGGAAAAGAACTGAAAATATTTTAGAGCACTAGCTGGAGAGAAAAATAAACATGACTTCAAAAAAAAGAGCTTCATTGAGCTATAATTTACATAAAATAAAAGTTCTGACAAATGGTCATATTCATATAGCCACCATCCCAATCAAGATATAGGACATTTACATCTTCCCAGAAAGTTCCTGCATGCCCCTTTCAGGTCAATTCCCACATCCCTTGCAAAATAGTGCTGCAATTTCTATCACTATAGATTGGTTTTTGCCTATTCTGGGACATAATGGAATCATACAGGATGTACTTCTCTGTCTCTGGCTGTTTTTTAATTTTAATTTTAATTTTACCAACAAGAATGAGCTTGAAGTATGTCTGGCTGTTTTGCTCAGCATAATGTCTGTGAGATTCCTCCATGCAGTTGTGTGTGTCAGTAGCCTGTTCTTTTTCACTGCTGAGTAGTATTCTATTCTGTGAATAGATGGGAATTTATTTGTACATTTTCCTGCTGGTGGACATTTGGATTATTTCCAGTTTCAGGCTATTATGGAAAAAGTTGTTGTGAACACTAGCATACATCTGCTTTGGAGGTGACATTCTGTGAGTCCTCTTGTGCGATGTATTCAGATGTATTCATTCTGTACGTGACATAAATGGGAGGAAAGGTTGTTGTTTAAATTCTGGCTGCAAGGGTTGCTTTTCAAAGCTATATTCTCTCTCTCTCTCCCCCCTCTCTTCTTTTTCTCTCCCCTCCCTCCCTCCTTCCTCCCACTCCCTCTGTCCTTCCTCTCTGTCCCTGCTCCTCCCTTTCTCTTTCCTTCCTCTCTCTCTCCTCCCTTTCTCTTTCCTTCCTCTCTCCTCCCTTTCTCTCTCTCTCGCCTCCTCCCTTTCTCTCTCTCCCCATCCCTCTCTTTTCTTCCTCTCTCCCTCCCCTTTCTTTCTCTCCCTCCCTCTTTCTCCTCTCTCTGTCTCTGGATGCTCCTGTCAGGATGTGAACTCAGCCCTCTGTGAAGGAATGACTCCAGATATAGCACATGTCAGCTGGAGAGGTGACCCAAGGGAAATGGCAGGAGTTGGGAAGTCAATCTTTAGCCCACTTGGGGCTTTGGCAGCAAGTGGGTCAAAAGTGTGTTTTATTACCTTGCTGGAGAGGGACTGGAGCAGAGCCAGAGTGACCCTGAATGCCTCCCCTGCCTCAGCTGAGCTTCCTGTGGGCAAATGGATTCAGATTTGCCAGCTGTATGCCAGACATCTGGTGGAGAATTAGTAAGAAGTGCTGCTGCCCCTCATCCCCCCACCTTCTCACTCTGCCAGGCCTTAAGAACAAAACTAACTTCCAGAGAGCAAAAATCTTCCAGGGGACTTGGAGGCAGGGACTAGAGCACTGAGGCCTGTAAAATGCTAAGTGGTGGGCTCTCAGAACAAGCAGGCCAGGCCTGTTCCCACATCCAGGTCTTTGCACCTGCTCTTCCCTCTGCCTGGCCCTCTTGACCCCACCCACCCCTCTTCTATCTCTGGCTGGCTGGCTCCTTGCTGTTCAGCCCTCACTTCAAAGGTCTCCCCTCCAGGGAGTCCACCTCTGATCACACTGCTCATTGTGGTCTGCTGTACATTATCTGGCTCCATTCTTGTGGAGCCACTTATCACTAGCTGGAGTTTATTTTTTTGTTCATTCACTTATTATTTCTCTTTCTCCTCCCTGCAGATCATGACACCATGCAAACAGGGCCTTCCCTGTCTTTGTTCACCTCTATCCTCAGTGCCTCAACAGGTATTTGTTAAAAGAATGAATAAATGATATAAAGTCCAGCATTTCAAACTCATATGCAGGGGACAATTTAATGGGTAATGTGGGCTGGTGTAATCAAAGTCACGTTTTCTCAAGTATGATTTGCACTTCCAACAGTGCTGTGGAGACAGAATACTGTTATTTTAGCCAGGGATAAAAGTGCCCAAGCTTAATGGTAACTTACAGCTGGCATTGGACTTCGGTATCATGAGTGCAATAGGGAGGGGTGGGGACTGTGGTGAAGTGGGGAACACAGGCCCCCCCACCACCACAAGGACAACAACTGCTGCTCAGCTCCCCTGATTGTTGTGATACAGGAATGTGGGTCCTGTGATGCCAGCTCTCCTGATGTTTCAAGAGTAGCTTGAAATTTTGCTTCTATGTGAAATCTCACAGTTTTAAAAGATTTTCTCATTAAAAGGAAACTGTGGGTCAATTAAAAAAAAACAAAAAACTACATCTGCAGGTGGTATTCAACCCACAGTCACCAATTTATGACCTCTCATCTAAGTGATGGGAATTGGTAGAAGGATGGAGCCCTGTGGTAATGAATGAAAACCCCACATAGTGTGTATGGGCCCACACACGTACAATACTGAATGTAATGTCAAGATGTTGACAGATTAGTAGGGATCACCGAACTCTGTACTGAAAATCCCTGCTCCATTTTAAAATCCCCATTTTACAGATATAAACTGAGGTCTGGAGAGGAGGTGTGGTGTCTTCAGGACCATGCAGAGCCTAAGAGTAGATCTCATCACTCCCAGCCCCGGATACGTTTGAAACAGTGGAACTGTAGAGGGGAGTCCAGGTGGATCCATGATTTTACTCCACCCAACAGCAACTCCAGTCAACCTCTGCCTCTGGGCTTCCTGTTTCATAAACTCACACCAGCCACATAGCCACACTGAAGTTCAGTCTGCGTGTCTGCAAAATAGAGGCTTCCCTTGGGTCCTCAAGGGCAGATTCAGGTAGGAAGGAGTGTGGGGCCACATGATCCCGAGGCACTGTTCCTTTCAATTTTAACTTCTGGAGTTCAGAGGTTGGGAGAGGTGTCTGATTTTGCAGACTCATTTTCTGGGTCAACTCAGGGTGAGCAGTTTGCCTTCTTGCCACTTGTTTCTGTCCAGCAGCTGCATTTTGGGAGGGAGAATCTTGCTGAGCAGGCCCAGGAAAGAAGGAGTAGCAGCTTCGGGTAACACATTGCTCAACTTCCAGCCTATTCCTCTGCCATCAGAAGCCAGTGGGACTCAGCTACAACCTCTAGGGCTGAAGAAACTGACAGCAAGGCCTAACAGAGTCTGCACCTGGAGAAGACAGGTGCCACAGGGAAGGAGCCTAGTCCTAATGATCAAGGCTGACCCCAGAGGCCAGATTCTGGGTGAACTTGATATGGATAGGGTTGGGAGGATGGATGAAAAGGAAAGTGGTCAGCTGCCTTTGAAGGGGAAAGAGTGCCAAGGAACTCTCTAGTGCTGGCCTGTCTAAACAGTGGAGCCCTGGGCCACATGTGGAATTTAAGTTCAAGTTCATTAAAATCAAACGAAATTTAAAATTCCAGTTTCTTAGTAATACTAGCCACATTTCAAGTGCTCAACAGCCACATGAGACTAGGAGCTGCCATTCTCGACAGAGCAGATATGGAACATCTCCATCATCAAAGAAAGTTTTATAGGACAGAGCTGTTCTAGAGAACTTGGGCCCAAGGGCCAGGAAGCCTGGGCGTAGGTGGTTTTGCTGCTGAATTCTTACAGCAAATCACTGAACACTCTGAGCCTAAACTTGTTCATCTTCTAATTGGGAATAATAATATTGAGATGTCTACATCACAGAGGATTCCATTAGGACAAATGTCTGTGAAAGCATTTTGAAGTGTGTGATTGACATTTCTATCTTAGGGATGAGATTATGAATATATTTGGATTTCTTTCTTATATGCTCTATTTTCCAAACTTCAACAATAAGTATGCACACTTTTTTTAAAAAAAAGAAGGCATCCTCTGAATACAAAAGTGATATATCTGTAAAATTATTGGGTTACATGTTCTTTCTCTGAGAATTAGTAGATATGTAATTATTGCAGAAATTTGAGTCCAGCCTGATTTCTCCCACCCCTTACAGCTCACTTGAAGTTTTTGCCTGGATATCCATAAGGTTTCTTCTATTAAGTTTCAAGTCTATTAATGTTACCACAGTTTGTCTTGATGAGTGTCCATAAGCTTTTTCTGGAAGACAGTAAGCTCTTTCAACCTGCATATGTTTTAGTTTTGTTTTGGAGAAATGTTCTTCTATTAAAGATCCCAACATTGTTTTCTGTTTTATTTTCTTCTTTAGGATCACCAATTATGCTGATGTTGGATTTCCTTTGTCTTCCATATTGATTGTTTTCCATTCGTCCTTTCTTACTTTTCTTTTCCACTTCATTTTGTTCAGTCTTTTTAGCCTGCATATCATGTCTCTGATTATGTTTTTAATATTTCCCCATTTTGCTCTGATACAGCATTTATAAGAGAATAGCTTTATTTTTCTCTTCCACTTACTTCCTGAGTGCTGTTTTTTCACCCCCCTCTGCTTCTTAATATCTCTTCTTTGCCTTTTTTGTTTCTTAGTTTGAGATTTTTTTTAGGCAGGCATTTTAAAAAATATATATTTCACAGAAAAACATCTGTCCAATAGTTTCTCCCACTTTATAAAACAAATCTTCTAGTATTTATTCTTTTTTTATCCCTTCTATTTTATGTTTCTTTGCTTTTTATTTCTCATGCTCTCTTTTTGGCAGATCTCATGTTGGCTCCTTATTACAGAATTCTTTTAAGACCAGTCATTCTTTTAAGACCAGTTCTTTGTTGGAGGAAAGTGGGGGGAAAGGGGCTGGCCCACAGGTATCCAAACATTGGCTCTGTTGACTATCTCAGAATGCTTTCTCACCAACATGGACCCAGAACATGCCTCTCCTCTAAGAAGCTGGAGCCCCTTACTCAGTGTGAAGTCCCAAGAAGGCCACAGTTCTTTGATGTCTCTTTAGCATTTATGTCTCTTTGACTAAGAGAGAAAACTAGAAACTTTACAGCCATACAGGTGATCACTATACGCAATCTCTCTCCCACGTGCCATTCCAACATCCCACTTCTTGACAAGAGTCTTGGAGCCTCCTCAATCAGTTCGTCTGAATGCTGTGCTGTCACATACATCTCAGGAACTCTCCCTTCTCCCACATGCATGCTCCAGGCTTTGCCAGTATTAGGAAGTGTCAGAGTTCAAAAACACTTCTGGAGAACTCCTCGTCCTGCCCATGATCTGCAGAAGCATGCACCACTCTTGATTTCCTTCTGCAATTTGGTCAAAGTTTCCTGCCATTGTCAGCTCTTCTTCATATGCTGGTGAGGTGGGATTGTGGTCTTTCCTTCTTTCATCAAAGATGGCACATTCTTCTCCTTTTGTTGCTTTTGTGGCTGTTTTGAGACTGCTTCAGAAAGGTGAATGGAATAAAAAAGTCTTTGTTCTACTAACTTAAACCATAACTGCCTCCCACCTAGTAATTCTGTGATCAGAAAGTGCTGTTGATCCTGGGCCTGTTAACTTTCTTCACCTTCAGTTTCCTTGTGTGCCGCAGACATATGATCATAGCACCTTCCTTGGAGAGATAGTTATTAATATAAGGTAACCACTGACTCAGTGATTGATACATACAGTAGCTCAATAAATATGATATGTTATATTGTATTAAATAACATTATTATTAATAATACAATTAGATCAACTTCATAAAGCTGGCCTTCAAAAATAGTGTTCTCAAATCTTGAAATATGAGAGTCAGAATGAAGCTGAGATCATTTAATCCAATGGTTCTCGACAGGGGGTGATTTTGTCCCGCAGGGGCCATGTTTTATTGTCACGACTGGTGGAGGGTGCTCCTGGCATCTAGTGAGTACAGAGCAGGGATGCTGCTAAACATCCTGCAGTGTCCAGAACAACCTCCTACAGTAAAGAATCATTTGTTCCAATAGGGTCAATGTCCACAGTGCTGAATAAAGTGGAGAAACCCTGCTCTAATCTAACTTTTAGTCCATACAATGGAGGAAATGGTTGTCCCGAAAAGGAAAGTGGCTTCCTTGAGGTCACACAGTGAATCAGAGGTAGATTGTGCAAGTTAAGGCCATGCTTTCTCTTAGTTCATTGAAAGGCCACTGGGCCCTGGGCTTTATCAGGCAGCAGGAGTTGGGAGCAGGGCTGCCACGTGGGCGAGGCTCATGCATGACCCTGAGTGAGCTCCTCCTTCAATCTTGCTCTCCAAATGCTTCATGTGGCCCACCCTAGTCCTAGCCTTGGTCCCCAACTCAGCCCTGCTCACACCCGCCCAACTCATACTCTCCAAGGTCTGGCTTTCTTAGAGGAAGGCTTATAATCCCCCCTCCCCAAAGAAATCCCAGCTTCTCAGGCTTAGCCAATACATGACCACGGGGATTAACGCCTGCAAGCAAAACACACAGGGGTGAGAGGAGGGTGGAGAGAGAGAAAAAATGCCATGTCAGGTGGTTAATTTTTGAGCTGGGAAATGATTTCCAGGCATACACAAGGCAACTTTTCTCCCACTGCCCCCCAACTTGCCCTCTTCGTGTAGGAAAGGAAAGAAAGAGAAATGGTCTGTTTTCCGGGACCCAGGGGTAGGAATTTTCAGGACACTGTCTCCACCACCACTGTCCCCTTCCCCCTGCCCCAGCTCCCTGCTGGGCTGCAGCTGGCATTTTTGTCAGGGCACTGGGCAGTGACCAGGCTCTTGGCAGGTACTGGTAGCTCCATGCCAGGCAGAGAGCTGGCTGGCCCAAACTTTGGGGACAGGACTGAGGCCAGCTGCCCACAGCAGTGCCCTCCTGCAGCCTACTAGGGTCCCACTCCTCAGAAGTGTCCAGGGTTGGGACTGTGAAGTGCTGAACTTTGAACTCTAGCAAGGCAGAACCTTAAACTTCATGGTATCCCCTCGCCCAGGACTGAGCCTGCACAGTGCCAGACCCTCTGGAGCCACATAGGGTTTGAAGCATCATGGCTCAGGCACTCAGGACTGGGGTCGCTTCACCACTCTGAGCCTATCCATGAGTAAACATGGATAACATGGGAATGACAGCATCACAGAATCACCACAGTGGGACACTGCCTGGAAGAAGGCCAGCCCCAAGGGGGAAAAAAAAAAAAGCTGTCAGGATCAGGGAAAAGAGCCATGGACAGGGAGCTGGGAGCTGGGAGCTGGAGGTTGAAATCCAGACCTGATGCCAAGAAGTAGAGAAGACTATGGGTTACGAGCTTGGCATCCAGTGCCAGAGTGCCTGAGTTCCAATCCTGCATCTATAGCTTCCAGAGCAAATGACTTAACTTTGCTCCTTGGTTTCCTCATCTGTAAAATGGGGGTGATGATAATAATGATGATAAGAATTTCAACCTCAGAGAGTTATTGTTGGAAGGATTAAATAAGTTCATGTAGGTAAAATGCTGGGTGCAATGCATGGCCCAGAGTAATCTCTCTCTCTCTCTCTCTCTTTCTCTTTCTCTTACTCACTCTCTCCCTTCCTTCCTCCCTCCCTTTCTCTCTTTCAATAGATAGATAGACAGATAGCTCTTTATCCACCCAGATCTATCTATCTATCTATCTATCTATCTATCTATCTATCTATCTATCTATCTATCTATCTATCTATCTATTTATCATCTATCATCTATCTATCTATCATCTATCTATCTATCTATCTATCTATCTATCTATCTATCTATCTATCTATCTATCTATCATCTATCTATCTATCTATCTATCTATCATCCATCTATCTATCTATCTATCTGGAGATTTACATATCTAATGTTACCTACTACTGGCAGCTGTTACTTTGTTACATTCCTTGCCCTCTTTATGTTAGAAGGTTCATCCCAATGATCCATAAGCCACTTCAAGTCCACCATTTGGGGATAAAGGTAATGATTCCAGCTGCCACATATATACGGACCCCAAAGGGAAAGAAATTTAGAGCACATACAGTAGGCCCAGGGAAAGGACCCAACCTGGAAAGAAACGAGAGAACCCAAGAGAAACCCTCTCTGCCAAGGCCAAGAAGAACATTGGCATGAGACCTCCACTTAGAAGGAGGACGTTAAAGCAGGCAGGTGAAGGCTCAGGGGAACAAGGCCACCAGAAGACACATAGCTTGGGTGCAAATCTCAGCTCCACCACTTGGAAGCCACCAGCTTCAGGCTGACTTATTGGCTTTTTGGAGCCTCCCTGTCTCCATCTGTAATTTCAGATGCATATTAGGCCATCCTCAGAGAATTCCCAGAGAAGATCAAAAGGCAGGTGGACATAGCTGTGTTTTGACAGCCCCGCAATATGGGCATTTCTCCCCCAGCCTCCGGGGCAACTCTCCCTCATGGCCTCAGTGCCATACCACTCCTATCCGAGATAGCTACATGTGTTGAGCTCTTACTGCACGCCAGGCACTGTTCTGCAATTCCCTTGTTAAACTCTACCCACTGCCCCAAGAGGCAGCAGCAACTACTGTTTATGGGTGGCTTGGTTTATTGTGGCTCAGAGAGCTCAAGTGACTTGTTCAAGGCCCTCTGCCTCAATGCAAACCATAGACAAGAAGAACAAAGCAATTACTGATTGAGGGCTTACTACGCTTTAGGCACCAAGCCATGCTTTTTGGGGTGCATTAGCTCGCCTGTGTGTCCCACTGACCCTGTTTAGAAATGATAAAGCACACAGAGGTTCGGCAACTTCTCTGCCCATGTGGGTACATCTAGCAAGGGATAGAGCCACGATCCTACCATGGTGGTCTAGCCCAGGGCCCTGGTCCTGATCTTATGGGCCCTAGCCCCAGGGCTCAGCGATGAAGATGTCGGTGAAGGGAGTGGCTGGCATTCACTGAGCACTTACTATGTGTGGGTGCTGATTAAAGCCCTTTGTAGTAATTGTGTCTTTAGCTCTTCCCAGGCTCTGGTAGGTTCTATTAGAGGAAATGAAAGGACAGGCACTCAACAAAAGGTGCTTGATAGGCATTTTCATATCCTCTCTGGGGGCTAATTCAGTCTTGAGGGTGAACAGAACTGATTTTCGTCCACTTTCCAGAGGGAGAGACTGAGGTGTGGAGGGTTAATCCAGCAGTGATGCAGACGGAAGTTGAGGCCACCCAAAAGTCTTGTCTCTGGTTGCCAACCGAGGCTCCCTCTTACCTTGTCCCATGCTCCCAAACACTCTAAGAAGGCAGCTAGGGGCCACCTGTGTCCATCTGGGCACAAGACTCAATGGGGGAAACAGAAAGGGCAGCAAACTTGCTCCAGGAGATGTCTGAGCCCCACCCCTCACCCCTCCCCTAGAGCGGACTCTGTTAGACCCCTGGACTCATTAGCAGATGTTGTGACAAGTTCAAGTTCCTGGAGCCATTCATTAAAAGTGTTCCTGCAGTGGCTCACACCCTGTGGCTGCCCAGGCCTCACTAATCATTCACGAGACAGACAGGAGGGTGGTTGTGGGAGAGCTGCCCTGGATGCAGGAGTTCCTGGTGGCCTCACTCAGCCTGAGGAGGGTAGAACACGTTGTTCTGAGAAAAGAAGCTGATTCACGGTGTGACCTTGGGCAGCTCCATCCTCTCTCTTTGCCTCATTCTTCCCAACTGTCCAGCTGGTTCTTTCATCTCCCAACATGGAGCAGGGTGGTGGGGTGCATCGAAAGCTCCCCTCAGGGCCCCTCTACCTCCCTTTTCTGCTGTCATCCTCTCCCACACCTTTGCAGCTGGTGCTAATGGGAGGACTTTCTCCATGTGAAGTGAAACCCTTCCTGAAGGCACTGGGGTGGGACAAACCTTTAAATCCCATCTGGGCTCTTCAGTTTAGTTTTTGTGTGACCAGGGGACCAAGGATCAGTCTCCTAAAAAGGCTGTTATGAGGACCAAGGAAGGCCACTTGTTGTTTCTTGGATACCTGCCATGTTCCCACCCTTCTTTATGTTAGAAGGTTATTCCCAATGATCTGTAAATCACTTCGGGTCTGCCATTTGGAGATAAAGGTAATGATTCCAGGTATCACATATATATGGGCCCCAAAGGGAAAGGAATTTGGAGCACACATGGCAGGCCCAGGGAAAGGACCCAGCCTGGTTAGATGAGAGAGAATCCAAGAGAAATCCTCTACCAAGGCTAAGAAGCACATCCGGGTCCATGCAAAGGGACCTTTGCACTTGCTGTTCCCTATGCCTGGAACGTTCTTCCTTTATAGAGGCTCAGGGCTTGCTCCTTCACCTTCTTCAGGTCTTTGCTCAGATGTCGCCTCCTTCTGATTTGTGTTCCAATGCTCCCTTTTCCAGGACACCTTCCGGACTCTACAACTGCACTACCTTCATCCCCAACTCCCTCCCTACCCTACTTTTGTTCTCCATAGCAGTTATCATCACGGGACCTACTGTCAGAGGCGTCTGAACCAGAGCGATTCCATCTTGAACAGGGGCTGGGGAAAATGAGGCTGAGACCTGCTGGGCTGCATTCCCAGGAGGTTAGGCAGCCTAAGTCACAGAATGAGATAGGAGGTCAGCAGGACTGGTTTCACAAGATACAGGTCACAAAGATCCAACTCATGACACAGGACACAGCAAAGAAGCCGGCCAAAACCAAGATGGCAAGGAAAGCGACCTCTAGTTGTCCTCACTGCTCATTATATGCTAATTCTAATGTATTAGCATGCTAAAAGACACTCCCACCAGTGCCATGACAGTTTATCAACGCCATGGCAGCATCCAGAAGTTACCCTATATGGTCTAAAAAGGGGAGGAACCCTCAGTTCCAGGAACTTCCCACCCATTTCCCAGAAAACTCATGAATAACCCACCCCTTGTTTAGCAGATGATTGGAAATAACCACAAGGATGCTCAGTTGAGCAGCCCATGCCACTGCTCTGCCTGTGCAGTAGCCATTCTTCTGTTTTTTTTTCACTTCTCTAATAAATTCACTTTACTCTGTGAACTCACCCCTAATTCTTACTTGCACAAGATCCAAGGACCCTCTCTTGGGGTCTGGATTGGGACCCCTTTCTGGTAACAGTACTATAGTTCTTGCTTATTTATCCCTCTCTAGAACGTCAGCTGCATAGCTGAAAGGATTTGTGATGGTCTGGTTCACTGTGACTGTCTGCCACGTCCCCCTAGAATAGTAGCTGGTACCTAGCAGGTGCCCATTTGAAATTTTTTGACTGATTGTATTAGTCACTTGTGGGTAGCACCTGGCACACAGGGAACACTGAGGAAATATCCCTTTTGATTCCATAATCATTCAGGACATAGGGATTAAGCACCTGTTGTGCAACAGGTACTGGGTGCATTGGTGGAGAAGATGGACAACGTCCTATTAATCTCTCACTATTTGGAGGTCACTTTTTTGGTTGACAAAGCGCCTGGTTTCCCTGGCTCCTCATCACAGCCCCATGAGGCTGGTGGGACCATGGGACAGATGAGAAAACCGAGGCTGGCAAGGGAAGTGCCTGGCTTTCACTTGCAGGGAAGTTCTTGGCCAAACTCGGCTCTGTCCTGGATCATCTGAGCCCACATTCTGTGCTCCCACTTGTCCTGGGCCCTGGGCTCTGCTCCACCCTTGACAATTTTTTTATTTTTATTTTTTTGAGACAGACTCTGTCACCCAGGCCGGAGTGCAATAGCGCAATCTCGGCTCACTGCAACCTCTGCCTCCCGGGTTCAAGTGATTCTCCTGCCTCAGCATCCTGAGTATCTGGGATTACAGGTGCCCACCACCATGCCTGGCTAATTTTTGTATTTTTAGTAGAGATGCGGTTTCACCATGTTGGCCAGGATGGTCTCGATCTCCTGACCTCGTGATCGGCCCGCCTTGGCCTCCCAAAGTGCTAGGATTACAGGCGTGAGCCACCGCGCCCGGCCTGACATTTTCAATTCTCTTATGTTTACCATCATCCCAGCTCCACCTGGGTCCAGCTGGTCCTGCCCCAGGCATCCTGGGAGGGGGCGCAGTTGGGAAACCAGTGAGTGAAGGGGAAGCTGGTCCTGGGGGAAGCCATCCCTGCTGGAAAGGCCCGGCCTGTTTCCAAGCCCCTTTTGACAATGCGCCTCCACGCTCACAGTCCCTCACTTCTCAGGCATCTGGGAACTTGGGATTTTGGCCAAGAATAAGAATGACAAAGGAACCCTCACTGAGATTTTTCTCTGAATAAGCATTATCTCAGTTAATTCTGCAGCCCCTAGGAGATGAGCTTTATTCCATTTTATAGGGGAGGAAATGGAGGCTCAGAGAACCCAGTAACCCACACAGTGAGTAAAAGGAGGATGTCAAGAGGATTCAAGAACAAACCTCATCCCCTATAATGCCCTTCCAGACCCCAGAGCCAAGAGCTCATTTGCAAGGCAAGTAACACCACTACCACTACTACTAACGATAGCAAACACTGACCCAGCACCTGTTCCGGGCCAGGTACACCCCTAAGTACTCTGGGCATAAGAACCCATCATCACAACATTCCTATGAGGTAGGCCCGATCAGTATTTTCATTTTACAGAAGAGGAGACTGAGGCACAGAGAGGCTAAGTAACTTGCCCAAGGTCACACAGCCAGGAAGTGGGAGAGCAAAGCTGGAGTCCAGGAAGGCTGGTGCTAGGGTTCATGCTCTCATGGTGCTGTCCCTCCTCCTCCACCCCCAGGAGGTGATTCTGGGGACATACCACCCCAGGTGAGGCAGGCTCCTTCTCCAGGAAGGGGAAGCCAAGGTCTGGAGAAGTACAGGTTCCACAGCAAGAAAAAAGTCAAAAGCAGGAAGCAGTTGATGTGTGGTTTAGTGGGGGTGAGAATGTCCTCGGAACAGGCCTCAGTCTCCCCTATCAACCCCAATGAAAGGTGAGAGCCGGGCCTTAGCAGGGCTCCCCAGGCCTGGACGTCCCATGATTCTGATCCCAGACACTGGCAGAGCAGGACTGGCTGCCCAGTGAGCTGCCCACACTTGCGGTGGGGCACTCTGCAGTGTAAAATGCCCAACTCAAGCACCATGAGAAGTTTTGCTGACTGGTTCCAGCCCTTTCCGGAGAAGTCTGAGTGGGGCTGCAGGCTGGGGCAGGGACTGGTTAATAAGAGGAGCTGGAAGAATGTTCCTTTGCTCTGCCCCTCACCCCTAAGCCCCCAGAGCCAGCGCTTTCAGCTTGTCAAGAGAGAAAGGTGCGGGAGGCATGGTAAAACGCAGGGCAGAAGCGGGGCTGTGGGTGGCGGCAAACAAGGGCCTCTTTTGTTATTTCCCTAGCAAGGGAAAGGCGGCTGTCCTGACTGCTGCGGACAGAGGAGCCGTCAGCTCGGTCCAGTGAAGCCTGGAGCTGGCCTCTGAGAGGCCCTGAGGGCAGGAGTGCCTTTCTCCTGCCTGGAACGCCCTCCATTTCCAAATCCTCTCCTTCCTGCCAGGCCCTCTGCTTCCAGGCTGTGTGCTCATAGGCTAGCATGCCCCTCTTTAGGCCTCAGTTTCCTCATCAGCAAAATGGAACTCTGGACCATGCCTGCCTCCGCATGTCAGACAGATCAAAGGAATGAATGCATTTGGGGCAGGGGTTCTCAGCCGTGGCACCGCTGACATTTGGGGTCTGAGGATTCTCTGTGGGCGGCTGTCCTGTGCATGGAAGGGTGTTTAGCAGCATCCCTGGCCTCTACCCATCAGCTGCCAGTAGCACCCTACTCCCACTGTGAGAATCAAAATTGCTTCCAGACATTGCCACACATCTCCTGGGAGCAAATTAGCTGAAAGACTCACTGATTTAAAGCATATCCTCTAAGGACTGAGACACAGTAGGTGCTTTGTCCCTGAAGCTAGCCAACTTTTTTTTTTTTTTAGCTCTTTACAAGCATCATCTATTATTATAATACCCATTTTACAGATGAAGAAACTGAGGCACAAAGAGGTTAAGTAACTGGTCCAAGGTCACACAGTTGGTTAAAAAGCCAGGACTGGGGCCAGGGATGGTGGCTCACGCCTGTAATCCTAGCACTTTGGGATGTCAAGTGGGGGGCGGATCACCTGAGGTCAAGAGTACGAGACCAGCTGGCCAACATGGTGAAACCCCGTCTCTACTAAAAATACAAAAATTAGCCTGGCGTGGTGGTGGGTGCCTGTAATCCCACCTACTTGGGAGGCTGAGGCAGGAGAATTGCTTGAACCCAGGAGGCGGAGGTTGCAGTGAACTGCACTCCAGCCTGGGCAACAGAGCGAGACTGTGTCTCAAAAAAAAAAAAGCCAGGGTTGGAACCAAGCAACCGAACCCAAGCTCCTACCCACCACTGCCTGATCACTTGTGTTAGTTCTTGTCTCCATAAACTCCAATCTTCAGAAAGCCCCTGAGACTTCCAAACTTTCACTCCAGTGTCTGGATGACGTCACCGTCCTCTGGGAAGCCTGTCTTGATGTCCCACCTTCCCCATCCAGCACAACTGCTCCCTTCCCTGCTGGCCTCCACTGAACCACAAAGGAGTGTGGGTTTTCAACAAGGCAGACCTAGGCTCAAGCGCCAACCTGACTACTCTGTCAATGGCTATGAGACGCTGGGCAAATGGCTTAATCTCTCTGAGCCTCAACCTCCTCATCTGTAAAATGGGTCCATCACCCCTGGGTCATACTGCATGGCTGAGAACACAGACCCTGGAGCCAGAATGGTGAGGTCTGAATCTTACCTCAGCCACTTCCCAGCTGTGGGAATTTGGGCAAGTGACGGAACTCAGTTTCCGTTACTTGCCCAAATTCCCACAGTTTCTCTTATGTTTACCATCATCCCAGCTCCACCTGGTTCCTCAGTTTCTTCATCTGCAAATGTGGATAATAACAATAACAGCCCACAGAGCCACAGTGAACATAAAAAGGCTCACCAGCATATCATGAATGCTTAGAACCATGCCTGGCACTTAGTAGATGCTAGAGAGGTGCTGGCTGTGGCTCTTTTGAAGTCTCCTCGGGGGACAGAGGAGAGTGCAAGAATAAGGCATGTGATGTGGCCCAGGACATCAACAAAGCTGAGGTCACATCCTACAACCTCCCAGGTATCGGCACTTTCCTGTAGGGGAGCTGAGTACAGTGGAAATCAAAGTCCTCTGTCTGCGAAGAGGGCTGGTAAGGACCCGCAGGAGAGTAGAGCTAAAAGGGTAGGGAAGGGACTTCACCAGGCTGACGGGCAAGGTAGGGGCTTCCCAGCCTCCCCGGCTCTGCTCCAATGTCTTTTTCTAGCTGGGGCTGACTGTTGTGTTCTGCCTATGGGTGCTTCACCAGCACCACAGGCACCTTCCCATGGCTGTCCCTCATCATATGAGTTCCAAGGACAAGCAGACACAGCAGAGAGCTTGGACTCTCTGCAGATAATAGCAACAGCAGCAATCCTTTATTAAGCACCTACTATGTGTCAGCACCTTTGAGTCTTCCCAGCAGGTGAGTATCATTATGCCCACTTTGCAGATGAAGAAATTGAGGCTCAGGGGAGGGAAATGACTTGCCAGGAAGTGGTGTGACCTCATGTGGCTCTTCCAAAGTCTCCGGTGCATCTCAGCTGAAGACAGCAGTTTGGACACACGTGTCTGACTTGTTCTAGGCTGTGGCCAGGTCTGCCCCTAGCTAGGGTGCTGACTTCATGTCTTCAAGGTCTGGCGGTGTCAGAGAATTCTGCTCATCAGTCCAGAGGGCACTGTCCTGTTGAGTTGGGTCAGGAAACACGATCTTGCTCTCTGCTGCATCACTGGAAGTCACGCCAGCCTGTTTACACAACTGGCAGGAGCTCCGGGAAAGTGGAAAGTTGGCTGGACCTCAGAGGAATTGTTGTGGGATCAGCGGGTCTATGTGCCCACTTGAGGGATGGGGCAATGGGTCAAACCATGTAGGGAGAGCATGGAGGGACATAGATGAGGGATCTTGGTCCACTAGGCTTGGAGAGGTTAGCAAAGTCTCTCTAGTCCCCTTCTGGGCCTCAGTCTTCCCAGCTCAAAATAGAAAGGGCTGGAAACCCTGATTCCTGCTCGAATGTTACGCAAACTGGGAGGCAGTCTGGGGTTTTAGACCCTGTACAGGTTCTGATTTCAGAACCTGTGTTCAAATCCAAATTCATGGAATGAATACTTTTTTACTGAGCACCTACTATATGTCAGGCACTACTCAGGGTACAGGGCTGCTGTAGAGCACACCATAGACATAAACCTGCTCTGAGGTCACTCACAGTCAAGGGGGAGAGGAAGTCGCTAGACAAAGAAATGATCGTTTCAGACCAGGATGAATGCCATGAAGGAAACAAAACAGCAAGCTGTTTTAAAGAGCAATTTGTGGGATGAAGAGGGCAGGTGTGCTTGAGAAGCAGGAATCAAGGAGGACTCCTAGGAGGAGATATCATTGCAGCCGAGACCTAAATGACCAGAAGCACCCAGCTGTGGAAGATCTGGGGCAAGAGTGGTCCAGGGAAGCAAGTGCAAAGGGCCTGAGGCAGGAGCGAGCCTGGCAGCTTTGAAGAACCAAAAGAAGGCCCCTGAGGCTGGGGCACAGTGAGAAAAGAGAAGGGCATGGGAAGCTGTAAAATCATGTTTTCTGATTTCTGTATTTGAGGCTCTGAGACCCCGGAGGGACTGCCCCTTCCCAGGGCTAGCACATTCCTAGAAATAATGAACTACTAGCCTGCAAGCGTTCCTTCATACGCGAAACAACCAATCCAGACCCCGTCATACGCGAAACAACCAATCCAGACCCCGTCATACGCGAAACAACCAATCCAGACCCCGTCATACGCGAAACAACCAATCCAGACCCCGTACTCCCTACCACCTCTTTTTGAGGGCTCTCACATGAACCCACCTGCCGTAATCACCCCAGAGCCAGGGACAACTAGGGGAAGCCCCTATACCCCAGAGCCACTGAAATGATTCAAACTAACTAGCCAATCCTAAACCTGCCCACCCTGCCCTGCCCGAACATATGGCCCACAGTAAAGGCTCATGCCCACGTTTCCTCTTATTCCCCTGCCTCCCGACAGACGCTGCTGCCTCCCTGTGTGGCCCTGTGTGGCCTGGTATGCCTCCTGCTTCTAGGGCCGTGTGAGTAGAAAAACTTTAATGATGCTGATTCCTGTGTCTGTGTGTTTATCATACCTGATTAAAACAAATTTCATTACCATTAAAACAGACACAAGGGGACAGGTGGGCAGCAGCTGGATGACACAGGGCCCTGGGGCCACAGCTGTGAGCGTGCGTGTCATTTTAAATTCTACTCGCCAGCTGGGGACCTTGGGGTACAACACTGCACTGTGCTGACCCTTGGTTGCCTCCTCATAGGCCTCCCTTGTCTGGATGTTCTAAGCATTGGCTGCAATGTATGTGAAGTACCCAGCACAACACCTGGTGCTTAGTAGGTTCTCAGTCTATGGTTGCTTTTGCCAGTTTCTGCCCTCCTGGGTCGCTGTGCACTGAACGTCTGCATCTAAAGAGTTGGGAAGATGAACTCCTTGCCCTCAGGACTCTTCCTGCTCCTGGCCTCTTGCTTTTCCCATTATCCAGGAGTACCCTTCTTTCCTCTCTTCATCTCACCACGTCCAGTCCAAGTGCAAAGCCAGTCAGAGACAAGAAGCCTTCCCAGCTAGCCAGCCTGACCCCAGAGCTTTATGGTGAGTCGCAGCCTGTCCCTGTCCCTGGATTAAGGAGCAGTAAGAAAGGCAGAGTGGTGGGAGCAGAGGGCGTGAGAGGTGGAGTGGGGTTGGAAGATGGGATCAGCAAGGAAATGGGGACCAGAGCTCCTAATAAACACACAGTAAACATGAGCTGTCCTTAACCTTTTTGAGAGCTAGCTATGATCTGAATAGAAATAAGTGAGCTTGACCTCTGACCCCCCTCACTTGTCATCTAGACGTTAGCCATCAGAGATTAAACGAAATGTCTTTAGCGTAAAACATTGATGAGGCCAGATACGGTTGCTCGTGCCTGTAATCCTAGAATTTTAGGAGGCTGACAGGGGTAGATAGCTTGAGCCCAGGAGTTTGAGACCAGTTGAATGGCATCACTCCATCTCTACAAAAAATACAAAAATGAGCCAGGCGTGGTGATGTGTGCGTGTAGTCCCAGCCACTTGGGAGGCTGATGTGAGAGGATCACTTGAGCCCAGGAGGCAGAAGCTGCAGTGAGCCGGGATCATGCCACTGCACGCCAGCCTGGGCGACAGAGAAAGACCCTGTCTCAACAATAATTAATTAATTAATTAAAATAAAAACACTGATGACCAATGCCTGAGACAAGGTACTCCCTGGAGAAGGGGATGGAAGTGCTCATTCCTGCCCTGCCCCTCACTGAAGCCTTTGGAAAATTAACTTCCTTTTCTGGGCCTCAGTTTCCTTTTTGTGGTGGTTAAACTAGAATGCTCACCGGCTCTGAAATGTTACGATGGCAACTGTAACAATAATAGCTGGCAGCTACTGAGTGCTAGCTACAAGCCAGCACTCCACTAAGTGCCTGAAACATATGAACCCATTTCCTCCCCACAACACTATGAGGTTGAAAAATGATCAGACCCAATCTCCAGATGAGAAAACTGAGGCACGGGACTGACAATTTCAACACAGTCCTTCGCACCAAATGCTACCAGCATCTCCTTTTTTTTTCCAAATCAGTTTCAAAGATCCCACCCAGAAAAGCATGTGTAAAGGTTAAATTGCCAAAAAATAAAATAAAATTTACATGTCCTCTGAGACACGTTTTGCATCTATGAACTTATTTATTCATTGTAAAATCCTGTGAGGAAAAGACTGTGGACATTTCCATCTGTCAGCTGGGAAACTGGGTTCAGAGAGGTGAAGACACTCTTCCTGCATCACACAGCTCATCAGGGCAGAGGCCAGGGATGAATTCGTATCCAAATGAATCAAAAGCCTGGAACCTTTTTGACGAAGCCAGGCTCTCTCCTGAACACCAGGGTTTGCACCCTAGGAATATGGGGCCCACATGATGGGACACATCTGGGAATTATGGGTAATAGATGTATCAGAATTGAGAGGCAGACAAGGGGCTAAACTTCCCAACCGCTCCTAGGAGAACCAGTCTGGTGGGGTGGTTTTGCCATGTATTCATCTTTTCTTGCTGCTCTAACAAATGACCCCAAATGGAGTGGCTTAAGAAACACAAATGTATTCTTTTAGAGTTTTGGAGGCCAGAATTCTGAAATCATTTTCACTAGGCTAAAGTCAAGGTGTCCGCCAGGCTGGTTCCTCCTGGAAGCGCCAGGAGAGAGAATCCATTCCTTGCCTGTTCCAGCTTCTGGAGACCACCTGCATTCCTTAGCTCACAGCCCCACATCACATTGCTTTTTCTCCCTCTGCTTCCATCATCCTATTACCTTCTGACTTCAAATTCTCCTGCCTGCCTCTCAGAAAGCCCCTTGTGGATTACATCAGGTCCACCTGGATACTGCATGATAATCTCCCTGTTTCAAGATCCTTTACCCAATAATCTCCCTGTTTCAAGATCCTTTACCTAATCACATCTGCAAAGCCCCTTTTTTCCACAGAAAGCAACATTCACTGGTTCAGGGGATTCGGACACCGACATCTTTGGTGGGTCACTGTTCAGCCAGCCACGTGCCACAGACTTCCTTTACTTAACAGATCACCAAGCTTCATGGTGGCAAGAAGGCCATCTGTGTACAGATGAGGAAACTGAGGAGCTGGGGCTGTGAGTCAACTGCAGCATCCCCAGACAAGGCACGTTTCCAGGCTATGGGTCCAATATTTCTTGAAGCATAAAAAGCCAACTCCAGAAGACTTTGGGTGGAACAGTGAGGTTACCTCCCTTCTAATTCTTCTTTCCCTCTCATTATTTCCAAAGCAAAGTCTCAGTTTGGTACTAATTTGTCTTTAATGCCTCACTCGATGATATTCCTCCCTTTGCAACAAAGAGAGGGCAGGTCGCAGGCCCACAGCTTCAACCAGGCAGTATGTACCCAGTATTAATCAGTATTAAATGTTTACCTATTTATTGCTAGTTTTCTTCTCCTAATCATCCATGATGATCCTGGTTTTCCATATCGGATACCCACATAAAATCTTTTAAAGTCACTGTATTTAAGTTTTGTTTTTTTTTTTAAAGGTGAGGGCAGTAAGACATTAATGTAAAAAGAATAAATAACATGAATGTAATTAAGTAAATAATATTGAGTGGTGAGGGACTCTGGCAAAAATTATGTGAGTGGTATTTGGATGATGGAAACCAAACCAGACTCACTCCATTCTGGGGTGCATGTGGGAAAACCCCCTGTCTGAGCTCCCTGAGGCTCAAATGAGATGCTAGAAGTTAAAAGCAGCAGGCAGTGTCTGGCCAGAGAAGGTGCTCAATCCGCAGAGCTGGACTTACAGTTTTTTTCTGGAAAACCTCTACTGGGGAAAACTCAAGGGCCTCTCTGAACCCTGGCCACCCTCACTTCCAAAATCCAGGACCAAGAGAGAAGGAGGAGGAGTGACCGAAGTAGTGTTTAGTAGCTGCGTGACCCTGGGAATTTAACCTTTCTGTGCCTCACTTTCCTCATCTCTAAAAATGGGGATAATTAGTGTTTGAACCTCCTACATCTGATGTGAAGAGTGAGTGAGTTGAAATTCGAGACGCATATAAAACAGCATTTGGTAAATGTGAGAAAAATGTTTGGCTATTGCTCTAATTATAAACTCCCACTATATGCTGGGCACTGCTCTGGACACCTCCTGTATCTTCCCCCAATTCTCGTAACAGAATGAGAGGGTGTGAGTCCTCCCCACTTCGCAAATGAGACTCAGGCTCAGAAATTCAAGGTCTCCAGCCCAGGTCCCCCTCTTTCATGGTTTCAGAGCCAAGACACAAATCCAGGTCTTCTCAACTCTAACGCCCATGTTTCCTCCATCATTTAACTTATCTGAGCCTCAATTTCATCATCTGCAAAACGGGAGAACCGAAACATATTTTCAGCATTACATAAAAAACTAAGAATTTATAGTACAGGCACAATGTATTAACTCATTGAGGCCAGAAAATAACTGAGAAGGAATATAACATTATGGCTCTGTTATAAATGAAGAAACTAAGGCCAGAAATATAAAATGACTTGCCCAGCAAGTATATGGAATGCGAATGCAGTTCTGATTCCAAAGCCTTAAAACTGGGAATGAAAAGATCATCTTCCTGGTCATCTACCTGCCCACAAATTAGGCAAACGCAAGAAACGGGGCCTCTGGCCTTACAGGTGTACTACCATCCCCCCAAAAGATCCCTACCCCAGCAAGTCTGTTGTTGGCCAACGTGACACCTTTGTGCAAATTAGAATAAAAGGCCCTTCCTCAGGTGGAACCAAGCTTTGCACCAGGGTGCACAGCTTGGCATGTGGAATGCAGGTTGGTTCAGCCTCACTTACCTCCTCAAGCACCTTGTGCAGTGCACAACCTGTACAACACTCTGTAGCAGCCTTGCCAAGAACATCCCTAAACTCTTCCTTCTCAGAGCATCTTTAGAACCACCTGTGAGTCCCCAGTGTTAAGAACTCCTCCTGGACAAGTGGTCAGTATCATTTAATTTGCTCTCAGCGGGCATAAGGCAAGAAAGGGGGCAAGGTTTTTCTACAAACATGTGGGGCTGGAGCTTATTTGCAAGCCTATTTTATTAATAACAGTCCCATCTGTGTCCGCTAGCTAAGATCGCTCCCCAAACCTCTAACTCCCAGGATGGCCATTGTTGGAAAACGTTGATGTAGTCCCTGGGGTAGCATCCCAACTTCCTGAGCCCCCAGCACTCTTCATAGCAAGAGCTAGGATCCCCAGTGGTGCTGGAAGTGGCAGCCATGCATTCCAGAGCTCATCCCACTCCTTTTCACCCCTGCTGACAGCATTTCTGAGCCAGAGGACATAATGTAAGAATTGTTCCCTTTCAGCGCTGCTCTGCAGATTGACTCCAGCCTTCCCGAAGACAAGCTCACCAGTCACCAGGGCAGGTGCATGAGGACCAACCCTCTCGACCACACAGACTCCTAGAACAGCAAAGCAGCAGTGGATAGGAGACGTCATCAAGCTGGAAACCCAGGCCCCAAAGAGGGGTTGTCTCCTACTCCACACTGCCTGGTAAGTGACAAATGACCAAGCACCTCCAACTTCTTTCCTGATCTGATATCTGCAATTTTGCAATTTGTTAGTAACCCATGTGTACAATACAACCTGCATTCGTGGCGCCAGAATATCCATGTGGAAGAGGCTAAGAAGTGGCAATCTGATGTTGGAGTGGACGCTGAGGATGCCTGTCTTGAATTGCCCAGCAAGCATGTTTTGAAGTTAGTCCACCAGCCTCTGTCTGGGGAGGCTCTCACAGGGAGTGACTGGTTAAGATGACCAGAATTGTCTTGAAGCTCCGTGTGCATAGCAAACCTACTGTGCTTGCTTTAACCCATTTCCCGTTTTGCCCCGAGAATACTGCACTGGCAGTGAGCTGCACATTTTTTTTTTTTTCTAAATGGGAAATGGGTTAAATGTATGTCCCAGATCAATAAAGACAGTGGTGTTTTCTAAGGATCCTTTTTATTCACATTGTATATTAGATTGAGAAACACATCTGTTCTTAATGTCAGAGAATCTAATGATAGTCATATAAATATTGTTATATGGGAGAGGGGGCTTCAGGCATGCCAATAGAGATTTTGAGGGAGGCTAAGGTCCTCCAAAGAGCCAGACCTGCCTCCTGGGAGGAGGCCCTGGTTCATCAACCACTTAAAGAGGCAGTGACATCTAGAGCCATATAAAGGGTCCCCACAAGGGAACTGTAGGGAACAAAGGAGTGGTTTGTATTGAATTATCACTAGGAACAGCATGTAAGGCACAGCAGTTAGAAAGAAGTACCGACTCTTGCCTGTAATCCCAGCACTTTAGGAGGCCGAGGCTGGTGGATCGCTTGAGTCTAGGAGTTTGAGACCAGCCTGGGTGACATAGTGAAACCCCATCTCTACTAAAAATATAAAAATTAGCCAGGTGTGGTGGCAGGAGCTGGTAGTCCCAGCCTTCTGGGAGGCTGAGACAGGAGGATGGCTTAAGCCTGGGAGGTGGAGATTGCAGTGAGCCGAGATTGTGCCACTGCACTCCAGCTTGGGTGACAGAGCAAGACCCTATCTCACACACACACATACACACACACACACACACACACACACACACACACACACACACGAGTACAGACTCAGCATTCTGGTTTTGTAGCAGCTATGTGCCCTTAGGCAAGTCACCTAACCCTGCTGAGCTTCCGTTTCTTCACCTGTCAAATAGGGATGCAAATAACAGCTACCTCTCTGGTTGTTGTGGGCCTTACATGGGACAAGCCTGACAAGCTCCTAGCATGGCCCCTAGCACATGGTAAGAGCTAAGCATTCAATAAAACACCTTCCTCATCAGGCTTAGCACCATCATGGGGGGTTACATCCCAGGGGCTCTCCCTGTTATCTCTCCGTGCCTTCCATTCAATTGTGCATGTTGGGGTTCAGACAGGAAGAGGATACTTTGTGAAGCTCAAGCTTCAGAGCCTCTCCCAAGCCTTGTGCCGAATCTTGTATTTGTAAATCTGTATTCATTTTCTTAAAGAGACCCCCTCAAGTCTATGCTCCAGGCCCCATAACCCTTGGATCTGCTCCTGGGTTCATGCTCTTGCTAGAGAACAGAGCAGAGAGAAGCTATCGTGACCCCTGCTGAGAATAGAGACCCTGTGTTTTGTCTCTTCTTGCCGGAGAGCTCTGCCTAGGGCCTTGCAGACAGCAACCAGTCAAGGCTCAGCCACCTACACTTCCACCAAAGATGTTTCACAAAGCCTTACTCGACCTCTCACATCAATCCCAGAAGCTAGCAGTGTAATTGCTCCAGTTTACGGGGAAGCAAAACCCAAAGAGGAAAGGAGATTGGTCCAGGATGTTAAGATCCACAGGTCAGAAAGTGGCCTGGGGTGGGCTGGTTTTTGAAAAGGTGACCTCATCTTTATTCCATCATTTATTGTGTTTTTCTCTTTCATGTTGAGAAAGTCGAATAGCTTAGATAAATCCACACTATTGAACTTGCTCTGTGTTAGCCCTGGGTCTCCTTGGAACCACCTGGTGTCACCTTCTTACTGCATGTGCCCACGGAGGGCTCCTTCTTTCAGGAGAACCTCCCTGGTCTCAGCTGATCGGTGCTGGGTAATGCACCCTAAATTACACCTCCTCTTTACTTTTATTTTTGTGAACATTTAATATCTCACTGAGAGATGGTGAAGCAACTTCTTGGAGGTAGAAGCCTTATCTTATAAGCCTAGTGCCCTCTCATGATGCCCTGGCTGGGGTGGGCACAGGTGAAGGACCCAAAAGAGACCTGTGGTACCATCTCCTTCCAGCCCCTACTAGTGTTGATTTCAGTTATGACTCCCGAACTCCACCTGCGGTCTTTGATCTTATAGGTGTTACTTCCTCAGGGAGACTGAAAACAGCTAGGGTTCTGGATTCCAACAAGCCGCGGACTGAATACCGACACAGTCAGTTGCTGTGTGACTCTGAGCAAGTCACTTTCTCTCTCTGAGCCTTGGTTTTCTCCTCTGGAAAATGGGTCAAATAATCTTTCCCCTCTGAGAGGCATTGAAATGATTAAATAAAGTTATAAGCAAAAGGCAAATCCTCAACCCTAGTAAGCACTCATGAATCTTACCATCCTCATCATGTAAGGACCTGGTGCAGAAAAAGACCAGCCACTGCTTATTAGACATTTATTCTGTACCAGGTTTAGTTACCAGAGATTTACATATATTGCCCTATTGGTGGGCATTACCATTTCTCCCATTTTTACACATGACTAAACTGAAGTTCAGAGAGGTTAAGTGACTTGCCCCAGGTCAAACAGCGTGGCACACAGTAAGTGTTCACTGTGACTGTCAAGTGAAATGTGCAACACAGCACCAAGCACAGAATTAGACCTCAGGAAAGAAAGAATTCTGTTAGGCACAGTGGCTCACGCCTGTAATCCCAGCATATGGGAGACCAAGGTGGGAGAATGTCTTGATTCCAGGAGATCGAGACCAGCCTGGACAACATAGCGAGACCCTATCTCTATTTAAAAAAAAAAAAATTAGCTGAGCATGCACCTGTAGTTCTAGCCACTAGGGAGGCTGCGGAAGGAGGACCGCTTGAGTTCAGAAGTTGGAGGCTGCAGTGAGCTATGATCACACCACCGCACTCCAGCCTGGGTGACAGGCGAGAACCTGTCTCTGAAACGAAACGAAATTATTCCCAAGGAAGTGAGATCCAGAAGGCAGAGTGGGACTCAAGCTCTAAGGAGCAGCTGGGAAGAGGGAAGAGGCGTTAGGGGCATTCACAGCGGTCCGCGGCAGGTGCAAGGGAGGGAGGGCGAGGGGGTCTGCTAGAGCCTGTCTACACTGGGACCTCAGCGGTCTCCCAACTTGGAGGCTTGGGAGAAGATCCCGCCTGTGGCAGACCGGGGGCGCACAGGCGGAGGAGGCGTTACCTTGGGCGGGAGGGCGAAGACCACCGGCAGCAGCGCGAGCGGCGTGAACAGCAGCACCAGCAGCCGCCGCGCGCTCCACACCTTCTTGGCCGCTGCCGCTAGCGCCGCCATCAGCGCGATCTCCGGGCGGAGCGGGCCGGCCCGGGACTGCCCCGCCTGGCCCCGGCGCCGGCTTAAAGCCTGGGGGAGGGTCGGGGAGGGGACTGCGCTGGGGAACCCGCCCTCTCCCTGCTCCTCCTGGAAGAAAAGGGTGGTGCCTGCGCCCCTGGGACGGGGTGAAAGAGGCCTGGGAATGTTGGAGAAAGGTAGGCACGAGAACTAGCAACCGGGACCCTAGCCGCAGGGCAGCGTGGCCTTGGATCTCAGCCTCTCGGCTTCCCAGCAATGTGGCCTGAGGCAGCTGGCTTATCCTCGCCTCGCCTCTGTTTACTCGCTTGTGAGATGGCCGAGGATGACAAGGCGACGATTAAGGTGCGTACTCCTTTTACCTGGGTTCAAATCCTGGCACTGCCACTTACTAACTGCGTGGCCTTGAACAACAGCCTCTGAGCCTGAAAGTGGAGTGGTGATAATAATAGTCTACACTATGCAATACTATGCAGCCACCAAAAAGAAGGACATCACGTTTTTTTGCAGGAACATGGATGGAGCTGGAGGCCATTATCCTTAGCAAACTAACACAGGAACAGAAAACCAAATGCCTTATGTTTTCACTCATAAGCGGGAGCTAAATGATGAGAACACATGGACACATAGAGGGGAGCAACTGATACTGAAGCCTTTCGGAGGCTGGAGGGTGGGAGAAGACAGAGGATCAGGAAAAATAACTAATGGGCACTAGGCTTAATACCTGGATGATGAAATAATCTGTACAACAAATCCCCACGACACAAGTTTACCTATACAACAAACCTGCGCCTGTACCCCTGAACTTAAAATAAAAGTTAAATTTAAAAAAATAGTCTACACCAGGCAAGAAGGTTGTTAGGAAGTTTAAATGAGATAACACAGGTAATGTGATGAGTGCAGTGTCTGGCAGAGCATGTGCTCAATGGCAGTTACTGCTGTTGATGAGTTATTCTTTTTTTTTTTTTTTTTTTTTTTTTTTTGAGATGGCCCCCCTCCCGCCCAGGCTGGAGTGCAGTGGCACGATCTCGGCTCCCTGCAACCTCTGCCTCCCAGGTTCAAGCAATTCTTCTGCCTCAGCCTCCTGAGTAGCTGGGATTACAGGCGTGTGCCACCATGTCCAGCTAATTTTTTTTTTTTTTGTATTTTTAGTAGAGACAGAGTTTCACCATTTTTGACCACGCTGGTCTTGAACTCCTGGCCTTGTAATCCACCCACCTCAGCCTCCCAGAGTTCTGGGATCACAGGTGTGAGTCACCATACCCAGCTGAGTTATTTATTTTTTTTATTATTATTTTTTTTTTAAGGTGGGTGAGTCACTTCTATTCACTTCTATTTACTCTCAGGTAACCATACAGGAGTGCAACTTCAGGGTTGCCCAGTATTTGCAATGCTTAGCTTTTTAAGACACCGTCAACTTGTCTTCCAAAGTGATTGTACTATTCTGCATTTCCACCAACAATGTATGAATCATCCAATTTCTCCACATCTTTGCCAACATTTGGTGGTGTCACTGTTTATTTTAACCATTCTGACGGGGATGTAGTGATAGCTCGTTGTGGTTTTAATTTATATTTCCCTAATGGCTAGTGATGTTTAACATCTTTTCACATGCGAATTTGCCATCTCTATATCCTCTTTGGTGAACTATCTTTTCCTGTCATTTGCCCATTTTCTACTTGTATTATTTGGTTTTTTACTGTTGAGTTTTGAGGGTTCTTTGCAAATTCTAGATGTCAGTCCTTTGTCAGTCATGTTGTTGGCAAATATTTCTCCCCATCTGTAGCTTGTCTTTTCAGTCTCCTAACTATATATCACCAAGCAAACATTTCTAATTTTTATGTAGTTAAATTTATCAAATTGTTCCTTTGGATCATCGGGTTAAGCTCTCTGCATAGCCTTAGATCCCAAAGAGTTTCTCATGTGTTTAGCTTGTTTTGTTCTCACAGAGATGTCCAAGGGAGAGAATACAGTCATGGGTTCTCAGTTTCTGTTTCTGGATGGGCCAGTAAAGCCCCTTCCTCATCCCTCTTTTCCACTCATCACTAGAGACAGAAACTAAAAACCATGGCTTCAGCCTGCTAAAAGCCTAAAACAAATAAACAAACAAAAAAAGAACAACAACAACAAAATAAGGCAGGTTGGACAAGTTTGTCAGAAGTTTTACAGTTTTGAGGCCGGGCGCGGTGGTTCACGCCTGTAATCCCAGCACTTTGGGAGGCTGAGGCGGGCAGATCACGAGATCAGGAGATGGAGACCATCCTGGCTAACATGGTGAAACCCCGTCTCTACCAAAAATACAAAAAATTAGCCGGGTGTGGTGGTGGGCGCCTGTAGGCCCAGCCACTCGGGAGACTGAGGCAGGAGAAGGGCGTGAATCTGGGAGGCGGAGTTTGCAGTGAGCCAAGATAGTGCCACTGCACTCCAGCCTGGGTGACAGAGACAGACTCTGTCTCAAAAAAAAAAAAAAAAAAAACAAAGAAAAAAGAAAGAAATCGTTTTACAGTTTTGAAACACTGTATTCATTACAAAATAACTTCATTCTCTCCTCCCACAGCCTCTGGAAACCATCATTCTGCTTTCTGTCTCTAAATTTGATTAATCTGGACAACTCATACAAGTGGTATCATGGAATATTTATCCTTTTGTCACTAGCTTTGTGTCCTTAAGGCTCATGCATGTTGTAGCATGTGTCATAATTCCTTTTTAAGGCTGAATAATGTTCCATTGTATGGATATACCATATCGTGTTTATCCATTCATTTGTTGATAGACATTGGGTTGTTTCTACCTTTTGGCTATTGTGAGTAATGCAGCTATAAACATGGGTGTACAAAGAATATCTGTCTGAGTCCCTGCTTTCAGTTCTTTTGGGTATATACCCAGAAGTGGAATTGCTGGATCATAAGGTAATTCTGTGCTTTTTAAAAATTATTATTGAGAAATGGCCATACTGTTTTTCACAAAGGCTGCACTTTTTTACATTCGCATAAACAGTGCGCAAGGCTTCCGGTTTCACCACATCTTCACCAACACTTATTTTCTGTGATTTTTTAAATAATAGCCATCCTAATAGGTGTGAAGTGGTATCTCATTGTGATTTTGTTGTACGTTTCTCTAATGATTATTGATGTTGAACATCTTTCCATGTGTTTACTGGTCATCTATATCTTGTTTAGAGAAATGTCTATCCAGGGCCTTGGTCCGTTTTTTTAGCGTTTTGTTTTTTTGTGATTTGCATGGTTTTTTTTAGTAATTGTTCTAGGTATTACATTGTATGTACATAACTTATAAGTTATAATCCATTGGTATTGCCATTTTACCAATTCCAGTGAAGTATAGAAATCTTACTTCATGCCCCTTTGCCTTACTCAGTTTAAAATACTGCTTTCAATATTTTCTCTACATACATTTTCTAAATATATGGTTCTACCACATCAAAGTTTTAACATTTGCTTCAACTATCAGATACAATTTTTTTTTTTTTTTGACGTGGAGTTTTGCTCTTGTTGCCCAGACTGGAATGCAATGGCGCCATCTCAGCTCACTGCAACCTCCGCCTCCTGGGTTCAAGTGATTCTCCTGCCTCAGCCTCCTGAGTAGCTGGGATTACAGGCACCCACCACCATGCCTGGCTAATTTTCTGTACTTTTAGTAGAGACGGGGTTACACCATGTTGGCCAGGCTGGTCTCAAACTCCTGACCTCAGGTGATCAAGCAGCCTAGGCCTCCCAAATTGTTGGGATTATAGGCATGAGCCACCACACCTGACCAAGAACTTCCTTTAATCATTCTTTCAAACTAGGTCTGTCAGCAACAAATTCTCTTCGTTTTCCATCATCTGAGAAGGTCTTGATTGTCCCTTGGTTCCTATGTCAGTGGATATAGAATTCTGTTATTTTCTTTCAGTACTTGAGAAATGTTATGTACATACTTTCGGGCCTCCATAGTCTCTGGTGAAAACTCTGATATCATCTGAATTATTTCTTCTCCATAGGTAAGGTTCATTTCTCTTTCTCTTGAAAAAATCTTTTTCAAGATTTTTTTTTTTTTTGTCTTTTGTTTTGAGAAGTTTGGCCATGATATGTCTTGGTGTGGATTTATTTGGTTTATCCTAGTAATATTTGGAGTTCACTCAGCTTCTTGGTTCTGTAGATTTATATATATACGTGTATATATACACACACACGTATATATATACACACATACACACACATATGTATATATATGTATACACACATATACAGAAATAATGGCTGAAAACTTCCCAAATTTGGTTATATATATGTGTGTGTATGTATATACATATGTGTATATATACACACATATACAGCCATATAGATACATATATTTGTACATACATATATATACACACATACACACACACACACACATATATATATATAGCCAAATTTGGGAAGTTTTCAGCCATTATTTTTTTGAATAATTGTATGCCCCACCCTCTTTTTCATCTCCTTCCATAATTCCGGTGACACATCCCGGTGACACAGATGTTAGATATTTTGCTGTAATTCCCCCATCCCTGCAGCTCTGTTTACCTGTTCAGTCTATTCTCTCTCTGTTGTTCACATCGGGTAATTTCCATTGTTCCACATCCCAGTTCACTGATCCTTCTGCCCTCTCCATATGCTGTCGAACGCATCCGTTGTATAATATTTCTCAGTTATACAATTTTCATTTGATTCTTCTTTGTATCTTCTATTACTTTGCTAAGTCTTCTGGATCTTTGCTGAGGTTTTCTACTTTTTTCATTTGTTTCCAATGTGACACCATCACTGTCATCTTGACATTAAGCATCAAAAGTCAGTTTGACCAGCCTGGTCAATATGGCAAAACCTCATCTCTACTAAAAACAACAACAACAACAACCACAAAAAAAAACTTTTGAGAAAAAGTTTGAAAAAAAACTTTTTTTTTTTTTTTTTTTGAGACAGAGTCTCGCGCTCTATCGCCCAAGCTCCGTCCTGCCTCAGCCTCCCGAGTAGCTGGGACTACAGGCGCCCGCCACCTCGCCCGGCTAGTTTTTTGTATTTTTTAGTAGAGACGGGGTTTCACGGTGTTAGCCAGGATGGTCTCAATCTCCTGACCTCGTGATCCACCCATCTCGGCCTCCCAAAGTGCTGGGATTACAGGCTTGAGCCACCGCGCCCGGCCGAAAAAAAACTTTTATCATGATCTGAGACATCATCAGAGGACACTGAGCTTGTAAGATACGGCTTCTACCTCCAGGAAGTAGCTGGGTGGGATGGCATGCTTGTAATTCCAGCTACTCAGGAGGCTGAGGCATGAAAATCATTTGAACCCGGGAGGCAGAAGTTACAGTGAGCCAAGATTGCATTACTGCATTCCAGCCTGGATGACAGAGTGCGACACTGTCTCAAAAAATAAAAAAAGGCAGTTTAAGACCTTCCACTTATACAAGTGACTTTCGTTTGGGACCTGGACATTTTGGGTATTGTATTACAAGATTTGGGCTCTTATTTAAACCTTCTGTTTTTACTGACTTCTTTCAGTGCTCTTGCAAAGGAAATGGGGATGTCACCTCATTACCACCAGATGAAAGTAGAAGTCCAGTTCCCCACCTCATCCTCCATTAGTCTCTGAGGTGGGGGGAGGTGTTAGGCCATTTTTGCATTGCTATAAAGAAATATGTGAGGCTGAGTAATTCATAAAGAAAAGAGGTTTAATTAGCTCATCGTTCTGCAAGGCTGTACAAGAAGCATGGTGCTATCATCTGCTTGGCTTCTGGGAAGGCCTCGGGGAGATTTTGCTCGTGGCAGAAGGCGAAGCAGGAGCAGGCACGTCACATGGCCAGAGCAGGAGCAAGGCGGTGGGCGAGGTGGGGGGGTGGGGGGAGCGGTGCCACATACTTTTAAACAACCAGATTTCCTGAGAACTCACTCACATCTCAAGGACAGCACCAAGTCATGAGGGATCCAACCCATGACCCAAACACTTCCCACCAGGCCCCACCTCCAACATAGGGGATTATATTTCTTTTTTTTTTTTCAAGACAGAGTCTAGCTGTGTCGACCAGGCTGGAATGCAGTGGCGCCATCTCAGCTCACTGCAAGCTCCGCCCCCCGGGGTTCACGCCATTCTCCTGCCTCAGCCTCCCAAGTAGCTGGGACTACAAGTGCCCGCCACCACGCCCGGCTAATTTTTTTTTGTATTTTTAGTAGAGACGGGGTGTCACCGTGGTCTCAATCTCCTGACCTCGTGATCCACCAGCCTTGGCCTCCCAAAGTGCCGGGATTACAGGCGTGAGCCACCGTGCCCAGCCCGGGGATTATATTTCAACATGAGATTTGGACAGGACAAACATCGAAACCATCTCAGGGGGGTTCATTACTGCTGGGGAATGCTGGGAGTTCTAGCTCCCATCAGCCCTCTCCTGATACCTTCCTGGCTGGAGGAGTAGGAGTGCCTTGTTTTTGTTCCCCATGTGGCTTCCATTGACACTGAAGGAGGGTGGTGTCCTTGTTACTGCTGGGTGGTAGTTGCTTTGGAATACCGATACATGCAACACTATAGATAAATATCAAAAAAAATTACGCTATATGAAAGAAGCTGAACACATAAAAAAACTACATTCTGCATAATTATATTTATATGAAGAGTTAAAAGAGGCAAACTTTAGTTATAGAAATCAGTGATTGCTAAACAATGGGGGTTAAAAGGATCAGTTGGAAACAGCATGAGGAAATGTATAGGGTGATAGATGTATTCTGTTGACTGTGGTGGTGGTAATACAGTCGTATATAATTATTAAATTCCATCAAACTGATCATTTAAAATGGGTGAATTTTATTATATATAGTTATACTTCAATAAAGCCAGAAGTGCATTGAGGCCAGCTGCGGTGGCTCACACCTGTAATCCCAGTACATTGGGAGGCCAAGGCAGAAGGACCACTTGAGCTCAGGAGTTCGACACCAGCCTAGGTAACACAGTGAGATCCTGTCTCTAAATTTTTTCATAAAAATTTTTTTTAAAAAGTGATTGAGTATATTTAACGATAGAAAATATTCATTGGGTCAAGTTGGCTGATCGTGTTTTTCAAATTTAGATTCTTAAAATCTCCAATTTAATTGTGGATATGTCTATTTCTCACTTTAGTTCTGTCAGTTTTCACTTCATAGATTTTGAAGCTCTGTTGTTAAATGTGTACACACTTAAGATTGTTATGTCTTATTGGTGGATTCACCTTTCTATCATTCTAAAATCTTCCTCTTTATCACCATAGATGCCCTCTGTCTTGAAGTCCACTTTATCTGATATTTAAATAGCCACAGTAGCTTTCTTATGCTCAATGTTTGTATTATGTATCTTTTCCACATTTTTTTAACTGTCAACCTGTTTCTATATGTACAATGTGTTTATTGTATTCAGTGTATTGATGAACTTTGCTTTTTTATCTAGTCTAACATTCTCTGATACTTTAATTGGAGTGTCTAATCAATTTACATTTAATGTAATTATCTGGTTGGATTTAAGTGTCTCATTTTGCTATTTGTTTTCTATTTATCTTATTTGTTCTTTGTTACTCTCTTCCCTCTTTCTTTTGTATCAATTGATTATATTTTGGTGTATTTTATTTTATTTCCTCTATTAATTTTTTATTTTTTTGTTTTATTATTTTAGTGGTTTCTCTAGAGATTATGATATGCATCTTTATCACAGTCTACCTTCAAATAATGATATATTATTTTAGGAACAATATAAGAGCCATACAATAATGGTGGTCAAGTATAGTTGCTCATGCCTGTAATCCCAGCAATCTGGGAGGCTGAGGAGGGTGTCGCTTGAGTCCAGGAGTTCTAGACCAGCCTGGCCAACATGGTGAAACCCCATCTCTACAAAAAATACAAAACTTAGCCGATTGTGGTAGCAGGCACCTGTAGTCCCAGCTGCTTGGGAGGCTGAGGTGGGTGGGAGGATAGCATGAGCCTGGGAGGTAGAGGTTGCAGTGAGCTGAGATCATAGCACTGCACTCCAGCCTGGGTAACAGAGTGAGACACTGCCTAAAAAAAAAAAGAAAAGAAAAGAAAAAAGAAAGAAGAAAGAAAGCCTTACAATAATGGAAATAATATAAAAAATTCCATTTACCACCTTCTTCTCTTCCTTTGTACTTTTATTGTCTTTTTACATCTGTGTATTCTATAAACCCAAGTATGCGCTGAAGATAACTCGTGCTAGCTTATGAAAAATGACTGTTACTCTTTCAGAAAATTTGTAAGCCAGCTGTAGAACTGATGGTAGTATGAAATCACCTATAGTAAGACTATTTACACCATGAAATTAATAAAATTCATAAATAAGGGCTTTTATTCCAACAGCCAATTGTTAAACATTTACCAGAACACCAGTTTGAATTGCACAATATATTGTTTTAATTTTTTAAACAATCAATAGTCTTTAAAAGCCATGTATAAATTATATAAATAAAAGATAAATGTACTTCAAAAAGTATTTCGTATTTTCCCAAATACTTACCCTATCTCTTCATTTCTTCCTCCAGATCCAGGATCATTTCTCTTTCAGGTGCTAGCATTTCTTTTACCATTTTTTATAGTGCTGGTTTGTTGAAAGGAAATTCTCTCAGCTTCTGTTTATCTGAAAGTATCTTTATTTTTGCCTTTGTTTTTGAAGTTACTTCCACTGGATACAGAAGTCAAGACTGACAATTTTTTTTCTTTCAGCACTTAAAGATCTCATTCCACTGTGTTCAAGTTTATATTGTTTTTGGTAAGAAATTAGCCACCATTCATATCATCGTTCCTCTGTAAGTAATGTCCCGTTTTCACTCTGGCTACTTGTAAGATCTCTTTATCTTTCGCTTTTCAGCAGTTTGGCTGAAATGCTTAGGTGTAGTGTATCCCTTATATTTATTTACCTGGAATTTGCTGAGCTGCTTGGATCTGTGCACTGATGTCTTTGATCAATTTTGGTATATTTCCAGTCATTATCTCTTCAAATACCTCTTTTGCCCCATTCTCTCTCTCCTTTCCTTCTAGAATCCCGGTAACATTTATGTTAGAGCATTTGGTATCATCTTACAAATTTCAGACTCTTTGTTCTCTATTTTTTTTCACTTTTCTTCACTTTTTCACTTTTCTTCTCTACGTGTTTCAAACAGACGTTTTCTATTACCTGTCTTTACGGATTCCTGTCTTGGTTGTGCACAGTCTCTTATAGATCTAAGAGTCTCTTATAGAACTCTTATAGATCTTCATTTCTGATGTTGTATTTTTCATCTCCAAAATTTTCACTAGTTCTTTTAATAGTTTATAGGTCTCTGCGGAAGTTTTCCATTTGTTTATGCATGTTGTTCTTTAGATTCCTTCATTTTTAGCATTTTTATTGTAGATTTTTTAAGTCTCTGGGAATTCCAAAATCTAGGCCAAATCTGAATCTGCTTCTATTAATCTGCTTTTATCATTGTCTGTGTGTTTGCTAATCTTTGAATGTATTGTTGACATTTTTGTAAGAAAGAACAGTAGAGAATGAAGTAAATAATATTTACCTCCAGAAGGGGGTACTCCCCTTTTCTGGTAAAATTGATGGAGTATGGAGTTAACCAGTTTTACCTGCAGTATGGAGTTAATTGGTTTTACCTGTAGTATGGAGGTTAACTAGTCTTACCTGTGGTTGAACTGGGTTTCAGCTTTGGTGCAGTTTTAGTTTGTTTCAGTTCATCACTGGCTCCAAATGTTTTGAGGGTAGATTTATAACTTTTACTTCAGCAGGATCTGAGACCTGAGCACTGGTGAGATTTTAGGAATCTGCCTTTGCTTCCCAGAAGAGTTGCCCAATTTGGAAATGTTGGGAGTTCTCTCTCTCGTGTAGAGCCAAGTTACCATGGGGCTTTTTGGTCACTGGTACGTTATCTTTGTTCTCAAATCCTGCCCCCCATTTCCTGCACCTGGGAGGATTTTTTCAGCCTAGTTGTTCATCTGGCCTTTGGAGGGGGTTCTACACATTTTGAAGGCCTGGAATGACTGGTAGGGGTGTCTTCACTATCAGCTTCTGATAGTCAAAAGCCAGGCGTGCCTGGGAGGTGAGGGAATCTCTCAATTCTTCTACCTCAGGTTTTCTCTCTGTTCTCCTGACCTGCTCCCCGGTGCCTACTTTTGAGAGTGTCTTATACTTAAGAGAGGCCCTCTTGCTCTCAGGGGAATCCTTCTTAGCCCTCCTCTTATCACCTGTTTTGGTGTAATATCCCCGCACTTGATAAATCCCATGGAAAGACTTGGTGGGCAGATTCAGACCTATTCAGTGAGTAGAATTCATCTCCATTATAATCTACAGAGAAGCTCTCATGTTATTGAAAATTTAGCTAGTTTCTTCCTGCCCATCCATGGCAGGCTCCTCTTTCTCCAGCAGTTGTGCTAGGATTCGGAGCAGTTATGAGTCTCTTCTCCCCATGATGATCTTGGCATTTCCTCTTGGAGGTTAGCTCCTTCAGGTTTCTTTGTGTCCTCAGCCTTCCATGAAGTTTATACAACTATGATTTTATAGCCAATAAAGCCTATTTTGATGGGGTGATGTTAGAGCGGAAGCAACAGTCTCTTATCATTTCCTATACTAGAACCAGAAGTGGAACTCTTTCCAAAAAAATAGTAATAAAAACATGTTTCTAATAATGCCATCAGTTATTGTTGTAGTCTATCAAAACACCAGAATCATTGGGTCATTTCTGCCTATCATGAGAAACGTAAAGAATATTTCATATGGGGGAAAAACTCAGGTCTTTCAAGATTAAACTCCACATAAAATATAGAGACTTATGGGTACCCGATATAGCAGAGGAAAATGATATTACAAAAAGGAAGGAAGCACCTGCTATAGCAGGGCAAAGTTATATTACCAAAAGGAACTAAGCACACTGCTCAAACACTCTGGATCATTCAAGATGAACCTGAATCATCTTGAAATATAAAACAAGATCCAAAATGTTCTGATCAGAAGTCAGCCAGTTTGGTAACTCAGCTCCTACAGGCATAGCATGTTTGAGACAGCACTCTTTTGCTTTTGAGTCTGGGTGAGATTACCAAATGCCGATTAATAATTTTTTCTTTGTTGTTGTATCTAGGAAGGGGTAAAAATTAGAACCTTGCAAAGTTCTGAAAATATACATAAGAAACAAAGTAAATTCTATGAGTTCAGCACTTTTGTAACTGACCTTGGTATAAAGATATGAATTTATAAGTCTTATCAGCAATGAATTCGTGTATATTTGATCTGCTGTTTAATATGCTTGAACCATTTGAAATAATCTGCTTGGGGGCCGGACACGGTGGCTCACACCTGTAATCCCAGCACTTTGGGAGGCTGAGGTAGGATTGCTTGCGACCAGGAGTTTGATATCAGCCTGGGCAACATAGTGAGATATCATCGCTATTTTTAAAAATAAAATAAAATAAAAAAGAATCATCTTAGCTGGGTGCAGTGGCTCACACCTGTAATTTCAGCACTCTGGGAGGCCGAGGCAGGAGAATCATTTGAGCTCAGGAGTCTGAGAACAGCCTGAGCAACATAATGAGACCCTGTCTCTACAAAAAAAAAAAAAATTAATTAGCAGGGCATGGTTGTGCATGCCTGTAGTCTCAGCTACTTGAGAGGCTGAAGTGGGAGGATTGATTAAGCCCCGGAGGTGAGGGCTACAGCAAGCTATAATTGTGCCACTATACTCCAGCCTAGGTGACAGATCGAGACCCTGTCAAAAAAAAAAAAAAAAGTTGGGGGGGGCTTTACTAAGATTTGTAATTGCAGTTTATATTCTACAAGGGAATTTAATCAAGTTTGCGATCTATGTCAAATGCAAGGAATGTTGGCTTTCCAGCTTATTTATTCATGAATAATAATGGCCACACTCACTACATGTTTACTCTAGTTCAGGTCCTATTCTAAGAGCTTTACATGATTTAATTCATTGAACATTATATAACCCTATGAAATAGGTTCTGTTATATTCCCATTTTGCAGAGGAGGAAACTGAGGTACAGGGAAATTGAGTAACTTATCCAAGGACACACAGCTGTTGAGTGGGAATTTAAACCCAAGCAATTTCACTGCAGAGTCCCCATGCATAACTGACACTACACCGTAATAACTCTAGTAGAGGTGTTTATTAGATCTGGGCAATATGACTTTAATACTGAGCATTGAACAAAGTAAAGCAGCAGTGAGTATTCTCCATGCACCAAATCCCTGAAAGTATTAATATTAAAGGAGTTGTCAACAATTTGACTGTATTCACTCAAGAGGCTGTTTCCCAATACTCATTCCCCTCAGACAACAAGGGTGCTACCTGCACTTCTTTAAACTTCTAGCACGTGGTTCTCAACCCCGGCTGCAGATTGGAATCGCCTAAGGAGCATTAACAGTGCTGATGCTCCATCCTCAGAGAGTCTGATTTCATTGTCTAGGATGTGGCTTGGGCATCAGGATTTTTTTTAAGCTCCAAGCAGATTCTAAAGGGTAGCTTGGATTCAGAACCACTGTCCCTAAAAATCTAATTCATGCTTTGCCAGATTCTGGGGAAACCTGGGAAATGTGAACTGGCTTTTTATCATATCACGTCTAAAGGCTGAAGCAACCCTCCTGAGTTAGTACAGAATCTTGACACCCAACAGCTCTGGGGCCTGGGCATGGTCTATGCTAGATGCCTTGTCAATGTTTACTTAACTATTAATAATATTTGAATACCTACCAGACTTGGTTTTGCTCATTAGTAAACTTGGGATTAATGAGACATACCTTTCATCATGTGTTTTATTCAACACTTGCTATATGGCAACTATACACCAGGCTGTATATACAGTAATGAATAAGACTAAAAAATTAAAATCCCTGACCTCATGGAACTTACATGATGGCAGATGCAAATAATAAACAAATAAATGAGTAAAATGTATTATAATCAAAAGATGAAAATATGACAAATCTGGGAAGAAAACACAAGGAAGCAGCAAAGGGAAGTTGACAGTGATGCTTTGGAGGTGCTCTTGTAGATAAGGTGGTCAGGGAAGCTGTCCACGTAAAGGACCCTAAGTTAAACTGAGACCTAAAGAAAGTGAACAAATGAAATTCTGGGTATGCAAAGGAAGCATTCCAGGAAGAAGGAGAAGTCAAATGCAATGGCTTTGAGGCAGCAGCCAACATGACAGGTCTTAGCATCATCAAGGAACTGGAGTGCAAAGACAGGGTCACAGCCAGCCAGCAAGGACTCAAAGTAGGATCCCGAAAGCCCAAGTAAGGATTTTCACACTCAGTGACCAGGGCAGCCATTGTAGAGATTTGAGAAGAATGGCATATTCTGCTTTCATTTTTTAAAAAAAGTCAGTGTTACTGAGATACAGTTCATATAGCATATAATTCACCTATTTAAAAGTGAGTATGTCAATTAGCCAGGCATGGTGGCATGTGCCTGCGGTCCCAGCTACTTGGGAGGCTAAGACAGGAGGATCACTTGAGCCCAGGATGTCAAGGCTGCAGTGAGTGGTGTTTGCATCACTGCACTCCAGCCTGGGCAATACAGCAAGCACTGTCTCAAAATATATATATATATGTGTGTGTGTAATTTAATGATTTTTCAGGACACTGACAATGCAACCATCACTACAATCAATTTAAAACATTTTCATCACCTCAAAGGGAAACCTCATGCCCACTAATGGTCACTCCCTATCTCCCCCCAACCTCCCCAGTCCCAGGCAACTACTAAGATACTTTCTGTCTGTATAGATTTGCCTATTCTGGACATTTCATATAAATGGAATCATATAATATGTGGTCCTTTTGTGTCTGGCTTCGCTGACTTAACATAATGCTTTCAAGATTTATCTCTGTCATAGCGTGCATTGGTACTACATTTCTTTTTATTGCTGAATAATATTGTATGGGTGTATCCTACTTTATTATTCATTCATCAGTTAATACACATTTGGACTGTTTGAACTTTCTGGCTATTATGAATAAATGCTGCCTTGACCATTAGTGTACAAGTTTTTGGACATGTTTATATTTTTCTTAGGTACATACCTAGGAGTGAAATTTCTGGGTCATATGGTAAGTAACTCTATGTCTAAACTTTTGAGGAACTGCCCGGCTGTTTTCCAAGGTGTCTGCACTATTTTCCAATCCCACCAGCAGTGTATGAAGATTCCAGTTACTCTACATTTTCCCAGCACTTGTCATTATTTACCTTTTTAATGATAGCCATCCTAGTACATGTGTTTTTTTTTTTCAAAGATACCTCAGGCTAAGACGATGGTGGCTTGGACCAGATTAGTAACGGCAGAGGTGGTAGGAAAGAATTCAATTCTGGATATACTTTGCCAGCAGAGCTGGCAGGTCTTGCTGAAACTCTGATGAGGCTATGAGAGAGAGGAACTGGTACTGGGATCAAATATGAGATGGTGGGATATTTCTCAAAGTGTAAGAGGAATACTAGTGAGGAAACACAGATAATTTCATGTCAGATATTTAAATAACATTGAATCACAGAAAGTGAAAGTCATCCTGTGTAACTTTTCTTTAACTCCTCATTATACCATGGAGAGAGTCTCAGTTGGGTGTCAGTATCCCTTTAAGACCTCATCACCTATAAATCTTCCTTTGTAACAGACAGAAAAGGGTTTGGAGTCAGAAACATTGGCCTCTTGCTGAGCCAGGCAATATCGTTTTATTTTTATTTTATTTATTCTTATAATTACTTTTAGCTTAAGGAGAGTGATTTTTGGTTTTGGTTTTGGTTTTGTTGCTTTTTTGTTGTTGTTGTTGTTGTTGTTGTTGCTTTGAGACAGGGTCTCATTCTGTTACCCAGGCTGGAGTGCAGTTGCATGATCATGGCTTACTGCAGCCTTGACTTCCCTGGGCTTAAGCAATCCTCCCACTTCAGCATCCTGAGTAGCTGGAACTACAGGCACACACCACCATACCTGGCTAATTTTTTTAATTTTTTGTAGAGATAGGGCCTTGCTATGTTACCCAGGTTGGTCTCGAACTCCTGGGCTCAAACGACCCTCCTGCCTCAGCCTCTCAAAATGTTGTGATTATAGGCATGACCCACCACACCTGTCTGAGATTTTTGTTTTTTATTAAAGCCTATGACTTTTTTAAAAAGCTCTCTGTTTAATTTAAATCTATTTAAGTTTACAATGTAAAGCAACTCAAAGAAAAATGCCAAGTAACTTGGAGTGCAGGGAGTACATGGCAATGGCAAAATTCCGAAAATTTGAGGCCAAAATCTGAAATTTGGGAGACCACGAGATAGCAAGAGAAAAACCCAGGAAAGGGTGTGGCACTCACTTCCTATCTAGATCATGCTGATGCTGTTCCTATAAACCCTGAGGGCAACTTATTTCCCAATGGATCCATTCCAATCTATGATGAAACTGTCTTCCGTGACCTTTCAGGTTGGGACTTGATCCTGAGCCAGCCCAATAACCGGCTTCATCAAAGTCTCCAGACAACATTGTATGGAGGGACAAAGGCCCTCCAGAGAACACTTTGGACCTTCAAAGTCTGGGCATGGGAGTACGCTAAACCGGAAAAGCTGTTTCTAGAGAACTGGACTCATTGACATCAAAGGCACTCTGGTCCATGCCCCAAAGTCTAAGTAGAGGTAGCTGAGACCAGGGCATATTTTACTGGTGGGCCTGGGTTGGGTTCCCTGTTCCAGAACCAGCTAAGATATTAAGAGTACAATATTTGGCATTAGAGCAGAGGTTTCAATCTGGTGGCTCAAATGTAGTCATCATCATAACAATATTAATATTACTGAGAACATATACTCCACTTATTATTTGCCAGGCTCTGTTTTCAGTACTTTACCTGTCTTAACTCATTCCATCCTTATAAAATCCATCTGCTTTACCTATGTGAATCTGTCACCCCTGCATTAGACAAAGCTACATTCAAATTCTGGCTGGGCCACTTGCTTGTTGCTGAGCAGGAGGTTTCACCCAAACTGAGTTTCCTCATCTGAAACAAGAACTATAATGTGCACAGGCATATCTCGTCTCATTGTGTTTTACAGATATTGCATTTTTGTGACAACCCTACAGTGAGCAATTATCCTGGCATCATTTTTCCAACAGCATGTGCTCACTTCATGTTTCTAGGTCACATTTTGGTAATTCTTGCACAATTTCAAACTTTTTTTATCATATCTGTTATGGTGATCTGTGATCAGTGATCTTTGAAGTTACTATTATAATTGTTTTGAGGTGCCATGAACTGTGCCCATATAAGATGGCAAACTTAGTGGAAAAATGTTGTGTGTGTTCTGATTGCTCCACTGACTGGCTGTTCCCCAATCTCTCTCCCTCTCCTCAAGCCTCTCTATTTTCTGAGATACAATACTATTGAAATTAGTCCAACTAATAATCCTTCAATGGCCTCAAAGTATTCAAATGAAAGAAAGAGTCATACATCTCTCACTTTAAAATCAAAAGCTAGAAATGATTACGTTTAGTGAGGAAGGCACGTCAAAAGTCAACGCAGGCCAAAAACTAGGCCTCTTGTGCCAAACAGTCAACTTGTGAGTGTAAAGGAAAAGTTCTGGAAGGAAATTAAAAGTGCTACTCCAGTGAACACACGGATGATAAGAAAGCAAAACAGTCTTATTGCTATATGGAGAAAGTTTTAGTAGTCTAACATAGAAGATTAAACCAGCCACAACATTCCCAAGCCAAAGCCTAATCCAGAGAAAGACCCTAACTCTCTTTAATTCTATGAAGACTGAGAGAGGTGAGGAAGCTGCAGAAGAAAAGTTTGAAGTTAGCTGAGTTCATGAGGTTTAAGGAAAGAAGCCATCTGCATAACATAAAAGTGCAAAGTGAAACAGCAAGTGATGAAGTAGAAGCTACACCAAGTTAACCAGAAGATCAAGCTAAGGTCACTGATGAAGATGACTACACTGAACAACAGATTTTCAACATAGATGAAATACTCTTCTATTGGAAGAAAATGTCATCTAGGACTTTTATAGCCAGAGAGAAGTCGATGCCTGGCTTCAAAGCTTCAAAGGACAAGTTGACTCTCTGGTTAGGGCCTAATGTAGCTGGTAACTCTAAGTTGAAGCTTTGCTCATTTACCATTCTGAAGATCTTAAGGCCCATAAGAATTATGCTAAATCTATGCTGCTTACACTCTATAAATGGAGCAACAAAGTCTAGATAACAGTACATCTGTTTACAGCATGTTTTACTGAATATTTTAAGCCTACTGTTGAGATATACTGTTCAGTAGACTGTGGAAGGGAATTCTTAAAGAACTTCCACAGTCAATGAATGGCTTGACCAACATTAATTTTCATTCCTTACTAGGTATGTCCATTGGACAGATAAGGAAACTGAGACTCAGAGGGATTAAGACATTTGTCTCAGGTCACACAGCTGGTGCATGATAGAGCTGAAATTCCAATGATACACACTGCTACTCCCATATCCCCACACAAATACTGAGCTCTTTTTCTTGTTGGAGTCATCAGAAGATCAAGAAGTTATTATGTGTGTTGAGTGAAGGAATATAAGACATGGCCTGAAATCCAGAGACACACTTCAGCTAAAGGAGAAATCTTGTGTTCCACCCCTCTCCCCCGACCCCCTGCCTCACTTAACTTCCTTTTAAAGATTGTCAGAGATAGGTCAAGCCCTTTAATCAAGGCATCCTATACCATTAATTGAGCACTTACTATGCCCCAGACACTATGCTCAGTGCTTCCTCAGCTTTTCTCATTTTATTTTTACAACCACCCTTCCAGATGGGTGTGATTACCTTTGTTACAGAGGAAGAGACTAAAATTCAGAGATGTGTCTTCTGACTCCAAAGTCTGTGTTGCTAACCCTCAACTAGACTGTTCCCAAGCCTGCCATCATGCCCACCTTAGGGCAAAGTTAGAAAAATCCCAGGTTGATGGGAGCTATTGGCAAGATACCACATAAGCTGGGTGGGTCTCACCACTGGCAACCAAGGCAAATTAGAGAATGTGACTCAAGGTACTCATAATTTTATTATACTACCATTTGTATAAATAATAAATACCATTTTTGAGGGACAATGCCTACAATTTATAAAATTCTTTTCTAAGCACTATGCTAAGAACATTATACAGACATTTCCTGATTGTTGATGGTTAGACTTAGAATTTTTCAACTTTACAATGGATTTACTGAGAGTATTAAGTGCCTTTTTAACTTAAGATATTTTCAACTTACAATGGGTTTATTGAGGGGTAACACCATTGTAAGTTAAGAAGTATCTGTATAGAAATACATATAAAACTTCATACTGCCCAGTGTATAAAGAAAGAAAAAAAATACATGCATACTTAACAATGCAGACAGATAAATAAAAAATTGTTTACCTTGCTTGTCTCCTAGAAGGTGCACTGGGAGGCTTGGGAGGCTGGTATAGCAGGGATCACTCATATGCAGCTTCCTTTGGACCTTAGTGCCACTTCCCTGGAATACATGACCAGCTTTAAAAACAATTCTCAGGCTTCCCTACAGTTGGTGTATCTATATGATTAAGATCTGGCCAATGGGAAGTTAGTAGAAGTTGTTATGTGGGACATTTAGGACTGTGTCTTTAAAGGAGCATACCCTTTTTTTCTTTCCTCTCCCTTCTTTCCTGACTCATGGCTTGGGCTCCAGCAACCATCGTTGATCAGGAAGTGTAAGGGATATGTTATCCTGGTGGCCTCCACAGACCCATGCCTCCTGGTATTCACACCATTATGTAGTACCCTCCCACAGTGACTCTGGGCTTGGCTGCGTAACTTGCTTTGGCCAATGAGACACCAGAAAATGTGATGCAAACAAAGGCTTAACAATCACTTGCACATTAGGGCTTGTCTTCTTTAAACATTCCCTCTTGGCAGCCAATGTCACACCATAAAGAAGCATGGACTAGACTACTAAATGATGAAAGACTCCACAGAGAGGGGCCCTGAAAGACAGGAAGCTATTTTGGATGTCTCAACCCCAGCAGAGCTCCCACTAAATGCAGCCCCCTAAGTGATCTCAGCTGCACCATGTGGAGCAGAAGAACCACCCAACTGAGCCCAGTCAATCATGGAATTATGAGAAATAAGATAATGTTGTTGCAAGTTGTGAGGTGATTTAATACAGAAATCAACATGAACTGACCTTGAGAATGAAATGTACACACTAAGTATGCAAAAGGAGAAAGATGGGAGTTGGGATCCTTCATGAATTCATGGAACCACCTCTGCACTTTGTTTACAAGGCAGTAGAAAACCTAGTATGTTGAGCCTTATGTGTCTATGTTTTCAGTTGTGTGTGACTGAAGTTGTTATGCTGGGGACAGGAGCAAGTGGAAGACTTATTTGCACATCATACTCTGTTATGAGTGTTGGAATGCACTGCCCAGTGCCCCTTTAGGAATAAAAAACTCCATCTGCTGGGAATGCTTCCAGTAGTCAATTCTTGGCTATGATCCCATTTGATAATTGCCTCAGCAAACAGTGCCACGTTAGCCAAGGTCATATTTCCTTCCCAGAGTGGCTGACATCCAGTTACTGACTGAAGCAGGAATACAAGTGCCCAGCCTCCTCACCCCAACTTGAGACAACTTTGAGGGCCATCCCCCTTCAGAGCACTCATGCAATTGGTCAAGGCCTCTGTCTAGGTTGCATTTCAGCTCAACATCTCCCTTCACCCTACAGTTGTCCCTCCCCTCCCTTCCCCTTCCCTCCCCTCCCCACCCCTCCCCTCCCTTTCCCTTCCCTTCCCTTTCCTTCCCTGGATGTGGATCCCAAAGGCATGCCCTAATAAATTTCCTGCACACTAGTCTCCAAATCCTGGAAAACCCAACCTACAACACAGTGTTTCTCAACCATTTGAATGTTATAGTATATGTCTGTACTGCTCATTTAAAAAAAAAAAAAAAAAGGTATATAAGACAGAGTTCATATGTAGAACCAAATCACAGTGTGGGTTCTCTAGGAAACAGGGGGTTAGGAGTGTGTAAGATTTATTGGGAATAACACCTGTGAAAAGGAAAAGGAACAGGGAGAAGCAGGATTGGGCAAAGGGAGCCACCAGGCAGCATTCAGGCACAAAAAAGTCTCTGCCATCACAATGGAGAGCCCCAAGCAAAGCTCACCCACTGGAGGAGTCTTGCACCAGATGGGTAGATACTTGTACCCTCATCTTGCTCAACCAGCCTCTGAGCTGAGGGCCTCCCTGAGAAGAGCATTACTTTGACTTGAAAACCAAGGCAGTCCCCAAAGGAGCTAATAATGGCTGGGCAGCAAGTCCCAGTTTGAAGGGGAATCCAAGCTGCACATATCTATGACTCCCACTAGCTAGAGGGGCTTTTTCATAGTCATCCAATCTGATACACCTGTCCCACTTAACAGGTAAACAAACAGGGTCACAGTGTCTGTTCCAATACCACCCAGAGAGTCAGAGTCTGAATTATGGCCAGTTCCCAGTCCAGGGGTCCTTCCACTAGACTTCAAGCCAACTCATGTGAAGAGAAGGAAAGCGTGGCTTTGAACTTCCAGTAGGCAGAGGTCATGCCTGCTCAGACACAGCTGTCTCTCCACTGCCTGGCACATGAGTTGGGTTGAATTGAATTGATGTGCAAATCCCAACATTTGGTAACCTCTCACCAGAAGGCTGGGCTGTCAGCATTCCTGGTGTTCCTCGTGCTGCACCAACCAGCAGTCATTCATACCCAAGCTCTGCTGAGCCCATGGTAACAGGAGTATGTATTTTGGAATCACCTATTCATTTATTCATTCAGCAAACATTTACTGAATTCAAACCTGTACCAGACACTGTACTGGACACTGGGGATCTGACATGAAATGAGGCAGGCAGCATCCTTCCTTCATGCAGCTCCCCATCTAGTGGGGTACGCAGTTCAAACGCCAGTCCATATGTGGTTATAAAACATAGCCACAAATCCTGTGACACCCTTTCCACTGGGAGGCAGTTTCTATGCCCTTTCCTGATGAACCTAGGAGAGCTTCTGACTGCTTTGACCAACAGCTTACCATGGAAGTGACCCAATATGGCTTCCAGGGCATGAATAAGGCCACACAGCTTCTGCCTGATTTCTAGAACACTTGTCCTTGGAAACCTGGACTACTGCCCTGAGGCTGCCATGCTGGAGAGGTCATGAGTATCTGCTCTGGTTGACAGCTGAGCCCAGACTTCCAGCCAGCCCCATCAAGGCACAAGACACATGAGTGAAGCTGTCTTAGGCCCTCCAGATGAGCTCATCTGATGGCTGAGTGACCCTGAGTGACATTCCTCAATGCCATGGAGAACAGAAGAATCACCCAGCTGAGCCCCACTCTAATTCTTGCCCCACAAAATCATGATATATTACTGCATGATTATTGTTTAAGTTTGGGGGGTAGTTTGTCAAGCAGATGTTTAACACTGAAACTGTGTACCTGGTGGGCTCATATCACCCTTCTGAGCCTCCATGGCCTCGTGGAAAATGTAGATAATGGAAACAACTACATTATAGGTTTATGATAAGGCTCAAAGAACGAAAAGCTAGGCACTGTTAAGTGCTTTTCCTGTTTATTCGTTTAACACAGGACCAGGTACCTATCAACCCCTAATTACAGGAAAGTATGATTTCTAATTGGGAAATAACACGCTATGTGAGGTATGAATAAATGTATTAACTATGGTCATCAGCCCAGTTATGGAGGCTTGCTGTGTGCCAAGCACAGTACTAGGCATTTACATGAACGATCAGGTCCTGTCTGGTCCTTCAGCCCTCCCTCCCTTCCCTTCCATTGCTGGGGACTGTCCTCTTTGCAGTCTTCTTTCTGCTCCTTGAGCATAGCAAGTTCTCTGCTTTTACAAATGCTCAGTCTGCCTGGATCTCCCTGTGCACCCTTCCCAAGCTCCCGCCACCACCACCATGACTGGTTCCTTCTACTCACTCAGTCCTCAGCTCAAATGTCACCTCCTCAGAGGGTCCCCACCCCTGACCTCTTGATCTAATAAAACGCAGCCTTCCTGAAGTCCACGTCACTCACCCTGTACAAAATCCCCAAGTTATTTCTTCATAGCATGATTCGTCGTCTGAAAGTGTTTACCACTAGGTTAAACTCCAGGGGAACGAGGGAGTCCCAGTCGCCCCCTGCCACTCTCCCAGTGCCTGTAACATGGAGAGAAGCAATAAATATCGAAGGATGAAACATGTTCTACATCATTGGGTTTTATTGTTAGAAATACCAGTAAAAATCATGACTATCGTTCATTCAACAAGGATTAATTGAGCACCTATTGTGTACTAGGCATCATTCTGGGTGCTGTGGATACAACAGTAATCAAATCAGACACTAGTTTTGTTCTCACAGAGTTTTCATTTTAGTAGCTCTGTGGTAAGATACATGTGTGAAATACACAGCACGTCACATGGAATTTAGTGCTATGAAGAAAAATAAGGTAGGCAGTGGGAGAGTATGAGGGGAATCTTGGCACCAAATTCCATTCTTCCCTCCACAGAAGGGACTTTCGGTTCCCCTCCCCTCCACCCCCGCACCCTGACCCCCATACCCCATCAACATCTCTCAGTGTGACATTTTGTTTGAGGTCTCTGCAGCTCCAAGAACAATATTGGCTTTGATGCAGGTCCCAGCAGAGAGCCCTCAGACTGGAGTGGGGTTTAATTCCCCCTTCTTTCCCCTGGAGGGGGATGTCAAGTAGTTTGGCCTTGCGGGGCCTTTCCTCACTATGGGGAAGGAGGCAGGCCTGGGCCTTCCTGGCTTGGAACGTTGACTAACCCTGGGTTCTGGGCCATCCCCTGGCCTCCTCCATCCCTGGCAAAGAGTTAAGGTTTACAAACACGGAGAGGCCTTTGATCGGCAGCAGACCCCCAGTGTTCTGTTTTTTGTTCCAAACCTCAGGCCAGGACCATACTCTGTTTTGCCTCCAGCAGGGGAGACAGTGGGTAGGC
>NW_012121820.1:6905668-6930127 GCF_000951035.1 Colobus angolensis palliatus | reverse complement strand
GGGGGAGTGGGAGGAATCAGAGGAAGGCTCACACGGATCCTTGATTTTCTTTCCAACAAGCAGCTAGGTTTGGAAGAGAGAATTCAATTCAATTCAAAATACCTAAGGAGCACCTACGGTAGAAACTAGGGCTAGAGCAGTGAACCAAACAGAGCTCCCTGCCCAGAGCCCAGGTTCTAGAGGGGGCCATAGACAGCAAATGAATGAGCAAGTGAATACAGAGGCTATCGGGGGCCATGATGCGCTGGAGAGGAACAAAGCTGGGCAATCGATGGGGGTGGGGTGCGGGTGCTGTGGGGGCTTCCCAGACAAAGTGGCATTTGGTAGAGACCTGAAGGAAATGAGGGAGGCAGCCATGTGGCGATCAGTGGGAAAAATGTTTCAGGGAAAGGGAATAGCAGCTGTGAGGGCCCTAAGATGTGCGCAACGCTGGCATGTTGGAAGTACAGCAAGGAGCCCAGTGTGGCTAACCCAGGGGAATAGCGGGGAAAGGAACAGCAGAGGGGTCAGAATGCGGAGTGCTGGGGTTAGTGGGGGCGAGGTGGAGTGGTTTTCCTTTTTCTTTCTTTTTTTTTTTAGGAGACAAAGTCTCGCTCTGTCACCCAGGCTGGAGTGCAGTGGCGCGATCTCGTCTCACTGCAATCTCCACCTCCCGGGTTCAAGCAATTCTCCTGCCTCAGCCTCCCAAGTAGCTGGGACTACAGGCACATGTTGCCATGTCCAGCTGATTTTTTTTTTCTTTTTTAGTAGAGACAAGGTTTCACCGTGTTGCCCAGGCTGGTCTCGAACTCCTGAGCTCAGGCAATCCGCCCACCTCAGCCTCCCAAAGCGTTAGGATTACAGGCATGAGCCACCGCACCCGGCTCCCCCCCGTCCTTTTTTTTTTAAGTTTGTTTTTAACTAAAACTAAACTGTGTCATCCAGGCTGGAGTACAGTGGTGCAATCACAGCTCACTGCAGCCTTGAACTCCAAGCGATCCTTCTCACCTCAGCCTCCCTAGTCGCTGGGACTACAGGCATGTACCACCTTGCCTGGCAGATCTGAACTGAGATTTAATAGAATTCCTGGGCTACGTGGAAACAGTGGGGACGAGGGCAGAAGTGCGGAGAACCATGAAGGGCAACTGCAGGGATTCAGGCAAAATATAACATGGCCTATGCCAGGGTGGCCAGGAGAGGGAACAGAGAGTAGTTCCAAATTCATCAGCTTTTTTTTTTTTTTTCCTGAGACAGTCTCACCCTGTCCAGGCTGGAGTGCGGTGGCGATCTTGGCTCACTGCAACCTCCACCTCCTGGGTTCAAGCGATTCTCCCGTCTCAGTCTCCCGAGTAGCTAGGATTACAGGCACCCACCACCTTGCCCGGCTAATTTTTGTGTTTTTAGCAGAGACGAGGTTTCGCCATGTTGGCCAGACTGGTCTTGAACTCCTGACCTCAGGTGATCCGTCCACCTCGGCCTTCCAAAGTGCTTGGATTATAGGCACGTGCCACCGCACCTGGCCTCATTAGCTTTTTATTGAAGTACAACATAAATACTGAAAATTACACATATAAACATGCCTGCAGTTTTATGAAGTTTTACAAACTCAATCCACCACATAACCAGCATCAAGCTCAAGAAATAGAACTTGTCCATCCCCCCAGAAGCCCCCTCCAAATCACTGCCCCTCCCCCAAGAGCAGCCACTCTCCCAACTTGTAATTATATTTTGAAAGTAAAGCTGGCAGGATCTGCTGCTGGATTGAATGGGGGGTGAGGGGAGCTGGTGAAAGATGGGAGTCAAAGAGAGACCGCAGGTTTGGGGTGAAGTTCTGGATTCCTGGGGCTGCCATTTCCTAAGATGGCAAGTTTGTGATGGGGGCAGAGACCATGGGTGAAACCAGGGGTTTGTTTTGGGACCTGTTGAGTTTTGGGATGCCTGTGAGGCCCTGGGGAAGATACACGCCATCTTATCTAAAGATTGCAAACTCAAATGCTCTCAGGGACAAGTAACAAGAGGAGTAAGACATATCTAACTCTCCTCTTACCTCTGTAAGGAGAACAATGGGACCAGTGTGATGATAAACAGTGACTCAGAGCCAAAGAGCGATAGAGAGCAGTGGAGACTGGGGCAAACTGGAAAGCACAGCCCCCTCTAAAAGAAGATGTGTTAGAACAGGGGCCCCGCATGGCAAGATCTCCTGATAATGTTTCCAGAGAAGCCAGATGTCTGGATTTTTACAAATGAAACCATCCACATGTGTTTGAAATTGTTTAACACTGGCATATGAAATTGTTTAACATTGGCAACTAAAAAGCAAACATTACCTGAACCCAAGAAAACTGGCTACAGTTACAGCAACCCACTGGATCTAGATCAAATCTTCCACTTTACAGGTAGAGAAACTGAGGCCCAGGGAAGTCTAGAATTTTCCCCAAACTCACAGAGGGAGTTGCTGGCAGACTTTGGCCAGGGCTTGAGTAGGCTGGGTCTCAATGCGGAGTTCTCACCTCCCAGGCCTTGGTAAGAAGGGGTTGAAGTTTGTCTGTCTCCTTGACTTTGATCTAAACAGAGGCCCCAACCTGACGGTGAAAGGCAGTAAGATGCTATGAATAAGTATGGCTTTGGGGACCTGGGATCTGTATCTGTGTTGGTTAGGAATGCTTTTGGCTTCAAGTGATGGAAAATCTGATTTACAGTAGCTTCAGCTTTGGAGATGTTTGCCTGTGCATGTAAGTCCAGAAAGCAAGGTCTGAGGTCACTAAGAACAGACTCACATTCTGCCCATCCCTCCACCTCATCATCCATCTTCCTCTCATTGACTCTTTACCATCAGGGGTGGCCTCATGGTCTCCAGACGGCTGCTGAACCTCTGGTTATTGTCATTGCATTGAAACACAGAAACTGTTGATGGGGATGTGCTGGTGTCCGAGCAGGGGGAGAATTCTTACATCTCCTCACCTTCTAGAAGCAAAATCTTCCACAGAAGGAATCCTCGCAGATTTGCTCTTGTATCTTATTGGCCACTGAAGGGTCACATGCTGATATGGTTTGGAGGTTTGTCCCCTCCACATCTCAGGTTGAAATGTGACCTCCAGCGTAGGAGGCGGGGCGGCTGGGAGGTACCGGGTCATGGGGGCAGATTCCTCGTGAATGGCTTGCTGCCCTCTCTGTGGTAATCTCTGAGTGAGCCCTGGCTCTGTTAGTTCACAAGAGAGCCGTTTGTTTCAAGGAGCCTGCCTCCTCCCCTTCTGTCTTGTTCCTGCTCCCACCATGTGACACCGCCAGCTCCCCCTTTGCCTTCCATGATCGGAAGCTTCCTGAGGCCCTCACCAGAAGTAGATGCTGGAGCCATGCTTGTACAGCCTGCAGAACCATGAGCCAATTAAACCTTTTTCCTATAAATTACCCAGCCTCAGGTGTTTCTTTAGAGCAATGCCAAAATACACATGCCCCTTCCTCATCAGGGACCAATGTGACCTTTCCTGAGGTGAAGTTATCTTCATCTAAAAATATCTATATGAATTGGGGTTCTGTCCAAAAGGAATAAGGAGGGTAGGCTGGGCGCCATGGCTCATGCCTAAAATCCCAGCACTCTGGGAGGCCAAGGCAGGCAGATCACTTGAGGTCAGGAGTTTGAGACTAGCCTGGCCAACATGTCAAAATCCTGTCTCTACTAAAAAATACAAAAATTGAGACGATCCTGGCTAACACAGTGAAACCCCGTCTCTACTAAAAGTACAAAAATTAGCCAGGCGTGGTGGCAGGCGCTTGTATTCCCAGCTACTTGAGAGGCTGAGGCATGAAAGAATCAGTTGAACCTGGGAGGTGAAGTTTGCAGTGAGCCAAGATCGCGCCATTGCACTCCAGCCTGGGTGACAGAATGAGACTCCATCTCAAAAAAAAAAAAAAAAAAGAGGGGATGGGCTCACGCCTGTAATTCCACATTTTGGGAGGCCAAGGCAGGTGGATCATTTGAGGTCAGGAGTTCAAGACCAGCTTGGCCAACATGGAGATATCCCCGTCTCTACTAAAAATACAAAAGTTAGCCAGGCGTGGTGGCGTGCACCTGTAATCCCAGCTACTGGGGAGGCTGAGGTGGGAGAATCGCTTGAACCTGGGAGGTGGAGGTTGCGGTGAGCTGAGATCGCACCACTACACTCCAGCCTGAATGACAGAGCAAGACTCTGTCTTTAAAAAAAAAAAAAAAGGAGGGTGACTTTTGGTAGGCAATAATGCTGTAAAATGGGTATGGCAGATGGTATTTTGTTTCTTGCCCTCTCAGCATCTATTTCCTATTTTTCTGATGACATACTTTGATTTTCCTTCAGGTAGGCGTTCTCAGAACAGCAGCCTCAGCATCACCTGGGATGTCAGCAATGCAGATTGTTAGCAATGCAGATTCTCAGGCCAATCTCACACCTTTGATTCAGAAGCTTTGGAATGGCAGCCTGGCAATGTGGGAAAGTGCATCCTGTCTACCCTTAGCTTATAAGGGGAACAAATGGAGCTGTATTATAATCACCTGTTTGCTGCTCTCTAAAATTGTAGCCACCTAAATGACATCATGAGAACGATATTGCTCATTGTCGCCATGTGCCATGCACTGTGGTAGTGCTCCAAGTGCTCCACGCACCTCCTTGTATGGATGCTTGTGGTGGACATGGATGTGCGACCCAGATCCCTTAAGGAAGGACTGATTGGCCCAGAGGCAGGGCGAGTGGTCAGCAGTCAGCTTCTGTGGTCAGCTCCTCCAGGGATCGCCTCACAGTAGGCAAAGAGTGGTCTTGCCTGAGTTCATGTCCCTTCCAGGGGTGACCCCCCAGTGACTAATGTGAGACTGCAAAGTCCTGGCCATCTCAGGCCATCTTGTGACATCTCTGAGGAGCCATTTCAGCTGCAGAGCTCCCACAGGGTTGACTGAAGCTGCTGCTGGGTCTCAGCTCCAGTTCTCCCTCTGCCCTCTCCTGTGTCCTCCGTGCTGTGGATGTTGATCCCAAGGGTAGCTCAACCGCGTCTCAGAGTCTGCTTCCTAGGGATCCTGACCAGTGACAATACTCACAGCAACTCCACCATGCAGCACCATTGTGAGTCCATTTTGCAGATGAGGACACTGAGGCGCAGAGAGGTACAAGGAGGGGATCCCAGGCCATGCACCTGGTAAACAAGAAGACATGGGCTGGGAAGCCAACATTTTTGTGAACAGAGAAGTGGCATGTTCTGGCTTTAAGAGGGTCCCCTGGGCTGCTGAGTGAGGAAGAACAGAAGGGGCCAGGACAGAGGCAAGGGTGCCCCAGGCTGCGGCTGGACCCTGTCATCCCTGCAGCTTCTTCAGAAGAGCCAGACACAGCCCATGTGCACACTAAATACCCAGTGAAGAAGTGAGTGAAGAGAGAATGGATGAAAACGTTAAGACTGGAAGGAACCAGACATCCTCACGTCTGTCTCACTCATTACATGGTGCATAATTAGCACAGTGCCTGCCACACATAGGTGCTCAGCTAAGGTGGTGTTGAGTGAATAAATGAACATGTTCAAGGAAGGGAGAGAGGGGAGGAAAGGAGGCAGGGACTTGGGAAGAAAAGATGGAAGTAGACGAAGGAAAAGGGGAGAAACAAAGGGGAAGAAGAAAGAGGGGAAGGAGGGAGGAGGAAAAGAGAGAAAGTGAAGGGAGATTTCTTTACCTGTTCGCACCGAGAATGACAGTAACTTACGACCCCTGGTGGCAGAAAAGTGCAGTCCATTGAAATTGCGGTGCCTAGAATTAAAGAAAAGGGAAGACTAGTTCCCCAAGAGGTTCGGGCTGCATTCGTTTGTTTTCTATTGCTTTTAACAGAATACTTGAAACTGGGTAATTTATAAAGAAAAGGAGTTTACTCCCTACTATTGTGGAGGAATACAAGGTCAAGGGGGCACATCTGGTGGTGGCATAGCCTTCTTGAAGGTGGGGACTCTACAGAGACCTTAGGCAGCACATGGCATCATATGATGAGGGTGCTGGGCATATTAGCTGAGGTCTCTATTCCTCTTATAAAGCCACCAGTGCCGCTCTCATAATAACCCATTAATGTATTAATCCACACGTGGATTAATCCATTCATGATAATCCACACGTGGATTAATCCATTCATGAGGGCAGAGGCCTCAGGATCCAATCACCTCTTAAAAGCCCCATCTTTCAATACTGCTAAGTTGGGCAGTTTCCAGCACATGAGATTTGGGAAACACATTCAAACCATAGCAGGTGCAGGCCCTTTTAAGAACATGGACTCCTCCATCAGGGTTCTGGCAGTCAGTGACAGCTGGGTTAGAACTAGGGTGAAGCAAGCGAGGCACAAATTTAAGGGGGCACCCAAAAACTCAATAATCAAGACAAATATCTTAATGGGATGGTTTTAAAAATCAAATTGGCAAACTATGGCCCATAGGCTGACTGTCTGATTTGTAAATAAAGTTTTATTGGAACCAGGGTCAGGAACATGGTGAACTCTTGTAGTTAAATCAGAGATTATGCCCTGCATGTCTTCACTAATGTAGGTGGTTCCCAACCCCTCAGGTAGCACGTGGTGTGGGCATGGTCGGTTCAGCTCATCCAACAATAAGAACATAGCTTGTTTGGAGCAGTCCCCCAGCTTTAAAGCAACTCTACTCTGGAACTACCTCTCTTGGCCCCATGGACTGGCCACAAAAGCACTTTTCAATGTTCCAGGAATGTGGGCCTGTGTCAAGTGTTGGTCGCATCTCAGTGTCCTATCACATTTCCCTGGCTCTGCCATTCGCTGAGTGGCCTGGGGCAGGACTAATTTCTCTGTCTCATTTGCTTTTTCTGTAAAATTGGGTTAATGCATGCAAAGAACGTAACTCTATAATAAAGTCAGCTGCTGCTGTTAAAAGCGTGGGTTTGAATCCCAGCTGTCACTTATTGTGACCCTAGGACATGATATTTCCTATTGCTGTTTCCTCCACCATAAAATGGAGATTATAATCCTCATCTGGTTGGGTTTAGGTGGGGATTCACACAAAACTGCTAGTGCTTTTGGCTCAGCACTGCAAAGCACCTGCAGCTCCCCCGTGGACGTCAAGGGATCTGCAAGTGCAGACGGTTCCTTAGCCCTTTGTGACAGGGAACTAGGGAAGGAATCCACTGTTCACCTAGGAACGTTTGTTAACCCTTTATTTCCCACTGTGGGCCACGGGCTAAGTGTACAGATGGGCGATTCTCCTCCTGGGGCATTTGTGACGTTTCTCCAGTCTCCAATATCTGCCACTCTCCCTCTGGATACTAGAAAAGATCATTACTGCTTCCTGACAGCTGTGGCTACCCCCACTACCACTGGCCACTGATACTAGAGGTAGAAAGAAATTATTCAGGCAGATATTGAGGGCAAAAGAGTCATCAGCAGAATTTCCCTTCTAACAAAAAAGCAGCTCCAGAAATCATTTCTTTTCTAACAAAGAGCAGCCTGAAAAATCCAGCTGCAAACATAGATAAGGAAGCTGGAAGCTTGCACAGGGGAATGCTGGTAGCTGTGCCAATAGAAAAGGGCTACTTGGGGGCCAGGCATGTCCAACACAGAGGCTCCACCTTCCCTTTCAGCACGTGTACAGTAATAAAGAAATGGGCAACATGGCACAGCTCAGGCAGAGAACTCGCCTGCATAATAAAAGATGGGGGTGGGGGTGCCCAGAGATTCATATACCCTATGCCAATGGCACACCTGGATCCAACCAGTTTTTCACACCCTGTGTAGATCAGACAGTACCTCCTCACCAGCTCATCTATAAAACCCCCTGCAGATCTGCTGAATCACCGCAGATCCAGCAACCCACTTTTCCAGGACCCCTCTCGTAACAGAGAGCTATTCTCTTTCTTTCAACTACTAAATTTCTGCTCTTCAGTTCACTCTTTGTGGGTCCATGTCCTTGATCTCCATGACCATGAGATAACAAACCTCGGGTGTTCCCCCAGACAAGGCTGCTTCTCCACTGCGTTCCCTGCCTCGGTGGCTGCCAGGTCCTGTGCCAAGCAGTTGGAGCATGCTCACCACGGCTTCCACCCTGGCTGCCGTTTTCACTGGCCCAGCTGGTTTTGGTCGCCTTCTCACTTCCAGGTTTCTTGCTTCCACTCTTGCCCTCTATGGTTTTCTGCCAGCAACCAATGCAACTCTTTCAAAACAAGCAGGTGTCACCCTGTTCAAAACCCTGAGTCCCATTAAGAACAAAACCCAACGTTGTAACAGGGCCCTGCAGGATCCGGCCCTGCCTCTCCCATCGCATGTTCTGCTCCTTCTCCTTGCTCACTGATGCCAGCCACACTGGCCTTGCTATCGGGGATGTTCCTTCCTCACCAACTTCGCACACCACAGCCTGCCTGGTATATACTCCCTTCATCTCCTGTGTTTCTAATTTTCCTTCACATCTTCACTCATCACGGTCTGAAACTGCCTTATTTTACGTTCCCCAGGAAAGTAAGCTTCATGTTCCCCTCTATTAGATCTCCAGTGCCTGGCACATAGTGAGTACTAGTGTATTACTCACGCTGCTAATAAAGACATACCCGAGACCGGATAATTTATAAAGGAGAAGTTTAATTACTCACAGTTGAGCATGGCTGGGGATGCCTCAGGAAACTTACAATCATGGCAGATGGGGAAACAAACACATCATTCTTCACATGGCAGCAGGAAGTGCCAAACAAGCGGGAAAAGCCCCTTATAAAACCATCAGCTCTCATGAGAACTCACTCACTATCACGAGAACTGCAAGGAGGTAGCCGCTCCCAGGATTAAATTACCTCCCACTGGGTCTCTCCCGTGTCACGTGGGGATTACAGGAACAATTCAAGATAAGATTTGGGTGGGGACACAGTCAACTAGGACTTTGCTGATTTAATGCACATAAGCCAACCATACCCCACAAAGTAGGTACTAGCCTTATAGTACATGTGAGGAAACTGAGGAATGAGGCATCTCATTTATGTTGGGAATATTAATTGAAAAACTTGTCAGCTCCTGTGGTCCTTGGAGTTCCTTGAAAATAATGTTATATGCCAATACTTATTATAGTATTGTGAAGATGCACCATATCCCATATCTCTTTTGTCAGTGGAAAGTACACAGATTTGGAGCCAAGTAAAAGTACCTTTTGCTGCCTGTAATCCCAGCACTTTGGGAGGCCGAGACGGGTGGATCACGAGGTCAGGAGATCGAGACCATCCTGGCTAACACGGTGAAACTCTACTAAAAAATACAAAAAACGAGCCAGGCGAGGTGGCGGGCGCCTGTAGTCCCAGCTACTCGGGAGGCTGAGGCCGGAGAATGGCGTAAACCCCAGGGGCGGAGCTTGCAGTGAGCTGAGATCAGGCCACTGCACTCCAACCCGGGTGATAGAGCTAGACTACGTCTCAAAAAAAAAAAAGTACCTTTTGCCACCTGTGATGTCTAGGACAAGTTCCCACCTTTTGGGGCCAGTTTCTCCATCTATAAAATGAGGACAATGCCTAACTTAAGAGTTATTTTAGATCCAATATAAAAATTCCCAGCCCAATGCCTGACATGCAGTAAGCAGGCAATGATATTATTTTTCCTCTCTACTAGTCACAACTACCCAGGAAGGGAAGTTTTCACCATTCCTGGCCATCCACCCCATGCTGGACACTTGGGGAGTGCTGACTGTGATGAATGAAACAAGCAGAGTACTGGTCCTACTATTACAGAATGTTTGCTTCATAAGAACAGGCACTGACTGTATCATCTCTCAACACAACGGAATGAAGCTAGGAATGACTAACAAAAGAAAAACTGGAACATTCACAAATGTGTGGAAATTAACAGATTTCTAAACAATCAAGTGGTCAAAAAGAAATCACAAGGGAAATTAGAAAATACTTTGAGATGAATGAAAACAAAAACACAAAATACCAAAACTGAGAGTGTGATGAAAAGTGTGCAGAGAGAAATTCACAGCTGTAAACGTCTATATTAAGAAACAAGATAGGCCGGGCGCGGTGGCTCAAGCCTGTAATCCCAGCACTTTGGGAGGCCGAGACGGGCGGATCATGAGGTCAGGAGATCAAGACCATCCTGGCTAATACGGTGAAACCCCGTCTCTACTAAAAAATACAAAAAACTAGCCGGGCGAGGTGGCGGGTGCCTGTAGTCCCAGCTACTCCGGAGGCTGAGGCAGGAGAATGGCGTAAACCCGGGAGGCGGAGCTTCCAGTGAGCTGAGATCCGGCCAGTGCACTCCAGCCTGGGCGGCAGAGCGAGACTCCGTCTCAAAAAAAAAAAAAAAAAAAAGAAAAGAAACAAGACAGTAACTATGTGAGGTGATGGGTGTTAATTAGCTTGGCTGTAGTCATCATTTCATAATGTGTATCAAAACATCACACTACTTTATACTTTTTGATAAAAATAAATTTTCTTACAAAAGAACAGGCGCTATGTCTGTCTGGCTCACCATTGTACCCAATACCCAACAGGGTGCCAAGGAACATAAAAGGTACTCAAAATATGTTTGTTGATTGGAGTTTACAAGGAAGAAAGGTATTTTATTATTCCTCCCTTCCCTTCCCACCCACACATAGCTTCTTCTAAGAAAAGAAATTGAGGCTGGGCAAGGTTAAAAGCTAGCTCCTGGTACCTTTGCATCCACACTCAGCTTACCTGTACCTTAAACCAGACTTCATCAAACTTCAGTCTTCACAAGTCACTTCACCATTTTTGCTCTACCTACTTATACCTGTGACAGAAATCAACTCAGTTTGCTTACGTGTATAAACTTAAAAGGAACTTTATATCAATCACTTGTCTTAGAAGGTAACCACAAAAATACAAGACAATAAAAACAAAAACAATATTAACATGAATTTCAGTTGCCTAAAAGCTGTAAGTCTGCTTTTTTAAAAGAGACATTGGAGTTAAGCAGATTTTTCATTTTTTGATCATGACCCTGAAAGAGAAATATATTTGACATCAAAACTCAGTACATATCCTTGTCTACATATACATGCGAAAGTTTCATAAAACAATACACTGATATTTTCTACGCTGCAATTCTATTTCATTTTTAAAAATGCTGGTTGTATCCCATTAAACTGGTTTCAAAATAAACATATCATGTACACAACAAAGAAAACACTGGGTCAGAGGGCCAGTAAGCTCAGTGAGTATCACCGAGACTTCATCCTTGTCTCACAAGGACTAAAAAGAGAGTAACATTCTCATTATGTGGTTCAACCCCACACCCATATATCTGAGACATACATGTCACAATCTGGGAGAAGCCTGTCCTAGATTTACTTTAAATACCCAATTCTGCCTAGAACATGACTTAGACACACAGTAAGCTCTTGAGTAGAGTGAAGTGCAGATGATAATGACACCACAGGCATGATCACACACCACTTAAAAATATCTTAACACCTTTACTTAGATCTCATCTCATACTTTTAGCATTTCTTCAAATTTACTTTGAAAAAAGAGCTTCTCTGTGTGTGGCTGTCATACACATTTTTCTACCCAACCATGGACCTCTTTCTTCCTCTCAGGCGCACTTCATCTAATTTTTTTAGCACTGGCCTGGCCTTTTTGGAGGAGGTGGAGTAGCTCTTCAGAAAGGCTTCAAACACAGTTTCAGTGTTGGGATGGGTACTGAGGAAGGCCTTTTCCAGGACATAGAGGTCTACTCCCTTATCCTCTGGAAGTGCCGAAATGAAACTCAGCCCAAAGTCTATGAGGACAATGTTCAGCTGTTCCAGGGGGGGTTTCAGGAGCATGTTGGAGGTGGTGAGATCACCATGAATGAGGTCTTCATCGTGCATTCGAGCCAAAACCTGCCCAATTGTCTTGGCTAAGTTGGAGAGACTTTGGGGAGTTTTTTCAGTCTCCATAGTAGACTCAATATAATCTCGAACAGTCACTGAGCCTTCAATTTCTTCCATATATAAGCAGTTGGAAGCATAGTCCACAAAAAAGACAACTGGGGCAGATATTCCTGAAATCAAGATATAAGTGGTTATTGGGTTGGATTTTTTTTTTTAATGGATAAACTTAATTTTCAAAGATTAAGCCAGTTTTTCCATCTATATCTACTTATTTCAGGACGATTTAGGAATGCTACAGGAAATGGTACAACTGAATGGAATATTCCCCTGCCCATGCCCCCTGCAGGACTATACATGGGACCACCCCACAGCTAAACTGAGGAGGCCATAGCTTCCTCCTCCCTTCCAAACCACCCTTTCTCACTGAACTTCATTTGTCACACTCACTCTCTAAAAAACAAAACAAAGGCCGGGTGTGATGGCTCATGCCTGTAATCCCAGCACTTTGGGAGGCTGAGGTGGGCGGATCACTTGAGGTCAGAAGTTTGAGACCAGCCTGGCCAACAGGGTGAAACCCCATCTCTACTAAAAATACAAAAATTAGCAGAGCGTGGTGGTATGTACCCATAGTCCCAGCTACTCAGGAGGCTGAGGCAGGAGAATAGCTTGAACTCACGGGGTGGAGGTTGCAGTAAGCCGAGATTGCGCCACTGCAGCACTCCAGCCTGGGTGACAAAGTGAGACACTGTCTCAAAATACAAAAACAAACAGCAAGGCACAGCCCAGTCAGAGCAGTTTCTACTGATGAGGACACAAACAGGAGGCCAAGCAGTGTGCTGGCTTCGAGGTTCATCTTCATAGTCAGAGAGGACAGGGTTCAAATCCCAGCTCCTTTTCTTATTAGTTGTCCAATCTAATCTTAAAATTACATTAACTTCTTGGCTGAGGCAGGTGGATCACAAGGTCAGGAGATCGAGACCATCCTGGTAACATGGTGAAACCCCATCTCTACCAAAAATACAAAATATTAGCCAGGCGTGGTGGCGAGCGCCTGTAGTCCCAGCTACTCGGGAGGCTGAGGCAGGAGAATGGCGTGAACCCGGAAGGCGGAGCTTGCAGTGAGCCAAGACTGACCACTGCACTCCAGCCTGGGCGACAGAGCGAGACTCCGTCTCAAAAAAAAATAAAAATCACATTAACTTCTCTAAGCCTCAGTTTCTGCTACTATACAAGGAACAACAGCTCCAATAAACTCAAATGAATTTTTAATGAAAGTCAACCAGGCTCAGTATACTTTTCTAGAAACTGAGAGATGTATCAATGGGGATACAGTAATAAACAAGCCAGCTATAATACAATCTCTGCTTAACGAAACATATCATAAGAGGCTGAAAACAGAAATATGAACACACAAATAACTTCATGAAATCTTCAGTCTCTGAAAGGGCAGCAATGTGTCTGCTTGTTGGCTACTGAATGTCCCCCCTGCTAGATCTCCCAGCACTTAACAATGTCCTGGCAGCCCCAAGTACCTAAAAAATACTAATAAAAGAAAGAAAGGCAAGAAGCGTAAAAGTAAAAAGCCAGTACTTCTGAGTCAGAGGCATACGGAGCTGAAGGCCTGGACCGGCCACTTAGTAGCCGTGTAACCTTGGGCAAGTTACTTCTCTCTGACTGTCACTTTCTCATCTGAGGACAAGGTTTATGGCGCTGGCGCACAATAATGAAAAAATAAATAGGCAATTGAATGAAATCCGACACTTATTGAGCACTATGTGCCAGGCACACATTCGAACATAATATATTGCACACATACCTCCTCTAATGGTCACAACATCCCTATGACATGGATATTGCTACTATGTCTCCCATTTTACAGGTGAAAAAACCGAAGTCGAGAGGCTAATAAATAACTTGTTGAAAGGCTACATAAGAGGCAGCAGAGTTATTATTTCAACCCAGACAGCCTGGCTCCAGTGGGGCAAGTACTTGTAATTACATGTTTCTTAAAACTAATAAATGAAAAGATAATGATCGAAAATGGAAACGAGTCAAATGGGGAAATCAAGGCTCAGGGAAGTTAAACATGTTCAACGTTGAGTAATAATGACAGCGTCCAAATTTGAACCTGGCAGAACGGCCCCAGGACATACGCTTGACGCTGCAAGGCCACGTGGTTTCTTAAGACTTAACGAATGAAGAAAGGGATGAAAGAATAACACTTTCGAAAGGCCGGCCACAGCAGAAGGCACAGAAGGAGAAACTGAGGCAAATCGAGGCTCGGAGCGCAGGAGAGTCCCTCACCCGCCCAGGCCCCAGAGCCTCGGGGCCGCCCACGCCAGGATCCGGGCCCACCTTACCCGCGCGGCGGCAGCGGAGGAGAGCCCGCGCTTCCTGCACCGTCCGCCGCCGGCCAAGCCGCGCCTCCAGCGCCGGGTGCCGGTAGCCCTTGGGGAAGCGGTGCTTGATCACCGCCGCGCGGCCCTGGAAGCGGCCGCGGAACACGCGCGCCTCGGCGCCCTGCTTCACCAGCTCCAGGCCGCTCAAGAAGCGGCTGCTTCGCTCCCGGGCCGCGGCCAGAGCCTCAGCCTCCGGCGCGGGCTCCTCGCCATCGTCCGGGGCAGCAGCTCTGAACGCCGCCATGACTGTGCTCGGCGCTACAGCTCCGAGCGACCAGCTCTCGCAGACAACTGTCGCGATGCTTCGGCTCGCTTCGGAAATCCTGGTACTTCTTCGGTTACCCGAACGCTTCCGACCCGGACACTTCCGGCCTGTGAGTGGTTACGCTTCCCAACCTTTCGGCTCTCTGAAGCCTTGGGTTCCCTGTAGGAAGGGCTCTTGTGGCCCCGCCTTCCACCTCTTCGGCCATCTCCGTACACGTTCGGTAACTCTCGGTAAGTGGCTTTTCCCGACTCCTTGGCTCTCCGAAAATCTTCGGTGACTCCCGCAACCGGCTTTCCGGAAAACTTCGGCTCCTCTCGAGAAAAACGTCGGACGCTCTTTGCTCACTTAAGGAGTCTCCTCGTGGACAGGTGCACCCTCTAGTAGTGTCTTTTTGGAACACCTCTTCCCCTGACTCCTAAATTCCCCCCAAAATGTACTCATACTAGTCAGTGTCGGAAGGGTCAGACAATGAACCGTGTTTCCAACATCCTCTTAAGTGCTAGGATAACTACCATTTAGTGCATTCAGAAGAAATAAGATTAAATGATGAAAATCCTTACAGAAAAGAAAATTGAGACTCAGAGAGGGCAGTGGGGGTGGTGGGATGGGGCGGGGAGTGGGGGCTGGGGAATCCAGGAAAGTTTTCCGGAGACAGAACCTAAACTGAATTGGGAGGAATTAAACTTTTTCAGTTTCTACCTGTTTCATTACAAAGCTAATAATACAGGCTGTAGCAAATTCTTACAATACGGAACTTTGCGCACGCACACACATATAAATAAACTGCCTATCCTCCTTGTGACACCGCTGGCCGTTAGTTTCTTTCCAGAATTTTCTTTTATTCAGTGCGCACACTCACACATCATTGTGGCCTTTTTTCCAACATAAATGACATCATACTGTGGGTTCTTTTGCAACTTGCTTTTCATTTTCCTAAACAATTTATCTCGGACTATATTCCATATCAGTACATACAGAACTACTACGTCCTTCTACTTGGTCAGGCAGTTTCTTGTTGCTAAGCAGTGGTTTCCAGTTTGTTGTTTTTCAGAAAAACACTTTACTTACTATTGCCAGTTTATTATAAAAGATAGTATAAAAGATAAAAGTGAACAGCCAGATGAAGAGGTACATAAGGAAAATTAAAAATTGTACGTATTTATCATGAGCAACATGTTTTGAAATATGTATACATTGTGGAGTGGCTAAATCCAGCTAGTTAATGTTACCTAACATACTCATCATTTTGGGGGTGAGGACACTTAAAATCTATTATCTTAGCACATTTTTCAAGAATACAACACATTGTTATTATCTATAGTCACCATGTTGTGCAATAGATTTCATGAATATTTCCTCCTAACTGAAGTTTTGTGTCCTTTGACCAACATCTCAAAATCCTCCCAATCTCCCTCCCCCTGCCCCAGCGCCTGGTAACCACTATTCTACTCTGCTTGCATGAGTTCAACTTTTCTTACCTTCCTCAAATAAATGAGATCATGGGATATTTGTTTTTCTGTGCCTGGCTTATTTCATTTAACACAATGTCCTCCAGTTCCATCCATATTGCTGTAAATGACAGCATTCCATTCTTTTTAAAGGCTGAGGAGTAGCATTCCATTGTGTATATAAATGTACCATATTTGTATCCATTCATTTATTGATGGACACTTAGATTGAGAATTGCGAATGATGCTGCAATTAACATGGGAATGCAGACATCTCTTCCATATACTGATTTTGTTTCCTTTGGATATGTACCCAGTAGTAGGGTTGCTGGATCATAGGGTAGTTCTATTTTTAATTTTTTGAAGAACCTCCATACTGCTTTCCATAATGTTTATACTAATTTACATTCCTATTAACGGGGTGCAAGGGTTCCCTTTTCTTCACGTCCTTGCCAACACTTTTTATCTTTCTTATGTTTTGTAATAGCCATTCTAACGGGTCAGAGGTGATATCTCATTGTGGGTTTAATTTGCATTTCTCTGATGATTAGTGATGTTGAGCATTTTTAAAATATACCTGTCGTCCATTTTTATGCCTTCTTTTGAGAAATATTTCTTTTGATCTTTTGCCCACTTTTAATTCAGGTTTTGTCCTTTCTTACTATTGGATTGGATTCCTTATATATTTGGATATTAACCCCTTATCAGATGTGTGGTTTGCAAACATTTTCTCCCTTTCAGTAGTTTGTCTTTTCACTCTTTTTTCTTTTTTCTTGACTGGTCAGAAGCATTTTAGTTTGATGCAATTCCATTTGTCTATTTTCACTTTTGCTGCCTGTGTTTTGAGGGTCATACACAAAAAATCATTGCTCAGACCAATGCCATGGCATTTTGTCCCTGTTTTCTTATAAGAGTTTTATAGTTTTGGCTCTTATGTTAGACTAAAGTCTAATCCATTTTGAGTTGAATTTTGCATATGATGTAAGATAAGGGTCTGATTTCTTTCACATGAATATCCAGTTGTCCCAACACCATTTATAGAAAAGATTGTCCTTTCTCCATTACGTGTTCTTGGCATGTTTGATGAAAATCAATTGACTATAAGTGTATGGATTTATTTCTGGGCTCTGTATTCTGTTCCATTGGTCTATGTGCCTGTTTTTATGCTGGTGGCATACTGTTTTGATTACTATAACTTTGTAGTATATTTTGAAGTCAGGTAATGTGATGCCTCCAGCTTTGTTCTTTTTGCTCAAGATTGCTTTGACTATATGGAATCTATTATGATTCTATATAAATTCTAGAATTTTTTACTCTACAAAAAATGTCATTGGAATGTTGATAGGAATTACATGGAATCTGTAGGACATTTTAACAACGTTACTCCTCCAGTTTTGTTTCAGTGCTGCAGGAGCAGGCTTATCCAGCCATCTTTGCACACATGAATGAGTGTTTCTGAGGACATCTTTCTACAAGTGATATCGCTGGGTTGTAGGTGACAAGTGCTTTGAAACTCGACTCCTCAGCCAAACTACCCTCCCAAAGTTTTGTGCCTATTTATGCTTCAGTCAAACTGATGTCTCATTTTCTCATATCTTCATCTTCATTGAGTTTTTCAGGTGCTGGACAGCTCAGTCAGGGGGTGGAGTGGGAGGGTGCTCAGGTTCCAGACAGTGAGAACAGACACAGGGTAGGGTTGGGTTGGACAAGAACCAGCAGCTCCACATGGCTGGAGCAAGTTGGCCCTGGGGACAGGCAGGGAGCTGAAAGAACAGGGACAGTGGCCTGGTCCCAGAGGATTTTTCTTGCTGGAAAAGAGGTGCTGTGAGCCTGGGGTGACTGCACCAAGCATGGCCCTTTGAGGCCTTGACCTCTGGCTGCCAAATATGTAGCTGAGCTCTGGGTAGAATAGCCAAGCAGTAAAGGGGAGGGAGGCTTCTACTTTTTAGCCATTTCTGAGCCTGAAAGAGAATCTATGACCTCTTCCTCACTTCCCACCCATCAGCACCAGATGCCCATTCATTCATTTATTCACTAATTCATTTAGTAAATATTTATTGAGTAACTACTATAGGCCAGGCACTGTGCTAGGCCCTGAGGACAGAGCTGTAAAGAAAATAGAGAATCATTATTACAGCCTTCAAGGAGTTTATATTCTAGTGGGTGGAAACCGACAATAAACAAATAAGGAAAATGTGTCATTGACAGGGGCTAGCAGGAGATAAATCAAGCAGGGAAGGGGGATGGGAAAGATGACCTGCATCCGAGCTTGCCAGGGACAGCCCGTTTTTGCCTGTTACCCTGGAATAACTATCATTAGTGCCCCTGCCTTTTTTTTGAGATGGAGTCTCACTCTGTTTTCCAGGCTGGAGTGCAGTGGCATGACCTTGGCTCACTACAACCTCAACCTCCCGGGTTCAAGTGATTCTCGGGCCTCAGCCTCCCAAGTAGCTGGGACTACAGGTGTGTGCCACCATGCCCAACTAATTTGTTTGTATTTTTAGTAGAGATGGGGTTTCACCGTGTTGGATAGACTGTTCTTGAACTCCTGACCTCAGGTGATCCGTCTGCCTTGGCCTCCCAAAATGCTAGGATTATAGGCATGAGCCACCACACCCAGCCTAGTGTCCCCTCTTTACTCTCAAAAGCATCCAATTTTGGATGATACAATATATGGTTACCCTATGGGTAGTAGAGTGGGGTGGGAGGGAATGATTCAGTTTTATTTTATTTTTTATTTTCATTTTAATTGAGACAGGATCTTGCTCTGTTGCCCAGGCTGCAGTGCAGTGATGCAACCTCCTGGGGCTCAAGCAGTCAATCCTCCTACCTCAGCCTCCTAAGTAGCTGGGACCATAGGAATGTGCCACCACTTGCAGCCAATTGTTATCATTTTTTTGTAGACAGGGTCTCCCTATGTAGTGCAGGCTGGTTATGAACTCCTGGCCTGAAGTGATCCTCTAGCCTTGGCCTCCCTCCCAAACTTCTGGGATTACACATGTGAGCTACCATGCCCGGCCTAATTTTAAATAAAGTGGTTGAGAGGGTGTCCACGAAAAAGTGACATTTGAGCCCTGTGAATGGATTCCTGGGGGAAGATCTTTCCAGATAGGAGGGGCCCCAGAGAGGAAGTGTGCTCAACATGTTTGAGGAAGAGTGAGTTATTTAACCTCTCTGTGTTTTAGTTTCCTCATCTGTAGAAGAAGATTGTAGATAATATTCACCTTGTAGGGTTTATGTTATGATTAAATGAATAACGAGGTAAAACACATAGAACTGTGCTGGACACATGATACGCACTTCGAAATGGAAGCTATGATTATTATGGAGTATTTAGTATGATGACAATTAAAAATGGACCCCCAGGATCCAACCACTGCTCCTTGGAGGGGAAGGGGCTTCCCATTGTGTGGTGTCTTGGGGAACACAGAAACCACCTCCCACTGTAGAAGCCTCTCCTTTGCCCCATCCTTGTGTGGCTTGCAACAAGAACCCTGACTTGTACCACCACTAAGTGGAGGTGTGTTGTGGTTACTGTATTAATTAGCTAGGAAACAAAATAAACTGCTGTAACAAAGTAACCTACAAATAGTGGCTTAAATATGAGAGATTAATTCTTGCTTATGAAACAGTCCAGATCTGTTATTCTAAACTTGTTGCTTCCTCCTTTGAGTCTACTCCACTTGTTGCCCTCTCCACTCAGCAAAAAGGGTGATGACAACCAGGAAAAAGAGATCAACCAGCTAAGAACTCGGCCCAAAGTTGTACATGTCACTTCCACTCTCATCCTATTGGCCAGAACTTAGTCACATGGAAGATGCAAAGGAAGCTGAGAAGTGTATTCTTTAGCAGGGCAGCCACGAACTCAGCTAAACCCTGCGTGATTATTACTAAAAGGAAGTAGGGGAGGAGTGATCCTGGGGGACCATTAATAGAGTGCAATGGTTTTGGTATTTTAAACTGCAAGTAACATCAGTCAACTAATTAACTTAATTGGCATACACAATAAGTTCATTTATTATCTCCCAAAATTTCAAGAGGTGTGACTGGGTGTGGTGGCTCATGCCTGTAATCCCAGCACTTTGGGAGGCTGAGGCAAGTGGATCACCTGAGGTCAGGAGTTCAAGACCAGCCTGGCCAATATAGCGAAACCCCGTCTCAACTAAAAATACAAAAAAAAATTGCAGAGCATAGTGGCCTGTGCCTGTAGTCTCAGCTACTAGGGAGGCTGAGGCAGGAGAATCACTTGAACCCGGGAGGCAGAGGTTGCAGTGAGCCGAGATCACACCATTGCACTCCAGCCTGGGCAACAAGAGCAAAACTCCGTCTCAATAAATAAATAAATAATTTCAAGAGGTGGAAGGTCTCAGCTGTCATTAGATACCAAGGACACGGGGTCTTTTCATTCTTTCCACCAGCCTCAGCCTGTTGTTTTGGTCCTTATCCTTGTCACCTTTTGATCTCAAGATGCCTACCAAAGTTCCACACATTATCCAAAGACACAAAAGCATTTGGTTCAAGAAGAGGGGCAGTACCTCCTGTATAGTTCTCTTGACTTGGGAGAAAAAATCCTTTGCTAAAGCCTCTCCTCTCCCCATCACACTTCCTGTAAAGGGCATTGGTCACAGTTGGCTCATGTGTCTTTGGCTTAGCTACAGAGGAAGCTGGAAAAGTGAGGATCTGGCATCTTCAGCCTTTGAAGATGGAGATGTGTTCTACAAGCAACGAGCAAGGGAGCTGGGCATAGCTAATGGAAAGGCAGCCACAAATGGCTGGCACACTGTGACACCCACCAACATCATTTTTCTGAATTTCAGTTTAATCATCTTCAGAATGGGGATAATTAGTTCTACTTTGGCAAGTGCTTATAAAAATTAAACGAGATGTTCAACATAAGGGTGCCTGGTGGATAGCAGACACTCTTCATGTGTTCATTTTCCTTCCTTTCACCCCCCAGTCATTGGGGCGCTGTTTGAAATACCAAAGAAAAGCCCCTTTGGTCCGAGGGTTGCTATGATACCAATGCCTTGAGCTCTGCAGTCCTTAGGTTTCATTCATACATGAGGCAGGTCGCTTTTTCAAACATAAGACCCTTTCTGTTGGCATAATGTGGTTTCTAGCATCTTTCATCAGCCCAGACTACTCAAAACCTACCCAGAACCAATTATATTTATAACTCCCAGTTTCCCAAGTTTGTGGCTTCATTATCAGAATCGTTAGTGTCCACATAGTTGTCTCTATGGTTACCAAATTCATCTGAGCCCTTGCCTTAGTAATCTGCATGAAAACATACTTACAAGACCCAGGCTTGCTATGGTCAGACTAGTTCTGGCTTCTGTGGCAGGAAACTCAATTTAAAGCCTTTCAGTGGCTCCCCCACTGCACTTAGGATAAAGCTCCGATCCTTATTCAGCCCAGGAGGTCCTGTATGATATCCCTGCATCCTCTTCCAAACTCATCTCCCATGAAACTCCCCCTTCTCCTTGGTCTCTGCTTTTTTTTTTCTTTTTTTAAGAAACAGGGTCTCACTCTGTCACCCAGGCTGGAGTGCAGTGGCATGATCTCAGCTCACTGCAGCCTCAAACCCCCTGGTCTCAAGCGATTCTCTGCCCTCAGCCTCCTGAGTAGCTAAGACTTCAGGCATGAGCCACCACACGTAGCTAATTTTTGTATTTTTTTTTATAGAGATGGGGATCTTACTGTGTTGCCCAGGCTGGTCTCCAACTCCTAGACAACTGTAATCTCAAGAAACACCAGGAGAGGAGTGAGGTAAGGACAGGAAGGCAGCCAGTGAAAGGTGAGCCCATTTCCACTCTGGGCAACTAGAGCTGAATCCCACTGGGGAACAGAAGCCAGTGCAGATGACGCAGGCCTCAGACCCAAGGGACAAGGGAGCTGGGTACTCAGACAGCAGTCATTGATTGAGGGTTGTTCCCAAGAGATGTTACTTTCTCTGTGCTCCTGGCCTGCCACAGAGCAGCAGAGCAGGGGCAGAGAGAACCCAGATGCAGATGCCAGCTTGACTGTCAGCCATGTGCTCTGAAGGGCAAGGCATTCAGGGGACTGAGCACAGCACTGCCAGTGACTGCCTAATGGGGATACATTTTGCATTATTCATCGCCATGGTGGCTGCAAATGACAGAAACAAGCTTAAACACAAAAGGAAATTTATTTTAGATGCAGCTGGACCCAGGGGCTCACACGATGTGTCTGGCTGCCTCTTAACATTGCTTTCCTCTTCGATGGCTTTATCTCCAGCAGTGCTCCCCTTCTCATGATGAGCTCCACATCAAGCAGCCCAGCAACCCCAGCAGAAAGGACAGACCCTTCTGTACTGGTTTCTCGTTGCTGCTGTAACAAATTCTCACACACTTAGTAGCTTAAATGTCTTTTTTTTTTGAGACAGGGTCTCACTCTGTCACCCAGGCTGGAGTGCAGTGGCACGATCAGCGCTCACTGCAGCCTCAACTACCACCCCCCGCCCAGGCTCAAGCAATCCCCCTGCTGCAGTCCACTGAGTAGCTGGGACTATAGGACTACAGGTGTGAGCCACGATGCCCTGCTAATTTTGTGTATTTTTAGTAGAGATTGGGTTTTGTCCTGTTGGCCAGGTCTGAAACTCCTGGACTCAAGCAATCTGCCCGCCTTGTCCTCCCAAAGTGTTGAGATTACAAGCATGAGCCACCATGCTCAGCCTTAAATGACATTTATTATCTTACAGTTCTAGAGATCAGATGTCTGAATTGAGTCTCACTGGGGTGAAATTGAGGTGTCAACAGGGCTGTGTTCCTTTCTGGGGGCTTTAGGGAGAGAATCTGTTTACCTGCTTTTCTAGTTTCTAAAAGCTGCCCACATTCCTTGTCTGATGGCCCCCTTTCTCTGTCTTCAAGGCCAGCAACATCCGGTCAAGTCCTTCTGTGTGAGGACATTCTGTGTTGCTATAAAGGAATACCTGAGGCTGGGTGATTATAGAGAAAAGAGGTTTATTTTGGCTCATGGTTCTGTAGGCTGTAGAAGAAGCACGACACTGCATCTGCTTCTGGTGAGGCCTCAGGAAGCTTGCAATCATGCAGAAGGTGAAAGGGGAGCATATGTGCCACATGGTGAGAGAGGGAGCAAGAGAGAAGGGAGGAGGTGCCAGGTTCTTTGAACAACCAGATCTCACATGGACTAATAGAGCAAGCACTCACTCTTGAACATGCAGAGGGCACCAAACCATTCATGAGAGATCTGCCCCCGTGACCCAAATACTTCCTCTTAGGCCCCTCCTGCAACATTAGGGGTCATATTTCAACATGAGATTTGGAGGGAACACACATCCAAACCATATCACCTTCTCAGGCTGCCATCTCCCCAGCTCCCTCTCCTGCCTCCTTCTTCCACTTTTAAGGATCCTTGTGATTACATTAAGCCTACCCAGCTAATCCAGGATAATCTCTCCAAAATCTGCTGACTAGTAACTTTATTTTTTTGAGATGAAGTCTTAACTTACTCTGCTACCCAGGCCGGAGTGCACTCTGTTCACTGCAACTTCCGCCTCCCAGATTCAAGCAATTCTCCTGCCCCAACCTCCTGAGTAGCTGAGATTACAGATGTGTGCCACCATGCCTGGCTAATTTTTGTATTTTTAGTAGAGACGGGGTTTCGCCATGTTGGCCAGGGTGGTCTTGAACCCCTAACCTCAAGTGATCCACCCGCCTCAGCCTCCCGAAGTGCTGGGATTATAGGCTTGAGCCACTGTGCCCAATCTGACTAACAACTTTAATTCTATCTGCAACCTGAATTCCCTTTGCCATGTGGCCTGATATATTCACAGTTTCCAGAGATGAGAATAGGAACGTCTTTGTGGATTTTTATTTTGCCCGCTACACTGTTTCTCCCCAACAGTTCTAGCAAAAATCCCAGGATCAATTTTCATTGGTCTGCCTTGGGTTACATGTTTCTCAACACACCACTGTAGACAAAGCAATAGAAAAGACTGATTGGCCAGATCTGGTCATGTGGAAAGGGGAGGTGGGGCCAGCCCCATTGGAATTCACATGGAGAGTGGAGGAAGTGTGACTCCCCAAGGGAAATCTGAGTGGTCTTACCAGGAGAAGGGATAACGAATATCAGGCAGGCAAAAGTCCGAGATGCTCACTACAGGTCAGCAGGCCAGAATTTCCTGTTGTGGAAAGAAGCTGATACATGCTTAGAATTGTAATGTTGAATTTTAAATTAAAAGAAAATGTCAGCACTGTTCTAGGTGGTAACAAGCCTGCATCACTGCAAACCTCCAATAAATATAACCACATACATCGCCTTGTGCATGACTCCAAAGTTGTAAGAAAAATGGGTCAAGTATTACAGGAATTAAGGCTTGAGCAGGGATAGGGAATTAGGCAAGAGTACAGGGAAAAAAAGCAAGAAGTGATGAGGAGAAATGTCAGCCTCCTCCATACACCATACTCATAGAATCCAGCTCCAGAACATTAGATTTCCCTTTATTTGAGTGTAGTGGGATAATATATTTTTAATGATGATTTTTTAAAACTACATCTTTATC
>NW_012121820.1:6898378-6905618 GCF_000951035.1 Colobus angolensis palliatus | reverse complement strand
AGGGGACAGAGAAGGAGATTCTAATACAGCATTGGGGTGGGATGAGTTGGGAATGGCTTTGTTACCGCTCGGGACTAGGGCTCTATTTTTCTCTCTGCATTCAGAAGCCTCGAAGGGTCAGTCATTGATTCTTGAGTGAGCACCTACTATGTGCCAGACGTTGGTGTAGGGGTTGGAGATTCAGCAATGAACGAAATAGACAATTATCCTCTCTCTCATGGAGCTGGCATTCTGGTTGAGCAGCTGGGCAAACACGTTTATGAATAACTTCAGAGAGAGATAAGGTGCTGTGGAACCCAGAAAATGGGGTGGCGTGAAGGCCAAGGGCGTGGGTTCCTTAGGTGGGTGGTCAAGGTGGGTTTTCTAGAGTAGGACGTTTTGGAGCTGAGACCTTCCTCAGAAGCGGGTCTTGCTGAGATCTGGAGAAAGAGCTTCCAGGTGGCAGCAGCGGTGCAAAAGCCCTCGGGCAGGAGTGAGCTTGAGTGGCCCAGGCCAGGATGGCCAGAGCACAGCGGGCAGGGCACCGAGGTCAGAGGGATGGCAGAGAGGTGTGCAGGGCTTTGTAGGCCATGGTAAAAAGTTCAGATTTTATTGCAAACGCCACGGGAAGTTGGAAAAGGGTTTTAAGCTGGAGCGGGGGCATAACCTGAATTGCCTTCTTTTTTTCTTCTTCTTTTTTTTGAGATGATTGCTCTGTCACCAGGCTGGAGTACAGTGGCATGATCCCAGCTCACTGCAACCTCCAGCTCCCTGATTCAAGCAATTCTCCTGCCTCAGTCTCCCGAGTAGCTGGGATTACAGGCTTGAGCCACCGCGCCTGGCCGCAAAGCCCCATTTCTACAGAAAATACAAAAAAATTAGCCCGATGTGGTGGCACACGCCTATAGTCCCAGCTACATGGGAGGCTGAGGTGAGAGGATCTCTTGGGCCTGGGGAGGTCAGGGCTGCAGTGAGCTGTGATTGCTCTACTGTACTCCAGCTTGGGCGACAGAGCGAGATCTTGTCTCAAAAAAAAAAAAAAGAAAAAGAAAAAAAATCCCACTCATAGCGCTTCATTTTAAGGGAGAAGACAGAGTAAACAAATGAGAGATACAATGTGTTAAGGATAATAGTTATGTTCCTTATCTTAATCATGATGATGGTTTCCCGTAATGGTGGTTTCACAGGTGTAAATGTGTGAAAATTTGTCAAACTGTACACTTTAAGTGTGTGCCACTTATTATATGTCAACTGTGCTCCTGTTAAATAAAATTTAGCCTAAAGCTGCCTCCTCACCTATTTCTAGTTCAGCCTAAAAGTTTCTTTGTACATAATGAACTATGACCTAACTAGATGTGTAAACAGACTACAACTTACCCTTGTACCAGTCACCAAGTTTTGGCCAATCAGTGGTGGCCAACTCTTCAAACTGTGTTCAAATAAGACAAATGCCAAGGTGTAACCAATCCAATTGTTTCTGTACCTCACTTCCATTTTCTCTATATCACTTTCCTTTTTCTGTCCATAAATCCTCTCCAACCACGTGGTAACACCTATTCTGGTTCGGGGGGCTTCCCAATTCACAAATTATCCTCTGCTGAATTAAACTCTGTTAAATTTAATTTGTCCAAAGTTTTTCTTTTAACACTTCAATAAAGCGTATATATATATATATGAAGAAATGAAGACAAAAACCACGCTTATCCAGAAAGATACCAAAATGTAACTAGGTTTTTGTTTCTTTGAGTCTTGTTCCAAATACGTATTATTTTTAACATATGATGTTCTTTAATGTGTCATATATTGCTATTTTAATAAAGAGCTCCATTTTTGTTTTTGTCTTTAAAAAAAGATATACAGTGTATCAGATGGTGATAAGTGCAACAGAGAGAAATATGCAAAGAAGAGATATAGAGAGGGTTGGGAGGGTGTTATAAATGGTAAATGAGAAAACAGAGAAAAACAGTAGTTAAGATCTCACAGTGGCTGGGTGTGGTGGTTCACACCTGTAATCCCAGCACTTTGGGAGGCTGAGGTGGGCAGATCACTTGAGGCCAGGAATCCGAGACCAGCCTGCAACATGGCAAAACCTAGTCTCTACTAAAAATACAAAAATTGCCGGGTACAGTGGCAGGCACTTGTAATCCCAGCTACTTGGGAGGTTGAGGCATGAAAATCTCTTGAACCTGGGAGGCAGAGGCTGCAGTGAACCGAGATCGCGCCAATGCACTGCACCCTAGGTGACAGAGCGAGACTTTGTCTCAAAAAAAAAAAAAAAAAGAAAAGGAAAGAAAAGGAAAAAGATCTCAAAGTAAGCTGGGTGTGGTTGTGACTATAACAGATCCGTTGCTTGAAGCAGGGCAAGTCAATACACCAATACAGAGGGTTGCAGCAGAGAAAGAGTTAAAAAATCTTAGGGCAGCTGAATGAGGAGACAGAAGGAAACCTCAAATCCATCTTCTGGAGGAGTTTGAGCCTTGGGATTTTAAGGGTTTTGGAGTGGGCTGAGGTGTAGGTTGAAGAATGCAGGGTGAAGTCACAGGACAGGGAGATAAAGAAACTTCGTTCTTAGGCTGATTCAGTTCTCTGTGGAGGTCTTCAAACTGGTTGACGTCTGCTGGTCCACTGGAACTCAGGATCTGAAGAATATCTTAAGCAATTCCTAAACAAAAAGCTTTACAATGCTAAGGTCAGAAATCCTATCTATAGGAACAATGGGGATGCAAATGGCAGTATCTAGTGTCACCTGACCATCAGTTACAAGGAAGTGGGCCAAAGGGCAGCCAAATTAATGCTTAATTATAACTATATTTCTGCCCGGAACCCAGCATGTAATTCTTGTTAACCCTATGAGGACAGTTTCATGGTGGCACATGCCTGTAGTCGTAGCTACTCAAAAGACTGAGGCAAGAGGATCACTTGAGACAGGAATTAGAGGCTGTAGGGCCCTATCATCATGCCTGTGAGTAGCCACTGCACTCCAGCCTGGGCAACATAGGGAGACTCCATCACAAAAAATGCAAACTAAAGTCTCAAAGCAGAATCCACCTACAATACAAACTCTAAACATGCAAATTATAACTCCCTTTCTCAGCCCTAATCCAACCCTCCATCGTGCCCTCCCCTCCTCATTCCTGCTAAACTTCAGGGTTGCCGCCAGCTGAGTTTAAGCTCCATGCCCTGCTACACGATTCACAGCTGAAGCCTCCTTCTGGGTCTTGCTGTCTTCATCCTGCCTCTTCTGATCCATCCCGACAGCACCAGGGAAGTGCAGTTGTTCCTGGTCTGTTCCTCGTTAGCTGTGTCAAAAGACAAAATCACAAGTTTAAAGATCTCAGTTGGCTTTATTTGCAATTCTAAAATCAGGCAACACTTCATTTCATCAAAGAGAATAAATGTTCCAATAAGCTGAGAAGCAGAGGTTGGCTTTATAAAGACAGAGAATGACTGAAGAAAGCAGAAACAAAGAACAAAAAGTATATTAGTTAATTTAGAGCAATAGAAAAATAACTGGTTAACAACAGATTACTTTAGGCTACCTTTTTTTGTGTAAGGATGAAAGCAGAGGGAACTTCATCATCATGCTGATTGAAGATTTAAACTGGCTGTTTGGGAAGTGGGCTGTTAACAAACACTCCTTCGGGAAAGGTCAGATAACAACTTAGTTTAGGTTCAGTGACCTGGAACTCTAGCATGGGTGACTCCATTTTGATTTTCAGTCTGTTCTGTTGGGGACTAGCACAGGAGCTTAGCTTAGTCCAAAACAATGGCTGGTAAGGTTGCCAGATTTAGCAAAAACAACAAGTAGTATGCCCAGTTAAACGTGAATTTCAGATATACATCAAGTAATTTTGTACTAAAAGTATGTTCCATGTTTATCTGAAATTCACATTTAACTGGGTATCCTGTATTTTATCCTGTATTTTATCTAAATTCTGTTGTCACTCCCCAAGAAATCAACTTGGGTTCTGAGGCCATCTATAAAAGGAAGTTTAGTAAAGTGGCTTTTTAAGGGAATTTTTTTTTTAAATCAGAGAAACTCCTTTTTCCATGATGGACCCCAAGCTAATGAACAGGCTTTTTAAATTGAGGTTCACAACACTTAGAGACAGACATTGGTGAGAAGGGCTTTTCAGCAAAGTCCTATAATCACCAAATGGGTTCTTCCCGCTCGCTGCACAGGCAAAACCAGTTCACTGAGACTGCAGTATTGCAGCAGAGAAAGAGTTTCATTAATGCAGAGCTAGCCAATGGGCTAGGTGGAATTATTACTCAAATAAGTCTCTGAAAACTTCAGAAGCCAGGGTTTTTATAAATACTTTGATGGGCAGGGGGCTAGGGATTGGGTGCTGCTGATTGGTTGGGGGGTAAAATCATCAAGATATGGAAAATGGCCCCATGCACTAAGTCTGCCCCTAGATGGGGGCCACAGGACCAGTTGAGTCATGAATCTTTGGTCCAGGTGGGGTCAGTTGGTTGCCAGGATGTGAAAGTATAAAAAATATCTCAAAAGATGAATCTTAGGTTCTACAATAGTGCTGATATCTACACGAGCAATTGGGAAAATTACAAATCTTGTGACCGCTGGCCACCTGACTCCTGAACAGTAAGGAATTATCAAAACCAAATCTGCATTTTAGCATAATTCAGGCCCATCCTATAATCCTACCCTCATGGACTTTCATTAATTTTACAAAGGTGGCTTCAGTCCCTGAGCAAGGAGGGGGTTAGTTTTAGGGAGCGATTATTATCATCTTTACTTTGAAGTTAAAATATAAACTAAACTCCTCTCATGATTGGCTTGGCCTATGCCCAGAAATAAGTGAAGACAGGTAGCCTGTGAGGTTAGAGGCAAGATGCAGTCAACCATGCTAGATTTCTCTCACTCTCTAATCTTTGCAAAGGCATTTTCAGTCCCTTAAGATCACACTGAATTAAAGTTAGATACTATCCTCACCGATTTCTCAGCTTCTGATGGTTAACTGTTCAAGGGTCGGAGGAGAGATTCAAGGCTGAGGGTGATAAGCCTCCCAGTGTCCATGTGGATATAACCTAATCCCTACTTTCTCCTGGAAATGATCCATCTCCTTTTTCTAATCAAGATAACAATAATGAAATGTGTATTAGTTATTTATCACTGTGTAACAAATTACCCCCGAAATTTAGCGGCTTAAAGAAACAAACATTTATTATCTCATGTCTTCTAGGATAAAAAATTTAGTATAGCTTAGCTCTGAGCAAGAGCTTAGAATCTTGCAAGATTGAAATCAAGGTGTCAGCCAGGACTAGAGTCACCTCCAGGCTAGGCTGAGGGAAGAATCATGTCCAAGCTGACCACAAGCTTGTTGGCCAGATTTAGCTCCTTAGGGGCTGTTGATCTAAGGGCTTTAGTCTTTCACTGGCTATTGCCTGAAGGCATTAGCTATGTGATTCAATAGCTTCGCACCATGTGGGCCTCTCCATTGGGAAGCTCAAAACATGGCAGCTCAAAGGCTTCATCAGAGCAAACGAGTGAGAGATCTCGAAACTGAACAACACAGAAATCACCATCATTTATAACCTAATCCAAAAATGACATCTACCACATTTGCTGTCTTCTATTCATTAGAAGTAAGTTGCTAAGTGATACTTCTAGTGACATCTAGAAGAGAAGAGGATGCCACTAGGCCACGAATTCCAGGAGGGTCTCTGTGTAATCGGACTTCTTACATGAAGGCTCAGGGATCCAGGCACCAGTGTTCCAGTGACCCAGTCTCAGAAGTTACACAGTGTCACTCTACAGGCTACTGATCAAACCAGTCACAAGCCCACTTTGATTTCAAGGGAAGGAACAACGAAATCTGGAGCCATGTTTTCAAACTGCCCCAGCTATTACTATTTTTGAAACTGTGCAAGGATCCCCTGGTCAGAGGTCTTGTGGATGCTGTTATCTTTGCTGAGATACCTGCTTGTGCCTGTAGCATGGAAGAACGCCTGTGTATCCACCTGTACGATAGGGGTCGCTGTGACTTTGGCTGGTGAGGGTACAGCTACTGGTGCACATGTGCGAAGGTGCCTATCTGTGAACACGTATTGAGAGGCTGGATGAGGCTGCGCCCATGTGATTGCTGGGCTTGTACATGCATTTTTGCCCGAGTGAGCATTAATGGTGGTGTTCCCAGCCTACCCCTTTCCAGAATCCCAGGCTCATAGCCAACTGCCCACCTATTTCCACATGGATGCCTGCTGAGCACCTCAAATGTCACGCAGCCAAGACAGAACTCTGGATCTCCTTTCTCAGTCCCAAGCTGCCCCTCTTCCAGTCTGTAAGTTCTTACTGAGTCTATATGTGATCTGCCTACTTTTCTCCAACCTCACCACTGTCACATGAGCCCAAACCAACTTCTCACCTTGCAACAGCCTCCCAGGTGGGAAGGCTGAGTATTCCGACCCTTAACCAGTTAGAACTCCCCAGTTATCTCTCCTGCTGATGGGGATGAAATCTACATTCCTGACCCTGGCCCACCAAAGCCCCTCCCTTAGCCCCCATCTCCCTCCTCTCTCCCTGTCTTCTCTTCTGCTCCAGACACTCTGTCTTCATTTCTGCGTTCTTTATACCCCATAAGCTCCTTCCCACCCCGGGGCCTTTGCCTTTGCTGTTCCCTCTGCGGGAAATGCCGGGTCTCTGCTCAGATATCCTCTCCTAAGATGGGCGAGCTAAAGCAGCCACCTGTGCCTGCCTAACCCACCACCCTAGTTTAACTCTCTGCTTAGTCTTTATCACTAGCTGATATTTCTCAGGATCCTTTAGTTATTTCTTTTTCGTCTTCCCCTCCTAGAATGTAAACTCTTCCCCTCCCAGAAAGTAAACAGAAGACCTGTCTGTTTTGTTCTTCGGCCCATCCCAAGCGGAGCATAGTGCCTGGCATGTGGTGGTGTCCAAACCCAAGCGTGGAGTGAATGAGGGAGGAATCCATGAGAGAGTGAGCGGCTCCAGTGGGTATGCGAGAGTGTCTCACTCGGTGTAGATGTGTGTGTTGTGTGTGTGCGCACGCTGGGGAAGCCAGACAAGTGTGGACCAGTGATTGGGACACCTCTTCCCTGCAAAAAGGCCAGGGGAAGACAGTGCGTGTGGGGTCTTCTACTAGGGAGGATGGCTGGCCAGTGTGTCCCCTCCAGGGGAGGGCTACCAATGAAGGGGACCCGGGAGACGGCGGGTGGGAGCCCCCGGGAGGACAGTGGGCGAGGGAGGGGATCCTTGCCAGGCCTGGGGCGGCCGGGG
>NW_012121820.1:6894923-6897823 GCF_000951035.1 Colobus angolensis palliatus | reverse complement strand
GCGCCGCCCTGGCCGGATAACCGCCTCTGGGATGGCCGGCCCGGGACTGCAGGCCTGCGGCGGGGGCTGGGACGGGGCTCGGTCGCGCTTCCTTCCATCGTCCTTTCTGCCCCGGAAAAAGTGGCCCCTCACTTGCTGCGGCGCCCACTCGGGCCCAGGCACTCTCCCGAGCGCCTTCATCCGATAGCCCCAGGCAAGTGCTGTTGTTCCTGGTCTGCGGATGAACAAATGGAGGCTCCGAAAGGAGCAAAGCAGTTCATGGATTCGCTGAGCGCGGTTGTGCCCCAGGCGCTGCTGTGGGCCTGGGCACGCTGTCGCGAACGAACCCTTGAACAAAACAGACGAACCCCCTCCTCTGGACGTGATTCTGCAGAGAGGGGACAGAGAAGGAGATTCTAATACAGCATTGGGGTGGGATGAGTTGGGAATGGCTTTGTTACCGCTCGGGACTAGGGCTCTATTTTTCTCTCTGCATTCAGAAGCCTCGAAGGGTCAGTCATTGATTCTTGAGTGAGCACCTACTATGTGCCAGACGTTGGTGTAGGGGTTGGAGATTCAGCAATGAACGAAATAGACAATTATCCTCTCTCTCATGGAGCTGGCATTCTGGTTGAGCAGCTGGGCAAACACGTTTATGAATAACTTCAGAGAGAGATAAGGTGCTGTGGAACCCAGAAAATGGGGTGGCGTGAAGGCCAAGGGCGTGGGTTCCTTAGGTGGGTGGTCAAGGTGGGTTTTCTAGAGTAGGACGTTTTGGAGCTGAGACCTTCCTCAGAAGCGGGTCTTGCTGAGATCTGGAGAAAGAGCTTCCAGGTGGCAGCAGCGGTGCAAAAGCCCTCGGGCAGGAGTGAGCTTGAGTGGCCCAGGCCAGGATGGCCAGAGCACAGCGGGCAGGGCACCGAGGTCAGAGGGATGGCAGAGAGGTGTGCAGGGCTTTGTAGGCCATGGTAAAAAGTTCAGATTTTATTGCAAATGCCACGGGAAGTTGGAAAAGGGTTTTAAGCTGGAGCGGGGGCATAACCTGAATTGCCTTCTTTTTTTCTTCTTCCTTTTTTTGAGATGATTGCTCTGTCACCAGGCTGGAGTACAGTGGCATGATCCCAGCTCACTGCAACCTCCAGCTCCCTGATTCAAGCAATTCTCCTGCCTCAGTCTCCCGAGTAGCTGGGATTACAGGCACATGCCACTACACCCAGCTAATTTTTGTATTTTTAGTAGAGAAGGGGTTTCACTATATTGGCCAGGATAGTCTCGATCTCCTGACCTCGTGATCCAGCTGCCTTGGCCTCCCAAAGTGCTGGGATTACAGGCGTGAGCCACCGCACCCAGCCCTGAATTATCTTTTCAAACCTTGCTCTGAGTCGTTCTGTGGAACTAACACTGGCTATGATGTAGGTAAGCCTAGGAGGTGGGCATTATTATCCCATTTGTAGATGGGGAAGCCCAGAGATGTGAGGTGAGTTCCCCAAGGTCACACAGCTATAGAGAGGAGAAGCTGGGAAGGAACCCCAGCATTCTGGCTCCAGTCTGCATTCCTAACCACTGTGCCACGTGGCCTCTCATGGTGGATTGATGGTAAAACTGGTGACCAGCTCTGTCTCTGACTGGAGAGTCCATCCTCTTAACCCCCCATCACAGTGCCCCAGAGCCTGAGAAAAAACTGAGGCCCAGAGAGGTCAAAGTCTTCTTAAGGACACTCAGCTTAGCCCTAGCTCCTTGCTCCTGCACCTCCTATTCCTGCTAAGTCAACCCAACAGCCATTTACTGAGTGTCTTCTATGGGCAGAGCGAGGGCTGGGTGTTGGTGCTGGGAGAGGCACAAGTCACAGCTGCTGGTCTCTGTCCTCCCCAGAATTCTTACACTGCCCACTTCACAACAGGGACCAGGGATTGGGCTCTCTTTATAGCCTTTGGGGGCAGAACTGGGTTGTAGCCCCAATTCCTCTCACTTTGTTCCACCATTCCACTTTGACCTGGGAGAGTCTGCCAACTTCTCTGGTTACGCTTAAATACCCTTATCACAGGGCAGCCATGAGAATGATGTGAAAAAATGAACTTACAGTGCTCAGCTCATCACCTATATCTGGTAAACGGTGAGTGAATGTGAGTTTTTATTTTATATTGCACCCAATATTGGGATTCTGGAGTCCGACTGCCCAAGTTCAAGTTCCTGCTATGTCACTTACAAACTGTGCCACCTTGGGCAAATGTCTTCACCTCTCAGTGTGGTTGTTATTTCTGTAAAATGGGAATGACAATAGTGGTTGTTATAGGATTGACTAGAGATTAAGCCAGCTGGTACAGATACAGCCCCTTAGGAGAGTGACTGGCTATAGTGGGTGCTCCAAGTATCAGCTGGAACATTTGGAAGCCAGCCTTCTGCAAGAGGATATTCATACAGTTCAATTTCACTTCTGGCTTCTCCCTGGAGCTTCAGGGAAAGCCACAGCAGGTCTCCGGTGCAGGGGGGGGACACAGTGCTCTGTGACTTCTGGTTGAGACAGTGCTGTAGTGTCACCAACAGGAGGCCTGGGACTTGCGGCTGGAGATACTTGCATCCCAAACCTGGGTTCTTCCCCCTCTCACTGCCCCCGACTCTCTCTCTGGGAAGCTCTGCCCTCCACAGTGAGGGGCTTAGAGAATTAAGGGATTTCCTCCAGTGTGGGACATCTTCACATACAACCTATGTTTAGACAGGTAATTAATAGAAAGGATGCACACTTGCTAAACTTAGGTCAAGCCATCTTAATTTGTTCTCCTTAATTTTTTTCTTTTCTTTTCTTTCTTTCTTTTCTTTCTTTCCTTCCTTCCTTCCCTTCCCCTCCCTTCCTTTCTCCTTCCTTCCTTCCTTCCCTTCCCTTCCCTTCCTTTCTCCTTCCTTCCTTCCCTCCCTTCCCTTCC